>NW_024063483.1:1200000-1633873 GCF_006381635.1 Hibiscus syriacus | reverse complement strand
AAAGACAAATAGGAATTTGTGGAAAATTCTTAGTGTGGATAGCTAAGGTAGGACGTAGACTTTGATTGAAAGTCTAACCACTCTAAATCACTGTGCAAATCTTTTCATTTCTGCAAAAGCTTCCACCGAAATTTTTAATGCCAATTCATCCCCCTCTTGGCCGATTCCGTCGATCGATTAACTCAACATGCATGTAATTGTATTTGTTTTTATATACGAGTCTAAAAATCTGTTTTATTTCTGAATACTAATAAATGATTTTATACGTTACATGTTTTAAGAAAAGTTTTAAATTTTCGCTATTTTTACAATGGTCGCTCCGGTGGCCCTAATGTGACACTCCAGATCGGATCAGGTTACCCACATCGGTCTGAGGGGTTACATTTAGTGGTATCAGAGCTATAGTTTGAGTCAAAATTTTCAAGATAGACCGGCCGTCGAATGTCAAATATGTCTGATCATTACATGCCCCTAGACTGCATCGTATCTCTCTGAGCCGGAACTCCAGGGCTGATCCCTATCTGTAATGAGTAAACCAAGTTTCTATCCGTTAAGGCTATAGTGTACAAAAAGGAATACCATAACATCTGTCTAAATGTTGCAAAGTACCTCACGAGCCATGTGAGAGTTATTCATCTGAGAAATTCTGACTCGACTTTAGAAATGAAATTGAGATATGCTGCTGCTCTACGAGCTATTTTATAACCAAGGCTGAATTGATTTCACAAGGATAAGTTGTTTGATTATTTACTTGGAATGAGAGAGATTTCTGATAAGAAAGTATACTCAACTGGTTAAGGATTAATGGAGGATTCATATTTCTATAAGAGCTACATGAAAGATATGAAAAAAAGCTGATGGAAGTTTTATTTATGCAATTATGTGATATGAGTGAATTTCGAGGACGAAATTCTTTTAAGGAGGGAGAATTGTAACACCCCAATTTAGGGGCTAATTTAAGAAATTATAAGTGACAGATTTAATTGGTATTTTGAAAGAAACAGTTGATTAAATTGTAAATTTCAAAGTTGGCAGACGTTTTAAGAAGTGCAGGAAGTTCAGTGACTAAACTCATGGTTTACTCTTTTTTATTATGGGATGAATTATAAACCCCATTTGTCGTTCCCAGTTTCCAGTATGTTCCCAGTTTTCCTCTTCCCCTCAACCCCTCTTTCAACTCCGATCTACTCGTCGTCCGACCTTCGATCGACGAGCCGAAACCACCATCGTGTTCGTTGTCGAGCGAGGAACAAAACCCCTTAAACCTTTCATCGTGAATCGTCACCGTTCGTCGTTAATTTCAATCGGAAGTATCGTCGGTAATAACTCGATTTCAATTGGTTTTTCATCGATTCACGACGATCCGAGCATCCGTTTACGACACCTCCCGCACCATTGTGTTCCTTGCATAGTTCCGAGTCCTTTGGTGTCATTCTTGGTCTCTGTCGACGGCGGCGCGTGAGGAGGTGAAGTGGTCAAAGTTTCCGATTCGTTGAAATTGAGCTCTCCGCCGTTCAAAATTGTGAACCGAGCTTTGTAAGTATCTCGAAATCGCTCAAAATAATTTTTAAGAATTTTTCCATGATTTTTAGGCAACCGGAAGGGGCCCATGCGCTACTACTGCACGTGGGGATGGTCCAAATGACCGATTTTGGAGTAGAATTGACCGGTTTGACCGGTCACAACCCGACCCAACCCGTTGACCGTTGACAGGCGTTGACCATTGTTGACCAAAACTTTAACTGGCTTTGACCGGGTATTAAACGACCTTTGACTTTGACCGAGTATACCTATCCTGGCATTTTCGACGTTCTAAATCCGATTTCGCAGTCTGTTTTTCGAAATTCAAACCCGAAGACCTCGAAATTACCTGTCAAACCCGTTGACTTTGATTTTGACCGAAAATTACAAATTTCTGAAAAGTCATATTTTATGCTTTCGATGTCCTGAATCTGAAGTTCGTTTCGCCAAATTCGAACCCGATAAGTTGTTTTTCACTGATTTAGCACTCAATTCGATCCGTTTATCGTAATTAAGCTCCGTTTTTTATATATTTTATGTTGATATGTATCTGAGGAATTATTGGAAGTTAAATTGAAGATCAAAGGCGTTCGAATGGAATTTTTATAGTCGATCAGTATTGCACGGAAATCGAGGTAATACTTTACTACCTCTTTATGCTTTATGGAACATGTTAATATTGGTAAATGCATGAATAAGATAATATTGGTCACTTTTGTGGAGTTGGTTAATTTATACACTCGATATGAATGTGGTAGAAATTCGGTAACTGAATATAGATCGAATGACTAATATAAGAGATTGAAAGATTGTTAGAATTAAATTACAAGTTTGTGATTAGTGATAAAGAAATCAGACATGGATTTGTAAATTATATTTTATATCATCAAAGGTTAAATGTTAAAAGTACTTGGATGGGAAATTATGAGAATATTCCGTAGGGTAAAATTACGAAATACCCTTATGTTGTAGGATGACAAGAATTGCCTGGAAGTTGGTTAATAACTCTGAAAAGACATATTGATCCGATATAACTACTGATGTACATAGAAATGTTAGTTTATTTGGAAATTATGGATAACCGGTTTTAATCCTAGGAGAGTTTGTGAAGGAATCATTTCAAGATCAAAGAATGTTTGGGAAAACAATTAACCATTGGATCTCTAAAGTATAATTATTTTCGTTAAGAGTTAATACCAAAATTATATTATTAAGAAATTATGAAATTGCCCTTGAGAGGTAAAAATAGTCCAAGTTGACTCTGAATGAGGAAGTAACATGAGAATTTGTTTTTAAACTGATAAATTATTGATTTGATTGTTGAGATCCTATTTTTGTATGGAAAATTCTGATAATCCGTTAGTAACATCTGAGAAGGCATTTAACTTGGAAATCTCCGACTTGAGTAAGTACGTGAAGAATAATAACTTATCGATGGTGATATTTTGTTAGAATAGTTCAAAGGGATTGACATAAATGATAAGTTTGAATTAAATAATAGGACCGAACTAAAGGAAATGATTGAAATATTCTAGATTTGTAAAATGACCAAAATACCCCTATATGAAAATGACTCAAGAATGTCACCAAGCTCAGGAATGAATGGATATACTCAAGCTTTGAAATGAATAGAAAAATATTGAGCACTAAAATGACCAAAATACCCTATTGGCCTAGAATAAGTAAATGTCTTGGATTAATTAAGGAATCTAAATAAACATGGATGTTGTATTGCTCTTAAAAGTTATGGAACGCAACTTAAGTGATCAACCAACGTTAGTGCTATATCATTACCTGAATGATATAAGTACCACTTGAATGTTTGTTCATCTTCTCAAATTTGGATCGATGATAATTCTGGAAGTACTTGGCTCAGCTCAACTCTAGAGCGCATACAGTACTAATAAGTGGGTATTCGTGAGTCAAATCAACCACGAATACCAGAATGACTTTATTATATGAATAAATTGAACTGAAATGAAGTACAACGTGTATTTGAAATTCAGACACGTCTGAATTATTCTAGAAAACTTTAAAGTAATCGGGATAGACTTTCTTACTAAACGAACTAAGTAACATCAATGACTGAGGATTAAATAGGTAATTGGATGAGTTTGGAAACACTGTTGAACTTACATAATGAATTGTCCTTATGAGTTATGAGCCATGGATCAAGTACGTCATTATTTCCTGATATTGTTGAAACGTGGAAATGAAATAAAGACCGTTGGAATATTTATTCAGTGATGATTATGGGGATGATCTATGGATCTGCATTATGGTATTAAAGAGTGAATACACTGGAAGGTAATGAATTGACTTGTTGACATGCATCAGTTTGGGAGTTGTGTAACTCGAGTTGTTTGATAATATGATCGATAGTCGTAGATTGTAAATGACTTGAATCTTCGATTCTATATTTCATCTAAAATCACTTCGGTCATGTTTGAAAAAGCAAGTAACGCAGAAGTAAAAGATTCTGAATACCTCATTTGGTTCAATTGGGCTAAAATCCTATGAATTCAAAGTATATTCCTGAATACCCCTGATTGTTTAGGTATGGAATCACTCGCAGTAAATCTGAATTTAGAATTATATGTATAAAGGTTCCTAAACATTTTCCTAATGCACATGAAAATATAGTGGGATTCTAATATATCAACCTTAAATGTCTAGCTAGATCGGTTAGTAATCGATTCTCCTCAATATGACCTTGTTCCTGGAATTCGATCAAATTTCATAAGTTTCATGTTATCCATAATGATAACTACATAGCCTCTGAAATACTTGGATTCTCTAGTGTGTTCCCTATTTATTACTGAACTATTTTATTTGTTTTAAAATGCAGTACACTGAATTATGGCTCCTGTTTTATTGACGCACCAATTTATTGTGATTTTATGGATTAAGACGACTATCTGATTTTGTTTGAACTGGTATTTGATTACCATATATGGAATTTATGTCACGGTACAATTGTATTTTGATACGGATTTATAAAGTACAGCTCTGATCAAGCTGGAAAACTTTGACGGACCTAATGTGACTCTTAGGTAGGCTCACGGGCCCCAAGATGTTCCATTAGGTTGGCTCCCTTTGTTGTGTGCTTAGGGTAAGCCTATGGACTTACGGACTTAAGGATACATGCCCCAAAGCCTATCCTTAGGTTGGCTTCCTTTTCGCTGTGTGCTTAAGGTAAGCCCTATGGACGCAGTTCTAGGAACTGCGGATGGTGTACAAGAGAATGGTTTAAACTACAAGTTTCAAAAGTTAAATTTCATTATGATTTTATGAGATTTACTGAACTATCATTTGATAAGTGTACCTATTATGATTTTATTATACTGTTGGAACACACTAGACATCCTATTCGATCTCCTGAAAATGTCATACTTTGAAAGGTTTCCTATGAACTGAGATTCATGGCTTCTACTCGATGAACTTCTAAGAAACCCCAAATTATTCCGCAAACTGGTATACGTATAATTCAATAAGGAAATTATATGGCTTTCCATTTATCTACATGTCATGTAGCATCATCTGGTAGTTCTGTATTACTGAGCTTTCCGAAGCTCACTCTATTACTCAACAGTGCAGGTTAAAAGAATTGTACCAGTGTAGCTATCGATATCAGTATGGGAGTTCTTCCGGCGTTGTTTTCAGAGTATGATACATGTGATTAGGGGGCATGTAATTGTATTTTGTTTTATACACGAGTCTGAAAATCTTTTTTATTTCTGAATACTAATAAATTGATACGTTACATGTTTTAAGAAAAGTTTAAATTTTCGCTTTTTACAGTTGGTCGCTCCAGTGGCCATAATGTGACACCCAGATCGGATCGGGTTACCCGCATCGGTCTGTGTGGGTTACATTCTTTCATCACATGATCAAACTCAACAATATTTTCAAGTATACCTAAAAAATTACCATTTGAGTTTTCATAATTTTTTTCATTTTTGCCACGAATAGCCAAATTATTTTTTGCTAAACATTTCACAACAACAATAATTCTAACCATCACTTCTTTTCAATGTTTATCTTTTCTTGTAACTCTTTATCAATTGTTTCATTTTTATTGAACCTAATTCGTGTTTCGGTCCAAGTTCTTAAATTAATCATATGATCGAAACTATTTCATGTTGTTAATGTTTCACCTAAATGTCTCCAATCATTTATTCCTTCAATTGCCAAATTACTTTTAGTCCGAGAGGTTTTAAATAACTTACAACAAAAACAAAAAACTTTATCAAGTTCTTTAGAATACACTAAACATTTTCTATCACAACAATCACCATTTCTTAATTTACGAATAAAAAATCACAAGAAAAATGTCTACCATGTGCATCTTTTGGAAAAAAATTATTAGGTTCAATTTTTCTATTAGACCCTTTTTCTATAAGTAAATCTTTCATTTTTGAATCTAAGTCATCCCACATTTTAGGATCAAAAATATTAAAATCACTTGATTTATCTTTATCAACAAATTCATTATTTTCACAATCTTTAGAATTATCAACCGAATCATTAGGTGAATCATTGGAATTTCCAATAGGATTATTAGAAATGTTATGTGAATCATTGGAATTTCCAATCATATTATTAGAAGGTTTGTAACCCCCCAGACCGATGCGGGTAACCCGATCCGATCCGGGAAGTCACATTAGGGCCACCGGAGCGACCACTATAAAAATAGCGGAAATTTTAAAACTTTTATTGAAACATGTAACTTATAAAATCAGTTGTCACTATTTAAAAATAAAACAGATTTCCAGACTCGTATATAAATCAAAATACAATTACATGCCCCCTAATCACATGTACCATACTCTGCAACAACACCGGAAGGACTCCCTTACTGAAGTCGATGGATGCATTGGTACAATTCTTTTAACCTGAAAAGGTGAGTAATAGAGTGAGCTTTGGAAAGCTCAGTAATACAGAACTACCAGATGATGCTGAAAAACGTGCAGATACAGATAAACATATTTTCCTTATTGGTTCAGATATTTACAGATTTTTATGTTGAGTAGAGATCCTACTGATATTTCAGGTGGTAACGGACAATGAGCTTTTGTTTCAGAGAAATATTTCGGATGACTGAGTTCAGGAGATCAGAATAGGTTTTCTAGTGTGTTCCCAAAAACCATGTAACTTTTCAGATCTTTTTAAAACATATATATATACCCCCATCCGTCACGAACAAAATGTATAGGTTCCCCAGAACCATACAACCCCGTCACTAACAGTAAGGCCCTGAGCACACAGCCGAGGAACCCGGTAAGTAAGGCCCTGAGCACACAGCCAAGGAACCTCCAAGTAATCTTCCTCCAACAATACCCCCCAATAAAACATGTTCCGTCCGTAAACGGATATATCAAAAATCAAAACATAATTCAAGTCAAGTATCATATCAGAATCCAGGTCATGTATCAGATCAGAATCCATGTCAATATCATATCAGAATCCAGGTCAGGATCATAACAGAATTCAAGTCGGAAATCAGATAAAATATTTATATGATTAGGGAACACACCAGAGTTTACAGATATTATTCAGAGGTATTGGATAATCTTAACAGGTAGAGAAACATGAATATTCAGTATACCGATAGGATATCAGAATTTAGAATCACTATTGAAAGAGTTCATTAACTGACAGAATCATCAGTTATTCAGAATGTGAATTATCAGGATATTATCTTATTCGGACAGTTTTCAGAAGCTGTACGTAATCAGAAGGGTATTCAGAATCCTTTACATCCATGTCGATTGATCGGATAATCGAACAACTTGAGAACGAAGATTCAGAACCTTAACAATCTATGTCGACTGGTCAATTCATTTTCCTTCTAGGGTATTTACTCTTTAATACCACAAATTCTTGTCCATAGACCATTTTCGGAATTATCGCTGAATAAATCTTCCAATGACTTTATTCATTTCCACGCTTCCACAATATCATGAAATGTTGACGTACTTGATTAATTTGTTCATAACCCAATGTAATTGTACACCACGTAAACTCATCAGAGTTTTCAGACTTATCCAAATCACTTACTAAATCCTCAGTCATTGAGGTTACCTATTTCATTTAGCAGTCATCTCCATTCCAGTTACTTTAGAATTTTCCAGAGTAATTCAAACGTTCCTGAATTTCAGATACATGTACTTCCATCCCATTCAATTTGGTCTTCGTGGTTGATTGTTGAACAAACGTCCAATTCTTAGTACTGAATACAATCTAGAGCTGAGTTGAATACTTCCAAAATTTATCATCGAGCCAAACTTGAGAAAATGACACATGTTCCAGTATATCTATGTCATTCAGGTATTGACATAGCTTTAGGGTTGATCTATTCACTTGAATTGTTTCCATTACCTTTAAAGGTAGTCCAATACTTATCTTACTTGGATTCCTTAATTAATCCAAGACATTTACTTAATTTAGGCCATAAGGGTATTTTGGAAATTTTGATGTTCAGTTTTATTCCATTCATTCAGAGCTCGAGGATATTCAATCATTCCTGAGCTTGGTGATATTCTTGGGTCATTTCTATTACAGGGGTTTTGGTCATTTTACAGATTCACGGTATTTCAATCTTTTCCTTCCATCCGATCTTATTATTTAATTCAATCTTATCATTTACTTCAGTCCTTTCGAACAATTCTGATAGCAGAATACCCCCGATAAATTACTCTTCCAGTATTTACTCATTATTCGAATATTTTCAGGTCAAGTGTCTTCTCAGACTTTACAACGGAATATCATAAATTTTCCTGCACTAAGTCGGGATCTTAAAAATTAAATCCGTACTTATTCGAGTTAAGTACGAATCCTCTAAGTATTTTCTCATTCAGAGTCATCTCAGACTATTCTACCTCTTAAGGCATTTCCGTAATTTCTTAGCCAGATAAGTTCGATATTAGCTCTTAACGAAAATAATATAATTTAGAGATCCTATGATTAATTGCTTTCTTGAACAATCTCTGATCTTGAAATAATTCCCTTAACACACTTCTAGTATCTGCATAAACCTTCTTGGGGTTAAAAACCGGTTCTCCATAATTTCCAAGTAAAACTAACATTTCTTATGCACATCAATAGTTTTAGCAGATCAATAATTCTTTTCAGATTTATTAATCCACTTCCAGAGACAATTCTTATCATTTTCCAACATAAGGGTAATTTCGTAATTTTCCCTAATCGAAATATTCTCTTAATTTATCATCTAAGTACCTTTCATGAGATAAATTATAATCTACAATCCATGGTTAATTCTTTTATTACTTAATTCCGGAACTTGTAATTTAATTCAAACCGTCCTCCAATTTCTTATAATAGTCATCTGAGCCATATTCAGTTATCTACTTTCTACCGTATTCGTACCTAGTGTAGATCTTCATTAATTACACATATGAGACCAAACATTTCCATTCATGCATTTATCAATACCAACATGTTCCATAAAGCATAAAGAGGTAGTAAAGTATTACCTCGATTTCCGTGTAATACTGATCGACCATAAAAATTCCATTCGAACGCCTTTGATCTTCAATTCAACTTCCAATATTCCTCAGATACATATCAACATAAATTATATCAGAAACGGAGCTTAATTACGATAAACGGATCGAATCGGGTGATAAATCAGTGAAAGACGGCTTACCGGGTTTGAATTTGGCGAAACGGACTTCGGATTCGGATTCAGGACGTCGAAAGCATAAAATATGAATTTTCGGAAATTTGGAATTTTCGGTCAAAATCAAAGTCAACGGGTTTGACTGACAATTACGAGGCCTTCAGGTTCGAATTTCGAAAAACGGACAGCGGAATCGGATTTGGAACGTCAAAAAAATGTCAGGATAGGTATACTCGGTCGAAGTCAAAGGTCGTTTAATGCCCGATCAAAGCCGGTCAAAGTTTTGGTCAACAGTGGTCAACTCCGGTCAACAGTCAACGGGTCAACGGTCAACGGGTCGGGTAAACGGGTCGGGTCGGGTCAACGGGTCGGGTCGGGTTGTGACCGGTCAAACCGGTCAAAACAATTCCAAAACCGGTCAAACCGGTCACTTTTTCCTTCCCCACGCGCAGTGGCGGCGCGTGGGGGCGCGTGAACAGTGATAAAATCCCGGAAAAATTTCTAAAAATTATTTTGAGCGATTTCGAGATACTTACAAAGCTCGGTTCACAATTTGAACGGCGGAGAGCTCGATTTCAACAAATCGGGAAGTTTGACCGGTTCACCTCCCAACGCGCCGCCGCCGCCGGAGAAAAAGAAGAACACCGGTGGACTCGGAACGGCACAAGGAACACGATGGTTCGGGAGGTGTCGTAAACGGATGACCCGATCGTCGTGAATCGATGAAAAACCAACTAAACCGAGTTATTACCGACGATACTTCCGACTGAAATTCACGACGAACGGTGATGATTCACGACGAAAGGTTTGAGGGGTTTTGTTCCTTGGTTGGCAACGAACACGATGGTGGTTTCGGCTCGTCGATCAGAGGTCGGACGGCGAGTAGATCGGAGTTCGAAGTAGGGAGAACGGGAGAGGAAAACTGGAAAATTTTCCAGAAACATACGGGAGTCTGGGGGGTTTATAACATCTCATAATTAAAAATGGCTAAACCAAGAGTTTAGCCATTGAACTTCCTGCACTTCTTAAAACGGTCTGTCAACTTTGAAATCTTACAATTTAATCCCTTATTTCTTTCAAAATACCAAATTAAATCCACCAATTTATATTTTCTTAAATTTAGCCCCTAAATTGGGGTGTTACAATTCTCCCCTCCTTAAAAAAAATTTCGTCCTCGAAATTCATTCATGTCACATAATTGCATAAATAAAACTTCCATCAATTCTTTCAAATCTATCAATAGCTTTTATAAAAGTACGATTCCTCCACTTATCCTTAACCAGCTGAGCATATATTCTTATCATAAATTTTCCTTATTTCAATAAAAGAATTTAAAATTTTCTCGAGTAATCAATCTCTTCAGAATTCTCCCTCAGTCCAAGTAAATAATCAGAACAACTTTATTCTTGTGAAATCAATTCAGCATTGGATACGTGAATAGGCTCGTAGAGCAGCAACATATCTCAATTTCATTTCCGGAGTCGAGTCAGAAATTCTCAGATGAATAACTCTCACATGGCTCATGAGATACTTTACAGCGTTTAGACAGATGTTACTGGTATTCCTTTTTGTACAAGTATAGCCTTAGCAGATAGAAACTTTGGTTTACTCAATACAGATAGGGACTCAGCCCTGGAGTTCCGGCTCAGAGAGGTACGATTGCAGTCTAGGGGCATGTACTGATCAGACATATTTTGACATTTGACCGGCCGGTCTATCTTGAAAAATCTTGACTCAAACCATAGCTCTGATACCACTAAATGTAACCCCCCAGACCGATGCGGGTAACCGATCCGATCCGGGAAGTCACATTAGGGCCACCGGAGCGACCACTATAAAAATAGCGGAAATTTTAAAACTTTTATTGAAACATGTAACTTATAAAATCAGTTGTCACTATTTAAAAATAAAACAGATTTCCAGACTCGTATATAAATCAAAATACAATTACATGCCCCCTAATCACATGTACCATACTCTGCAACAACACCGGAAGGACTCCCTTACTGAAGTCGATGGATGCATTGGTACAATTCTTTTAACCTGAAAAGGTGAGTAATAGAGTGAGCTTTGGAAAGCTCAGTAATACAGAACTACCAGATGATGCTGAAAAACGTGCAGATACAGATAAACATATTTTCCTTATTGGTTCAGATATTTACAGATTTTTATGTTGAGTAGAGATCCTACTGATATTTCAGGTGGTAACGGACAATGAGCTTTTGTTTCAGAGAAATATTTCGGATGACTGAGTTCAGGAGATCAGAATAGGTTTTCTAGTGTGTTCCCAAAAACCATGTAACTTTTCAGATCTTTTTAAAACATATATATATATACCCCCATCCGTCACGAACAAAATGTATAGGTTCCCCAGAACCATACAACCCCGTCACTAACAGTAAGGCCCTGAGCACACAGCCGAGGAACGGTAAGTAAGGCCCTGAGCACACAGCCAAGGAACCTCCAAGTAATCTTCCTCCAACAATACCCCCAATAAAACATGTTCCGTCCGTAAACGGATATATCAAAAATCAAAACATAATTCAAGTCAAGTATCATATCAGAATCCAGGTCATGTATCAGATCAGAATCCATGTCAATATCATATCAGAATCCAGGTCAGGATCATAACAGAATTCAAGTCGGAAATCAGATAAAATATTTATATGATTAGGGAACACACCAGAGTTTACAGATATTATTCAGAGGTATTGGATAATCTTAACAGGTAGAGAAACATGAATATTCAGTATACCGATAGGATATCAGAATTTAGAATCACTATTTGAAAGAGTTCATTAACTGACAGAATCATCAGTTATTCAGAATGTGAATTATCAGGATATTATCTTATTCGGACAGTTTTCAGAAGCTGTACGTAATCAGAAGGGTATTCAGAATCCTTTACATCCATGTCGATTGATCGGATAATCGAACAACTTGAGAACGAAGATTCAGAACCTTAACAATCTATGTCGACTGGTCAATTCATTTTCCTTCTAGGGTATTTACTCTTTAATACCACAAATTCTTGTCCATAGACCATTTTCGGAATTATCGCTGAATAAATCTTCCAATGACTTTATTTCATTTCCACGCTTCCACAATATCATGAAATGTTGACGTACTTGATTAATTTGTTCATAACCCAATGTAATTGTACACCACGTAAACTCATCAGAGTTTTCAGACTTATCCAAATCACTTACTAAATCCTCAGTCATTGAGGTTACCTATTTCATTTAGCAGTCATCTCCATTCCAGTTACTTTAGAATTTTCCAGAGTAATTCAAACGTTCCTGAATTTCAGATACATGTTGTACTTCCATCCCATTCAATTTGGTCTTCGTGGTTGATTGTTGAACAAACGTCCAATTCTTAGTACTGAATACAATCTAGAGCTGAGTTGAATACTTCCAAAATTTATCATCGAGCCAAACTTGAGAAAATGAACACATGTTCCAGTAATATCTATGTCATTCAGGTATTGACATAGCTTTAGGGTTGATCTATTCACTTGAATTGTTTTCCATTACCTTTAAAGGTAGTCCAATACTTATCTTACTTGGATTCCTTAATTAATCCAAGACATTTACTTAATTTAGGCCATAAGGGTATTTTGGAAATTTTGATGTTCAGTTTTATTCCATTCATTTCAGAGCTCGAGGATATTCAATCATTCCTGAGCTTGGTGATATTCTTGGGTCATTTCTATTACAGGGGTATTTTGGTCATTTTACAGATTCACGGTATTTCAATCTTTTCCTTCCATCCGATCTTATTATTTAATTCAATCTTATCATTTACTTCAGTCCTTTCGAACAATTCTGATAGCAGAATACCCCCGATAAATTACTCTTCCAGTATTTACTCATTATTCGAATATTTTCAGGTCAAGTGTCTTCTCAGACTTTACAAACGGAATATCATAAATTTTCCTGCACTAAGTCGGGATCTTAAAAATTAAATCCGTACTTATTCGAGTTAAGTACGAATCCTCTAAGTATTTTCTCATTCAGAGTCATCTCAGACTATTCTACCTCTTAAGGCATTTCCGTAATTTCTTAGCCAGATAAGTTCGATATTAGCTCTTAACGAAAATAATATAATTTAGAGATCCTATGATTAATTGCTTTCTTGAACAATCTCTGATCTTGAAATAATTCCCTTAACACACTTCTAGTATCTTGCATAAACCTTCTTGGGGTTAAAACCGGTTCTCCATAATTTCCAAGTAAAACTAACATTTCTTATGCACATCAATAGTTTTAGCAGATCAATAATTCTTTTCAGATTTATTAATCCACTTCCAGAGACAATTCTTATCATTTTCCAACATAAGGGTAATTTCGTAATTTTCCCTAATCGAAATATTCTCTTAATTTATCATCTAAGTACCTTTCATGAGATAAATTATAATCTACAATCCATGGTTAATTCTTTTATTACTTAATTCCGGAACTTGTAATTTAATTCAAACCGTCCTCCAATTTCTTATAATAGTCATCTGAGCCATATTCAGTTATCTACTTTCTACCGTATTCGTACCTAGTGTAGATCTTCATTAATTACACATATGAGACCAAACATTTCCATTCATGCATTTATCAATACCAACATGTTCCATAAAGCATAAAGAGGTAGTAAAGTATTACCTCGATTTCCGTGTAATACTGATCGACCATAAAAATTCCATTCGAACGCCTTTGATCTTCAATTCAACTTCCAATAATTCCTCAGATACATATCAACATAAATTATATCAGAAACGGAGCTTAATTACGATAAACGGATCGAATCGGGTGATAAATCAGTGAAAGACGGCTTACCGGGTTTGAATTTGGCGAAACGGACTTCGGATTCGGATTCAGGACGTCGAAAGCATAAAATATGAATTTTCGGAAATTTGGAATTTTCGGTCAAAATCAAAGTCAACGGGTTTGACTGACAATTACGAGGCCTTCAGGTTCGAATTTCGAAAACGGACAGCGGAATCGGATTTGGAACGTCAAAAAAATGTCAGGATAGGTATACTCGTCGAAGTCAAAGGTCGTTTAATGCCCGATCAAAGCCGGTCAAAGTTTTGGTCAACAGTGGTCAACTCCGGTCAACAGTCAACGGGTCAACGGTCAAGGGTCAGGTAAACGGGTCGGGTCGGGTCAACGGGTCGGGTCGGGTTGTGACCGGTCAAACCGGTCAAAACAATTCCAAAACCGGTCAAACCGGTCACTTTTTCCTTCCCCACGCGCAGTGGCGGCGCGTGGGGGCGCGTGAACAGTGATAAAATCCCGGAAAAATTTCTAAAAATTATTTTGAGCGATTTCGAGATACTTACAAAGCTCGGTTCACAATTTTGAACGGCGGAGAGCTCGATTTCAACAAATCGGGAAGTTTGACCGGTTCACCTCCCAACGCGCCGCCGCCGCCGGAGAAAAAGAAGAACACCGGTGGACTCGGAACGGCACAAGGAACACGATGGTTCGGGAGGTGTCGTAAACGGATGACCCGATCGTCGTGAATCGATGAAAAACCAACTAAAACCGAGTTATTACCGACGATACTTCCGACTGAAATTCACGACGAACGGTGATGATTCACGACGAAAGGTTTGAGGGGTTTTGTTCCTTGGTTGGCAACGAACACGATGGTGGTTTCGGCTCGTCGATCAGAGGTCGGACGGCGAGTAGATCGGAGTTCGAAGTAGGGAGAACGGGAGAGGAAAACTGGAAAATTTTCCAGAAACATACGGGAGTCTGGGGGGTTTATAACATCTCATAATTAAAAATGGCTAAACCAAGAGTTTAGCCATTGAACTTCCTGCACTTCTTAAAACGGTCTGTCAACTTTGAAATCTTACAATTTAATCCCTTATTTCTTTCAAAATACCAAATTAAATCCACCAATTTATATTTTCTTAAATTTAGCCCCTAAATTGGGGTGTTACAAGGTTTAACCGGTCTAACAATAAATCTATCTAAAGACTCATGTAAAGAATTAGCCATTTCTTGTTCTTGTTTTTTTCGTTTTCTATTTTGGGCACCCGATGGTTGTTTTCGAGGTAACATATTTAAAAGTCATATGAAGTCTTCAATTTATTTTTATAATTTTTAGAAAATATAGACTTAGATATTAAAATTATTATTTATTACAATTAAATAAATATTATGATATTCGTTATCTAAATTTATACATTACACATACAAATTCAGATATCTGAATCTAATTTTAGATTATCAAATGATTTTTTAAAGAAGATTTAGATTTAGATTATATAATTTTTAATATATAAAAATATTTGATATATAATTTAAATCTTATAGATTTAAATAAATAAAAATAACATTTAATGTAAATGTAAATTCAAATAATAATAATACTTTTATAATATATAAATAAAAGAATCGTAAAGATGGTGCACGTTCTGTTTTCTCTCTGGATATTGTAAAAGAGGTTGTTTAGGTAAGATTGGGGGAAAATATTGATAGGTCTGATTCTATTGATATGAATTAATGAGTAAATTGAAAGATTTTGTAAATAGTAGTTATATTCTAGTTGTATTTGGTGCTGTAGCACTTTAGACTGGTTTTTTTCTCGGGTATTATACAAACTTATCTAAAATAAATAAATAAAAGAATCATATTTTAATATAAATTGAAAATAAAATTTGTAGATATTTGATCTGTCCTCATTTTTAACCGTGGATGTATGATCTTATGTCTGATATGCCGGCCCATAACACGGCCTCAGTGTCAAATTGAGGCCCATTAAGGTCTTGAATCAAAGCAAAGTCCTAGGGTTTCTCTCCTTATAACCCCTACGTATCTCCTTTCAATCACCAGAACAAAGCGAAACTCCCTAAAAAGAAATTCCATTCGTAAAAGCCAAGATCCAGAATGGACAAGAACATTTTAGCAGGGCTCGAGGGTCTCCCTGAAGAAGATAAGAACCGAATGTCCGCCATGATTGACCACCTCCAGCTTCGTGACAGGTGATTCGTTCACTCTTATTTTTCTAAAAACTTTCCATCCCCCCCCCTTTAAATCCCCTAAATTTAACGCAACTGAGGAAGCTGAATGTCAAGATATGTAGTTTTAGGAAACCCGTCGAACTGTTTATTAGGTTTGTTTATGGATTAGCTTCTCAGAGTGGGGATAAGTGCAGTGTCCCAAATTTCACATCTGGGTCAAATTCATCTGTGTATGATGAGAAGCTAAAGAGATGTTCTCCTTAAAACCAATGCAGCGTTTTTTACATTATGTTGCCTCTGGACGTTTTGGGAGCCACATTTCTGTAATGTAACCCCCTTTTTTTTGTTAATTGTAGCCTGCATTTTCATTGTATTTACTTTCATGTGAAATTTGTGTGATAAGTTGATGACACATTTTTATTTGGATTATAGCTACTTACCTCCTTGATTAGTCCGCATTGTTTAGATCCTTAAATTTATATTTGCCTTTTGCTTGTATAAACATGAAGTGTTATTTGAACCCAAAAAATGAAGCATTGTTGATTCAACTAACTTTTTTGTAAGTGTTATAATCACTGCGGGTTCGGTTATTCCGTAGTTTGTAGCAGTGCACATCTGAAGTGGGTGAACAAGTGATGGCTATGACATTGTTGTATTATAGACTTATTGGCATCGTTTATAGCAGTGCAAATACCTTTTCTACAGCACTAGCAAAGAAATATAAAGCCGGATTTGGTGTATGTTGAGATTGGATTTAGAAGGATACTATCACCATTATATCCATGTAGCGATTAGTATTTACCAATGATTTGGATGGAAGGCTTTGTAAAATGTAAACTCTTTTTCCTGTTGCTTAAAGCGCAAATTCCCCTTAGCCAACCAAAGAAACCTTTATTGGTTAACTAATGCTCTTAATTGGTGTCCTTTGATTTGATTTTTATTTTAATTCTTTAGTTTGAGAATGTACAATTCACTGGCGGAGAGATGTTTCACCGACTGTGTTGACAACTTCACTCGCAAGACCCTGCAGAAGCAAGAAGAAACCTGCGTCATGCGATGTGCCGAGAAGTCTTAAAGCATTCAATGCGTGTAGGCATGAGGTTTGCGGAGCTCAACTCCCAGGCTGCAACACAAGATTAAAAGCCTACTTGAACAACCATTAATGGGGCTCAAAATGTTTTTGCTTATGAAGTAGAATTTTCCTTTGGATGAATAGGGTTCTCCTCAGATGAAATGCAGGGTGTTACTGGGGATTTACAGTTGTTTACGAAAGAATTTTTTAATATTTATATCATCTCAACAAATAGATCATTCTCATGGAAGATACCAGTTTTGCGTCTGTATTATTATTTTTATTTTGACGATAACAAATAAGGTTGTTGTGAGCCCTCCATTTGTGTTTTCTTACCCTTGTCAAAAGCCTATTGTGGTCTGATTCCTATGTTTTTACCATAAACTTAGTGATTGAGTTAGACCAGTTCTCACGGTCTAGCTGTAAGCTCGAAACACAATAAAAATTTAGAAAAAGAATTAAACATACTTGGAGGGAGAAATGGAGGTAATCCAAGGATGAACATTTAATAACAGAATACAATTCTCGGCTGCAAGGCTAATACATGCTATTTGCATCCATGCGTGCAGCATATTTCACTTCACTGCTGACTGAAAACCATCTACCATGTACTAAGAGATAACAGTGGTGATCTATTGGATTCAAACATTCTTCGTTTTATTGAAATTCATATAAACGTGGAGATCATTGATAAATGCACGAACAAATAATCCAAAAATACTGGGAACTCAAATGATCTCTTGGATTAAAACATTCTTCGTTTCATTGACATTCATATAAATGTGGAGATCATCGAGCCAACTTTCTACATCCCATGTCAATTATAGACCATCAACGATAGAATCTTTAGCTAAATAAGTTACAACTTATTAAGAATATTCTGATGTGCAACAACATTGAACTTCAAAACTACTATTCGAATGGAAATGATCATGATTTGAAACTACAAAACCTTACAACCGCGAAACTTGGATGCAGCTCCAAGCTAATCAACAGCTATGGCTTCAGAGCCCCCATTAGCATCTTCTATCCCATTCTTCTGCTCTTCAGTCACCATTCTCATCTCCTCAATCAAATTCTTCTGTTCCTCCTCTATGGTATTTTGCAACTCATCCACCTACACGAGTGATGATGTAGCACAGTAACAAAGTTTAGTAACACATATCATACAGATTCAACCTGTCTTTTAGGTGATTTTGAGTACTGCAGCATACAGATTCATCATTCATACATGTTATCCAATACCGTGCAACACAGCACAGAAAGGCAAGGCATTGAGGGTGACAGACCAAAGCATAAAGGGACACCAGATGAGATTAGTGACATACATCTTGAACTGAAGTAGCTCAATCACAAACTTAAGTGCCAATGTGCATACGAAAACAAACAAACTCAGACTCTAGATGACCCCAGGCAATGAGATTAACATGAAATGGGACCAGCAGCAAGGACAGCTTTAGGAAATACATAAGATTCAAGAGAGATTAAACATGGAGACAATGTTACATGAAGAAACAGTGTGTTCATGGAGAGGATCTCAAGAGATCATATTCTCACATTCAAGATATATCAGGAAACAAATATATTTCAAGCATCGCAAAAGACATTTCAATTCGATCATGTTTAGAACAGAAACACTGAAAACTGTATTTAAGTTGCAGAATTAAACATACCACATGCAGAAGCAACGCAAACTGTTTTTTCCGAAGCTCCAGTAATCTTGAACCAGCAGTATTCTCTGCCTCTAATGCGGCGATCTCTTTCTCTATCTCTCTTATGCTTTTCTGTGTCTCTGATCTTGGTGGCTGTGCGGCAATTAGTTTCCTAATCGCCTCACACTCCTCCTTGTGTTGCCTCTCAATCTTACTTTCCTCTAGTTGTTTCTTTAGATCTTCTATATCAGTCTGTGCCAGTGATATTTGCCGATTTATCTCATCTTTTAACTCATTAAAATTCTCCTTCTCTCTAAGATTTGCCTCAATAACAGCTTTACTCTTTAGTAAAGGAATCTCAAAAGTGGACAACTCTTGTAAGAAAGCCTTGGAAAGTTTTGCACAATCATTGTAGTTATCTTCATCCTTTTCAACCTCTAAGACGAATGAGGTAAACTTCCTTTGAAGTTTCTTCAATGGTGGTTCACCTCTCGTAGTAGTTGTACGGGTCAGAAGCCTGTGTTTTATAATGACATCATCTTCGCCCGGGCCAAAAGCGTAGTTTGCTGCAACAGTCTCTCTACCAGACATTTTTCTTCCTTTCCCCAACATTTTAACGTCTTATTTATTCACCCAACCTAGCAATATATCAGTTGATGAATTACTTCAAATAAAGTGCCATACATATCCACAATAGCTAGAAATAAAACATCATTTCCCAAAAAATGGTTTAATGTATTGTAAATATATTACCTATGACACTTTGAATATATAGTCTCTAATTTCTTGCTTTATAATAATAATTGAAACAGATCAGATTTTAATCCTTTAAAGCAACATACTAATTTGGAATATTTAGAAGCGAACTAAGCAGCAAAACATGTTTAGTCAACCAAAATTAACTATTTACAGAAACAATTGCAGGGTTCCCCAAAATTCTAATATATCTAGTACTTGAAACCTAAATCCATTTTTTAGCTGAAACTTTGTTTCGCCCCCAATGTATTAAGAACCCTAATAGTAACCACAAATCCCCATGGTTATATGACGCAGTTGAAAACATATTTCCATTAAGCTTATTCAGCTTCCGACAAATTATTGTAAGAAACAAAACAGAAAATTGTATAAAATAACAATAAATGTTCAAAATCAGAGTCCGATATTCGTATAGCTAAACCGAACCAGTGTAATTGCTTAAAAGCATCAAAATGGAATAACATAAATCAACTATCAACGAACTCACCGAGATCCCGTCGCGTTTGGCAGAGCTGTAATCGTAGTAGCGTCGTCGATTTATGTTCCGAATCAGAGAGAACAAACAACTAATTAACTCAAGCGGCGGTATCGCTTTTACTCGTTTTTAAGCCATTTTAAGTCTAAAGCCTGTACGCACCGTTTTACTGTTTAGGTTTTTTTTAATAATACTTACTTTAGCTATTTATATAAATTATATAATGAAGTTAAACTATTAAGATACTATTAATACACGTATCATCAATTATGCATAATATATAACATGATTTTTAATACATATACTATAAAAATCCATATTTTTAATACATATACTATAAAAATCCATATTTTTACAAGAGATAGAAAGAAGGTTGTCCAAAATTGAATTTTAAAATTAATGCAAACCAAAACAATGTTTTATTAATATATATATTAGTATGTAGTAAAAATCAAGGTGTAGTAATCTCATCACATCTTAACATATTAGTATATATTATTGTTGTTAATATATCATTTAAAATTATTAAATTAAGTTAATAATCTGTAAAATAAGCGGTTAAAAATTCTCAGTTGTTATATTTTTTCTTTTATAAGCAAGTGGTTGTAAGCTCTCAGTCTATATATTAAGTCAACAGCCAGTAAAAATTGTTAAAAAAATTATTAAATTGATTTGAAGTATTAAAATAAAACTTGAAATCGATTTTAAATAAAGTTTTGAGTCTTAGAAATGTAAAAGTGACATGATGGTTTAAAGAGATTTATCGAGTTAAAGATAATAGTGGATTAATCGATTGGTTGCGGTTTATTTCTTTTAGTGTGCGAATGAATAATACTATAACCAATCTAAAAATTTATATATATATATATAAAACTGGTTTTTGGTGGTCGGAAGTTGGATTATCCAAGAAGCTCCATTAGTTGCCTACCCCAATATCACCTTGTATCATGAGTTGTGGTCATTGTCTCCAGGACAAGGTGATGATAGAGGTTATAGGATGGAGGCCTTGAAATCTCTCAATTATTATTCGATTGTAAAATTTCATAAATTTATTGCTTAAAATGATTTTTTGTGTGTGTGGGGGGGGGGGGGAGATATTCTGCAACTGTAAGTTTGTTGAATAGTGTTTTAGGAACAATACTTGAGGAGAAGATTGGATATTAGCGTAACAAGAGTTAAGTTTGGTGGTTGAAATCCAAAGAAGCAAGAGTAAATATTTACTGTAGGCCGTAGCTAAGATGTAATGAATCATGTTCATTCCAATCTAACTAGGTGAAACTAAATTGTAATGATGAGGGGAAAGTGAAGTAAATCTCAAAGAAAAGGAAAAGGACAAAGAGTATCAAACAGAAATGGAATAGGAAAAGAAGATTTGGGGGATGGGCTGCTGCTTGCAGCATGCATGAGCAGTTTCAGCTCTCGAAACACGTACCTATGAATCGTAGGTCAAGGTTGACTGCAACAAATTTAGCAAGCACACGCCGCCTGCAACAGAAGGACTATATGAAAACTCATTGTTATGTCAAATCAAGTATTGTACCTCAACTACGTAGCACCTCTGCTACCCTGGTTGACCGCCTTTTGGAATTTCACGTGATTAAGAAATATCGTCACCTAGCTTACAGGATAGGGGCATGTAATTATTATGATCTCCAACTCTCCTGCCACTGCTATGAAACCTCAGCTCCATCTGTCTATCCACGCAATAAGTTTTTGGTCTTCATTTCCTTTGGATTGAAATCCAAACTAAAGAGAGATTGATAATTCAACTAATCGATGAGATACCAAAAACTCTCAACTTTGTTCAAGATATACTCCTACTTCTAGGGTACATTCCGTGGATTTAATTGATTCCATTTTTATATTAATAAATAAATTCATTAAGATATATCATTTTATTATTTGGAATACATACCATATAAATAAATTGTTGAGATTGAATATAAGATAACCACAATTCTCATCATATTCACATGCATGCAATATCAAACAAAAACAATATATGCACACTGAGAAAACTGAGAGCTTTGACTTGGTTCTACACCTGTATGTAATAAGAAAAAGAGAGACCAATCGGCAATGAGAAAACAGAACGAATCAGATAAAAGAAATAACACAAAACGTGAACCGAACATCACTCCTTAAAACAACTTAAACATGAGAAGAAAACATTAATTTTCTAAAAGGTTGTTCTTGTAGCCGAAAAAAGACAAGGATAGATTCCAGTCAGCTACATTGAATGTATACTTGTGTTTGATGTCGTGCAATGAGGCACAATGTCATTTCACTAAGGGGTTTCACGTACTTCAAAGAAGGACCGATTTTTTACTACAATGTCATACATATGGAAGGACCTGAAATGGGCGAAATTTCTGGGGAGGGAAATGAGGTCAGCCGAGTTCTCTGATTTGTGGAATTGGAGCAAGTGAGGTTGGCTGAAGTTGTAGTATCGAGTCCAACCAAGTTCAGCCAGGCGCTGTTCGAGCTCGGCGTAGGATTTGATGACTTGGTTGGTTGGGAGGTAGACCAGAACCCGTGGTCGAGCCCCGGGAGCGGTTGAGGTTCCGGGACAAATTGGATCTTTATGCTCGAAGGATTCTCTGGTAGGATTGGATATCAAGCGAGCCACACCTTTCTTGTCGAACAGCCACACACCAGACATACTCGGAGAGACAACGTCGAGAGAGATGCCTGTCTACCCTAACTAATGGTTTACTAGTTAGTGAAACGAAAGGCAGCCTGGTGCTACTTTATAGGATATCGCTTCTTTTTGTGCCTTAATATTATATATTCAGCCACGTAGATTTATTTGACACAAGCTAATATGAAACTAATTCTTTTACTATTAATTAAATCATATCTTAATTAATATAATTGCTATGATAATATTTAAAAGTACGTTTAAGTAATCTTTAAAATCAGGAATGGATGTTCACATAGTATAAATTTCAAAAGTCCCATTCCGGGTTAAAACAAGCTAGAGATGAATACAATGTTAAAAGTTTCAAAGTTTGGCAACCAACTTTGGAAAATGTTTTTTCAAAGTTTGGTAAATGTTTCTTTGAAAAATGTTTTTCAAAGTTTGGTAAAATTTTGGTAGATGTTTGTTGAAAATAGGAATGGGTAAATTCACTTTAGTCATTGCACTTTAGGGTATTTTCAAAGATTAGTCCCTAAGTTTCTACTATAAATACCCTTACCCATTTAGCTTCAAAATCATCCCAAAACATTTCTTTCTTCCTATACTAGAGAGCTTTCTTGTGAGTAGTGAGTGTTTTGTAAACACCTGTAAATTTTCTCTCTTAGTAAAAGATCTGCAGCAGCCCGGAGACGTAAGCACAATTGGCTGAACTCCGTTATCAATTTTCGGGTATTATTTTTCCGCTTTTATTTCGCATTCTCACTAATCTGGTTAAAGGGAAATTACTTGTACTCGGTTTATTTTCCTAACAACTGGTAATCAGAGCTTTTGGTTGTGAATTTTGTCAAATTTTCTGCGAGGTTACTATTCATTACTATTCACGTGAATAGTGAATTTCGTGAATAGTGAAATTCGGTCGGCGATACGAGTTTGTCGACGGTGGTGTTCTAATACACGGTGATTCGCAAGAATTGTCAGAAACGATCCAAACGAAGCCAGATTCGAGTGGGAGCGATGGCTGCAGACGAAGGGAAGGTGAAAATTGAAAAGTTCGATGGTGCGGACTTTGGCTTTTGGAAGATGCAGATTGAAGATTTTTTGTACCAGAAAAATCTATATCAACCTCTCTCAGGAAAGCAACCAGAGGGCATGAAGGATGAAGATTGGGCTCTTCTCGACAGACAAGCCCTCGGAGTTATCCGACTGACGTTATCCCGCAATGTTGCTTTTAACATAGCAAAGGAAAAGACCACGGCGGGTCTTATGGCGGCTCTCTCCAGTATGTACGAGAAGCCATCGGCCTCAAACAAAGTTCATTTGATGAGGCGATTATTCAATTTGCGGATGGCGGAAGGGGCATCGGTGGCACACCTAAATGAACTCAACACAATCACAACCCAGTTGAGTTCAGTGGAAATTGAGTTCGATGATGAAGTTCGAGCTTTAATTCTCTTATCATCTCTACCAGACAGTTGGAATGCTACTGTTACAGCAGTCAGCAGTTCGTCGGGAAACAGCAAATTAAAATTCGACGATGTTCGAGATCTGGTATTGAGTGAAGAAATTCGACGAAGAGAATCGGGTGAAGCATCAACCTCCTCAGCCTTACACACGGAGTCTAGAGGGAGAACTTCAGAAAGAAATTCAAATCGTGGCAGATCAAAATCTAGAAGGGGCAAATCAAGAACAGGAAATAAAGATTTTACCTGTTATAATTGCGGCAAAAAGGGTCACTTCAAAAGAGATTGCCGAGCACCGAAGAAAAATACCGGCGCACAGGAATCTGCCAACATGACGGAGGAGACAGGTGATGCCATGATTTTAAGCGTCAACAGTCCGATTGAATCATGGATCTTGGATTCAGGGGCATCTTTCCACTCCACCCCATGTCGAGAAATCATGGAGAACTATGTCAGTGGTGATTTTGGGAAGGTTCATCTTGCTGATGATGAAACCTTAAAGATCGTCGGAAAAGGAGACATCCGACTAAAGTTGCCAAACCAGACCACCTGGAAGCTGACAGGAGTGAGACATATTCCTGGCCTCAAAAGAAATCTGATTTCTGTTGGACAGCTTGATGGAGAAGGATATAGCACAACCTTTTCAGGCTGTGAATGGAAGATTACCAAAGGAGCACTCGTCATTGCTCGTGGTAAGAAGACTGGTACTCTCTATGTAACCTCAAATTTAGAGAATATCATTGCAGTAGCAGATGCTGATGGAAAATCAAACCTATGGCACCAAAGGCTTGGCCATATGAGCGAGAAAGGGATGAAGACACTTTTGTCAAAAGGGAAGCTGCCGGATCTAAAAAATGTAGATGTCGGACTATGCGAGGATTGCATCTTTGGCAAACAAAAGAAAGTCAGTTTTGCAAAGATTGGCAAGACACCCAAGGCAGAAAGGTTAGAATTGGTTCATACTGATGTATGGGGACCATCCCCAGTTCCATCTCTGCAGGCTCACTATATTATGTCACCTTCATCGATGATTCAACAAGGAAGGTGTGGGTTTATTTTCTGAAGAAGAAATCAGAAGTCTTCGATATCTTCAGAAAATGGAAGGCCATGGTGGAAAATGAGACTGGTTTGAAAGTCAAGCGGTTGAGGTCTGACAATGGAGGAGAGTACAGAGACAGTAGATTCAGAGATTTCTGCGCAAACAATGGGATCAAGATGGAGACAACAGTTCCCAAGACACCGCAACATAATGGTGTAGCAGAGCGCATGAACAGAACTCTGAATGAACGTGCCAGAAGTATGAGGATACATGCCGGCTTGCCCAAATTTCTATGGGCTGAAGCAATCAACACTGCAGCTTACTTGATCAACCGTGGGCCCTCAGTTCCTTGGATGGCAGAATACCAGAGGAAGTTTGGAGCAAGAAAGAAATAAACCTTTCACACTTAAGAGTGTTTGGTTGTATTTCTTATGTACACATAGACTCTGTTGAAAGAAGTAAGCTTGATGCTAAGTCCAACAAATGTGCCTTTGTTGGTTATGGCGGTGATGAGTTCGGTTACCGGTTTTGGGACTATGAAAATCGGAAGATCATCAGAAGCAGAGACGTCATTTTCAATGAAAATGTGATGTACAAAGATAGATCAACCGCAGAATCAAGTAATACCGAAGCTGAAACAAAGGAATTTGCTGAGTTCGAGGAGATTTCTGGAAATGATGTTCAGATCAATCCTGAAGCAGTTCAAGAAGAACCAGGCACACCAGAACGGAGACGCTCATCCAGAATTCCTAAACCAACCCAACGGTATTCTCCTTCTTTACACTACTTGTTGCTGACTGACAATGGTGAACCAGAGTGCTATGATGAAGCAATGCAAGTGGAGGATTCAGTCAAGTGGGAGTCTTCCATGAAAGATGAGATGGACTCGCTTATGTCAAATCAGACATGGGAATTAGCTGAATTACCACCAGGCAAGAAAGCGCTCCACAACAAGTGGATTTACAGGATCAAAGAAGAGCACGATGGGAGCAAACGCTACAAAGCAAGATTGGTTGTCAAAGGCTTTCAGCAAAAGAAGGTATTGACTACAATGAAATTTTCTCTCCAGTCGTAAAATTGTCTACAATCAGACTGGTGTTGAAAATTGTAGCTGCAGAGAATTTACATCTTGAGCAGTTAGATGTAAAGACAGCTTTCCTTCATGGTGATTTGGAGGAAGAAATCTATATGAGGCAGCCAGAAGGCTTCATAGAGGCAGACAAGAAAAACCTGGTATGCAGGTTGAAGAAGAGCTTGTATGGTTTAAAACAAGCTCCTAGACAGTGGTACAAGAAGTTCGATAGCTTCATGAGTAGCAGTGGTTTTATCAGATGCCAAGCAGATCATTGTTGCTACATCAAGAGGTTCGACAACAGCTTCATTATTTTATTATTGTACGTTGATGACATGCTCGTTGCAGGCTCAGACATGCAAGAGATTATACACTTGAAGCAAAAATTGTCGAAGCAGTTTGCTATGAAGGATCTGGGCGCTGCAAAGCAGATTCTTGGATGAGGATCAAGAGAGACACAAAGTCGGGGACTTTGATGTTATCACAGGCTGAGTACATCAACAAAGTACTCTCAGGTTCAACATGCAAGATGCTAAACCAGTAAGTACACCTTTAGGTGTTCATTTCAGACTCTCCAAAGACCAATCACCAAGACGGAGGAAGAACGTGCACACATGGTGAAGGTGCCGTATGCCTCAGCAATTGGAAGTCTGATGTATGCCATGGTTTGTACCAGACCAGATATTGCTCATGCAGTGGGAGCTGTTAGCAGGTACATGAATAATCCGGGCAAGGTACACTGGGAAGCAGTCAAATGGATCCTCAGATATCTTCGGGGTACCACAAACAAAGCACTTTGTTTCAAAGGTGGAGATATGATACTGACAGGCTATGTAGATGCTGACTTAGCCGGAAATGTCGACATCAGAAGGAGCACTACAGGGTATGTCTATACTCTAGGAGGAACTGCAGTGAGTTGGGTTTCTCAACTACAGAAGATAGTTGCTCTCTCCACAACTGAAGCAGAATATGTCGCTGTTACGGAAGCCAGCAAGGAGATGGTTTGGCTCCAAAGTTTCTTGGAAGAGTTAGGCAAGAAACAAGAAAACAATATCTTGTATTGCGACAGTCAAAGTGCTATCCATCTAGCAAAGAATCCGTCTTTTCATTCCAGGACAAAGCACATACAATTGAGATATCATTTTATCCGGTCTCTTCTGGAAGATGGGATTTTGAAACTTGAAAAGATTAGTGGAGCTCAAAATCCGGCAGACATGTTGACAAAGACGGTGACTACGGACAAACTGAAGTTGTGTTCAGCTTCAGTTGGCATGCTAGAATAACAAGACCAGACATGCTGCTGCATTGATCGAGGTGTGAAGACATATTAAAATCAGTCTTCAAGTGGGAGATTGTTAAAAGTTTCAAAGTTTGGCAACCAACTTTGGAAAATGTTTTTTCAAAGTTTGGTAAATGTTTCTTTGAAAAATGTTTTTCAAAGTTTGGTAAAATTTTGGTAGATGTTTGTTGAAAATAGGAATGGGTAAATTCACTTTAGTCATTGCACTTTAGGGTATTTTCAAAGATTAGTCCCTAAGTTTCTACTATAAATACCCTTACCCATTTAGCTTCAAAATCATCCCAAAACATTTCTTTCTTCCTATACTAGAGAGCTTTCTTGTGAGTAGTGAGTGTTTTGTAAACACCTGTAAATTTTCTCTCTTAGTAAAAGATCTGCAGCAGCCCGGAGACGTAAGCACAATTGGCTGAACTCCGTTATCAATTTTCGGGTATTATTTTTCCGCTTTTATTTCGCATTCTCACTAATCTGGTTAAAGGGAAATTACTTGTACTCGGTTTATTTTCCTAACATACAAGAGCAATCTGCTCAAGTCACAATATGGCATCCAATGCATGCAAATGAATGTAAGAAGCTGCATGAAGATCCAAATGCCTCCACCAACGACAGGGACAGTAGAAATGGACATTTTGATTTTAGGAAAGCTATCTCAGCCACAAAGGTAAAATAGGCCCAAACTTATGGTTGTCGAGCCTGTTTCACAAGGAACCCGACCCAGAACCTATACCTTACAATATGCACCTGCACGGCTCTAAACATCTTTCATGGAGTTCTCCAATACGAAGTTCAAAAGGATTTAGACACCAATTATATAGCAATTCCATTTACTTGAATTATAGATATTAATCAGGAAAGGGGGAAATGGTCAAATATGGATTTGGTCCTACTATGTTCACATTTGATATTTGATTAGTTTGATTGTTGTTGACATTCTCAGCTTGTTGAATTATCGGCTGCTGATGTTCAAAAAGCTTATGAAGTTTATATTTTAGCTTGCCCTTTTAAGAAGATGTCAAATTTGTATGCAAATAAAATGATAATGGAAATAGGTGAAAAGGCAACCACGCTCATCATTGTTGATGTTGGCATTTGCTACGTGTTCCAATGGCCTTGTCTCATCCAGCGCCTCTCAGCGCAGGCTGGTGGACCTTGCAAGCTTCGTATAACTGTTATCGAGTTCCCGCAACCAGGTTTCCGACCAGCAGAAAGGGTGGAAGAGACAGGGCGCCGATTGAAAAGGTATGCGAAAGATTCAATGTCCCGTTCGAGTACAACGTGATAGCTAAGAAATGGGAAACCATCCAACTTGAGGAGCTATAGATTAAGAAAGATGAAGTGGTGGTTGTTAACTGCTTGTATAGGCTAAAGAACTTCCCAGATGACACAGTGGCACCAACCAGTGCTAGAGACGTCGTTTGAAACTGATCAGAAGCATAAATCCAAAACTATTAATCCATGGGGTGGCAAACGGGACATACAATGCTCCATTCTTCGTCACTAGGTTCTGGGAGGCTCTCTTCCATTTCTCTGCTGAGTTGGATAAATTTGAAGCTACTGTTGACCGGGGTGATCCTAAAAGGATGATGTTTGAGAGGGAAGCACATGGGAGGGACATTATGAACGCCGTTGCATGCGAGGGTAATGGAGGGTTGAAAGGCCAGAGACGAACAAGCAATGGCAGGGTCAGACTCTTAGGGCAGGGTTCAAGCAGGTTCCATTGAATCAGGAGCTGGTGAAGAAAGTGAGGGATATGGTTCGATATAGTTATCATAGAGATTTTGTTGTAGATGTGGATGGCCGCTGGATGTTGCAGGGATGGAAGGGGAGAGTTATTAATGCTCTTTCATGTTGGAAACCTGTTACGGGTTCGGGCCACAAATAGTATACAAATGTTTATACATTCAAAGATCAAATATCATATTCGAAATCCATTTGTTTTTAAAGTTGGGATATCGTAACTAAGAGAGGTGAAAATATGGATTTATGTTGTAAGAGCTGCTATACCTGTAGTCTCAACAGGTACCTCCCCAGCATCAGCATCAGCATCCTATAGTGGTATCATGCTGACTACAAATCCATACTGCTCCAACTTGGAATATGGACATGTCCAAGACAGATGTGGTTCTTATCCAAATAATGGGTGAAGACCCAAAGAATAATATCCCAACTAACATGGTTTTGTTTGATGTTAAAAAGAAGAAGAAAAGGTTTAAGTGACATTGGAATCCACCACCAAATAGTACCTGTCTGCATAAAACAAATAGCTTCTTCTAACGTGGCAACAGAACAACATGACATTGTTGAAACATCAAGACAAGTACCTAAATATGTACCTAAAACTTCCCCAAGCATTTCAAACTAACCTACCTTGAAAAAACCTTCAAACTTTGACAATCTTGGATCATGCCATGCCACTCCCAAACTCTTTTTATTTACTCTGACATGTTTCTTTCACCTTAATCATTTGGGAACACTATATTCATTTTGGTTTTTATTATACATTTAAGTATAATTTTTAAAAAATACAATTAATGAGTCATCGTTTAATTCAAAACAAAGTTGCATTTACCTATCCCAAATACCCATATTACTATACCAATGAAACTCATACACGTGAAATCAGAACAGCACGTTAATGCTATTATATTGTTTTGTAATATAAATACAAGAGATAAACCAAACATTAAACTGCAACTTTCACGTGCCTTAACCAAAAGTATTAAAAGCAGCATATGTATATATATAAGTGGTGGGTGGGTGGATGGACGGCACATGAAAAATATATCTTATCATTTCCTCCCTATCTAGGTTTTGTTTGGCACTTTTCATTTATTAAACTATTTTTCTCAATTTCGTATGTATTTAACATTATATTACTTATATAAATAATCTAATGGATTTCGTTACAACACATCGTGCCGAACACGTAAAAGTATTGTCTTTTTTTTAGTATTTTGAAAGAACTAATTCACCTTAAATTTTCTAACCTAAACAAAGTTTGCAAACGCTTTGTTCTGGTGTTTTTAAAGTGCTCCTGAGCTCAAGTTATTTATTTATTTACGTAATAAAAATCAAAATAAAAAAAATTTAACCATTGGATAATAATTTAAATTTACTTAAATTATTTAAAGATTTTATGTAATATTTCACCTTTGGACATGTTTATTTTTTTTATAGCAGTCTATCTAGTAATTTCAATGGAGCAGGAAGTTAGGTGCTGCCGCAACTGCCGTATTAATCTAACTTATCTGTTAGTCTAAACAAATAATATCTGTAATAAAAGAATTATTTTATTTGTTGAATTTTGAGTTCAAGTATTAGGGATGCAAGGAGTATAAAAGTTTAATATAAAATGATTTAGAGTTATATTTGAACAAATATTATTTTATATTTACCTCTGATTAATACAACACAAACAAAGAAGGAAATCTTATCATAATACCACACATAAGGGAACTGATAAACCGGGATTGAAACGTCAGAATGTAACGTGTCTGAAGAGAAAGGAATAAAATTATTGATAAATTAGTAAGGAGTGTCAATTTTGAAGATAATCAAATCAAAATTTTACAGGAACCTTCTGTTGATATAAGTCAACTCTTGAGTGAAGAAGACAATTAGGTTTAAGTAATTAGTTAGTTAAATAAATTGGCATTCTATAGGGTAATTGATGTAAAGTGTGGAATAGAAAAGTGGGTAAAACCGGCTTTAATTTCTATTGGGAAAACTCAAACGAAGGTAAGCAATTAATGCTTTAAATGGGCAGTACATTTTGTGCAAGGTTCTCATTTGACAGCCACACATCACCTTATGAGATAAGGTAGCATTTGGATAGATGAAATCTATTGAAATTGAGGAGAAATGGAATCTAATTTCATAATTTTCTCATATTTGGTTTAATTTTTCAAAGGAAATTAGAGTTCATCATGGCTTCAACTTTCCATCAAATAAGGGAAAATGGATGGAATTCAATTTCCTTATTGGAGGGAATTGAAATTTGATCATATTACCCTAATCAATCTTTTGGTAACTTATTCATATATTGAATAAAAATATTTTTTTATTATTTCGGGTCGGGTTTATAATTCATTTATTCGGGTCGGGTGAAACTTTATTTTGGTCGGGTCGGGTCGTTTTTAAGTGTGATATTCGGGTCGGGTCGAGTTCGGGTTTAGGGTGAAAAATACGCGACCCGAAAATATATATAATTTTACCTTATATATTTAAGAATAATTACAATAATATCCATTTATATATAATTTTTTTCAATTAAGTCAATGTTTTTATTGAATAAAAATATTTTTTTTCTTATTTTTGGTCGGTCGGATTTATAATTCATATATTCGGGTCGGGTAGGGTGAAACTTTATTTTGTTCGAGTCGGGTTTTTAAGTGTGATATTCGGGTCGAGTCGGGTCGGGTTTTTTTAAGTGTGATATTTGGGTCGGTCAGGTTCGGGTTCAGGGTGAAAAAACCGGACCGACCTGAAAAAAAATATAATTTTATCTTATATATTTAGGAATAATTACAATAATACCCTCTATATATAATTTTTTTTCCAATTAAGTCAATGTTTTTATTGAATAAAAATAATTTTTTTATTATTTTGTGTCGTGTCGGGTCGGGTTTATAATTCATATATTAAATAAAAATAGTTTTTGGTAACTAATTAATATACTCCGATTGGAATGTATCGAAATATTACTCTATCTTTTGGTAACTTATTAACATATTTTGATTGCGATGATTTTAACTTATGATGTTTATAAACATGATTTTTATAATTTATAGAAATGAATAATCAATCAATAAAATGAAAAATTTAATATTTTTAATTTTTATAATATATTACTACATATAAGTTGTAAAACAAACTAAAATAAAGCAAAAAAATAAGAAGAGCAATCTGCCATTTTATATTAATGAAATCAAATTCATCTGACATGTCTGCGAACCAAACAGAATATGAAATTGGATTCCAATTCCCGACAGATTCTAATTTCTTCACAGATTTCAATTCCCTTACTAATACCCAACCCACAACCTCTTCACTGCATATGGTAAAGAAAAACAATTTATCACACTGGAAGTTAGTATTTTATTTAATTTTTTTTCATATTAACCCATAACACCAATAATTTGATAATAATAAAGAAAATAATTAAAAATGTTTATAATCAAACATATAAATAGTTTCTTAAAATTATTTTCTATTTTTGAATGTTATTAATATAATAATAAATTCGGACGTCATGAATATAATTGAAAAATATAAAATTTTAATTTGAGTTTTTTTTAAAACGATTTAGAAAAATGAAGGAAATTTGGATTTGATTGAAAGGCAGATGAAAGCTGAAGTGAATTCTGGGGTTTCCTTAAGTAGAGTAGAACAAACACAAAGATGTACGATGAGTTAATGTAATGAAAACAGACGCATCCCATGTGGGAAACTAAAAAAGTAACACAACAAAAGGGGCTTGGATATTTTAACTACATTCACCTTGACTTTCACTTATTCAATGCTAAGCTGAAGCCTCACATGTTGGTTTCCTAAACAAAATCTATTCATCATGCAATCCACTTTAAACCATCAAATTATTCCAAAAATTAGAGTGAGGGAAGATTTCAGTGATAACACTAATTGACAACCATGAGTTGTGGAAAACCAGGAGAGAAGGTATTTTGCTCATATAATAGTTAATATATTCAATTTAACAAAATATATTTTTTTAAATGATGAATTTGATGTTCCTCATCAGTCACTTGGTCACTCATCCATAAATAATCTCATTTTTAATAAAAAAATAAAAAACCAAAGCTAAAGAAGGAAGAACAATTTTTTTATATAAAAATATCTAACTGTATTTAATCCTGAATTGCAAAAACCCTAAAAGGGTTATTGCAAGAAACAATCGCCGCTTCGTTTGATCTCAGCCGTCTATTCTTTCCCATATATCTTTAAACTACTTTCACTCTCTTCTTTGATCCCAGCTTCCAATTTTGTCTTCTTCTTTTTACTCCAAGCTATCCTTCTTTGTTTTTAGCTCTATTTTTACTTGGAAATAATGACTTTCTAATCTGTTTTTTGTAGGATGATTTATCATATCCAATCTTGAGGAATATATAAAATTTGGGTGCTTTGCTGTTTTTGTTTTCTTAGTTTGATTCTCGGGGAGCTAATTTTTCTTTTCTTTTCCTTTTTTGCTGTTTTTGAGCTTAGAGAGATTAAAGTTTTGATCTTTGACAAATTTGGTAGTTGAAAGTGAGAATCTTTAGTTTGTAAATATGGATTTTAGGGATATCGGTGTAGGAAAAGTTTAGGCTTGTTTGTTGTGTTTAGAGGCTGATTATTGGTTTTGTGAGTTTAGATGATCAATTAGGTTTTTTTAAAGAATGTTATCTGAATTGGATAGTAGACCAATGATAGGAAGTAGCGAAGAATCATTTGGGGATGATTTGGAGAAAGAGATAGGATTATTACCCCGTGAACAGCATAGTAGGCAAGAGGCTGATGAACTTGAACGCGAACTAAACTTGTATAGAAGTGGCTCCGCACCTCCTACCGTGGAGGGCTCACTGAGTGCAGTCGGCGGTTTGTTTGCGGGAGGAGCTGCAGCTGGTTCCGGCGCCACCACCTCCTTTTCAGCTTTTGCTGGAGCTAAAAATGGAAATGGGTTTGCATCTGAGGAAGAACTCAGGTCTGATCCAGCTTATCATTCATACTATTACTCAAACGTGAATCTTAACCCAAGGCTCCCACCTCCATTGCTTTCCAAGGAGGATTGGAAGTTTGCGCAGAGGTTGAAGGGAGAGAATTTAGCTATAGGTGGGATTGGAGATAGGAGGAAAGTGAATAGGGTTGATAACGGTAGCAGTAGGTCGTTGTTTGCGATGCCACCGGGATTTGATTCCAGGAAACAAGAGAATGAAGCAGAGGCGGATAAAGTGTTTAGCTCGGCCTCAGCAGACTGGGGTGGGGATGGACTCATTGGTTTGTCTGCTATAGGACTCGGAAGCAAACAGAAAAGCTTTGCCGGAAATTTTCAGGTGATAACCTATGCTAGTTTAAACTTTTACCATAAGTTTCAGTTCTTAGGTTTTTGATTCTGTACACTCTCTGCCGTTTGCTGCTGATAATAATTTGCTTATCCAAAGATTACGCATTTATTAGATTTTTAGTTATTTTTTCCACTTAATTTTTATGTTTTTTGACGTGTATTATGCTTGAATATCTTTATGGTACTAGCTGTGTTCGATTGCAAATATAATTATGTGTTTTAAATCATATCTATGACTGATAGGTACTATGTGTAAAACTTGGCAGGCATATATGTGATCAATTGTGTCTTGGTTTGCAAATAGCTACATGAATCTTTCTCGTTTAGGTTTTCAACATGTTCCTAATTCCTTGGCTTTTTATATAACTATCAAGACCAAGTTCTTTTTGGTAAAATTTCAGAAACTTCTCTAGCTTTGCCTTTTTCTTTTGTTCAATGAACTAATATCTAGAATCCTTGCAGGATGATCTAGGACACACTGCTCCAGTCACCAGGATACCATCTCGTTCTGCCAGTCGTAATGCTTTTGATGAGAACTTTGAGAATGTAGGTTCTGCTGAATCTGAGCTGGCTCATTTGCGTCGTCAACTGACTTCTGCAGATCCTTTAAGGTCAAGTGGAAGTGGTCAGGGATCGTCTGCTGTCAATAACATTGGGCTGCCTTCTTCATATACTTATGCTGCTGTTGTAGGCACTTCAATGTCTAGGAGTACTACTCCTGATCCCCAACACATAGCTAGGGCCCCTAGTCCTTGTCCGACACCAATTGGAGGAGGCAGAGCTGGCAACTCTGAGAAAAGAAACGTAAATAGTCCAAGTGCATTTGGTGGTGTCATATCTAGTGTCAAAGGGTCTGAGGATCTCGTGGCTGCTTTATCAGTCATGAACTTGTCATCAAATGGTGTTATTGATGAAGATAACCAGTTAGCATCACATATCAAAGAAGATGTTGAAAATTGCAAGAATTATCTACTTGGTTTGCAAGATGGTCAGAATCATATCAAACAGCAGGCTTACTTGAAGAAATCAGAATCTGGCCATTTACATATGCCTTCAGCTAAGAGTAATGGGAGCAGATCTGTGCTCCAGAAATCTGCTGTTCCATCAAACAACTATTATTCGAAAGGATCACCCTCTTCAGCTCTCAATGGCAGTGGCAGCTTACCTGCTCAGTTTCAGCATGGCGATGGTGCAAATGTGTCATTTCCAAATTATGGGTTAAGTGGTTACGCTTTAGATCCTTCTTTGGCCAATATGATGCCTAACCAACTTGGAACCAGTAATCTGCCACCATTGCATGAAAATGTTGCCGCCGCATCAGCTAGGGAAGTCTCTGGAATGGGCTCCAGAGTGCTTGGAGGAGCTTTCGGTTTTGGACAAAACATTTCAAATTCTGCTTCTGAGTCCCATAATCTTGGTAGAGTCGGAAGCCCAATCGCCGGGAATGCTCTGAATGCACCTTCTATCGATCCTTTGTATCTTCAGTATCTAAGGACATCTGATTTTGCTGCCTCACAGCAGGCAGCTCTAAATGATCCCTCCATGGATAGGAATTTCCTTGGTAATTCATACATGAACTTGCTTGAGCTTCAAAAAGCTTATCTTGGAGCTCTACTATCACCCCAGAAATCCCAGTATGGTCTTCCTTTGGGTGCAAAATCTGGTAGTTCTAATCTCCATGGTTTTTATGGAAATACGACCTTTGGAGCTGGCATGTCTTATACTGGAAGCCCCTTAGCAAGTGCTGTTATTCCAAATTACCCTGTTGGACCTGATAGTCCTATCAGACACACTGATCTGAATATGCGTTTTTCTTCTGGGATGAGGAACCTAGCTGGGGGTGTCATGGGACCCTGGCATTTGGATCCTGATGAAAGCTTTGCTTCCTCCCTACTTGAAGAGTTTAAGAGCAATAAAACAAAGTGTTTTGAACTTTCAGAGATTGCTGGTCATGTTGTTGAGTTCAGGTATTCTTGTAGCCCAAATCATGTTTTATGTTGTTACACTGTCAACCTGACATTTATATGCTTTTGATGAGCAGCGTGGATCAGTATGGCAGCCGCTTTATTCAGCAAAAACTTGAAACAGCCACAACTGAAGAGAAAACTATGGTTTATGAGGAAATCATGCCTCAAGCTGTTGCTTTGATGACTGACGTCTTTGGTAATTACGTTATTCAAAAGGTATCTGCTGCATATTTGCTTAGTCTTGCAATTTTATGGTTTCTCGTCTTTACCAAATGAAACCATAATTGTACAGTTTTTTGAGCATGGACTTCCAAGTCAGAGAAGAGAACTTGCCAGCAAGCTTTTTGGTCATGTTTTAACACTTGGTCTTCAAATGTATGGGTGTCGGGTGATCCAGAAGGTATTTCTATATATGGTCGCTATTTATCTAGACTCATTTAATGCATTTTCCCATTTGGTTTGCCCATTTGTGTGGATTTCGTACAAGTGCTCATGCTAATTGATATGTTTCTAAATGGTTTGTTTTACATTGAAGGCCATAGAAGTTGTTGATCTGGATCAGAAGATTAAAATGGTTCAAGAGCTTGATTGTGGTGTGATGCGTTGTGTACGTGATCAGAATGGCAACCATGTCATCCAGAAATGTATTGAATGTGTTCCTGAGGAGAACATTCAATTTATAGTTACAACATTTTTTGATCAAGTTGTGACCCTTTCTGCTCATCCATATGGGTGCCGAGTGATACAGGTTCAACTGTATATTTGCTTTCATTTTGGCCTTCAGAACTGTCTTATGCTAAGAGTAATCGATGTCTGTTCTGTATTGAACCTTTTTTTCTTTAACACCGCAGAGAATACTAGAGCACTGCAAGGACCCAAAAACACAGAGTAAGGTTATGGATGAAATTTTAGGATCTGTTAGCATGTTGGCCCAGGACCAATATGGCAATTATGTTGTCCAGGTTGTGATTCTTTTCTGGAAACTTCTATTTTGCATATTTTGGTGATATTTTTTATTTATTTTTGCAGTGTATCTTGCAATTTGTTTATTTTTGTCATTAGTTGGCTATCCCTATGCCATCTCTTATACCGCTTGACGCATGGACTGACCTTTTCATTCACATAACAGCATGTACTGGAGCATGGAAAGCCTCATGAGCGCTCAATTATAATTAAGGAGTTAGCTGGAAAGATTGTCCAGATGAGTCGGCAGAAGTTTGCCTCTAACGTTGTTGAGAAGTGCTTAACTTTCGGTGGTCCTTCTGAACGTCAGCTATTGGTAAACGAAATGCTTGGCTCTACGGATGAGAATGAGCCTCTTCAGGTTTGTCCATATGATTTTGCACCTGTGAATAGAAATTCTTTTTCAGATTTTTAAGTCCTTATCTTTTGAGCATAAAAACGTCTCAAATCATTGGAGAAATGCCGTGAACCATAACTGGCTATTATTTGTGCTCGGTTTTGGCTGAATATGGTTATCTTCCTTGTTGGTGAGAACTATGCATTCGTATATTCATATTTATAAGCTGGGTTTGAACGCCTGCTTGAGCAAATCAATTTCTTGTACAGTCAGGAATGCCACAATTGTTTATCATCGAAGTCAATTTTGTTGACATCCATCTGTTTATTCTAGGCAATGATGAAAGATCAATTTGCGAACTACGTTGTACAAAAAGTACTGGAGACTTGTGATGATCAGCAACGGGAGCTGATCCTCTCTCGAATTAAGGTCCATCTAAATGCATTGAAGAAGTACACTTATGGAAAACATATTGTGGCGCGTGTAGAGAAACTTGTTGCTGCTGGGGGTACTATTTCTTCCTTGTCTTCTGTGACTGCTTATTGGTTTATATATATGCATATATATATATATATCTGTTCATGCATGGTGTAAAATTAGTTCCTTTACGAAAGCATTTCACCTATAGTTCTTTTTACTTCATTCCATCTAATATAGTAATTGTACGATACATACTCATCACTACATTTTGATGAAACCATTAGAATTTGAGCTATAAAGCGGGATATGGCTGTCAAAGTGCCATGATTCCTATTAACTGGATGTGGGGCTATTATACTAAAACTCACTTTTTCTTTTAAACCCATTCAAATTTGATCCGTAATAAGTTGAAGCCTCTCTAATACGTGATTTCGCTTGCTTTTCAGAAAGGAGAATTGCTGCTCAGTCCCCACCCCCTGCTGCAGCTTAGTTGGTGTAGGAAATAATGTGTTTGTACAGCTAACAGAAGCTATTATGAGAGCTTTCCCCTATCGTTTTAGATTGGTAAGGTCTGTATGGAAATAAAAGTTGTTGCTTGTACTGGGAAACTGTACATTTTGTAGCTTAAGATGTATACATAGGATGGAGCAAACCCGAGGCTTCAGTCGTTGAATACAACTGGTGCCCCCCATGCAGAGGAGTTATTACGGGTAAAAATTTTAAATGCCGAGTTTAGGACTGTACAAAATGTTGGCTTGTGGAGAGCCGTTGATGTTTAGGCGAGGCCACTGTTTCACCCCCTCGATGTACGCTTAATGACATTTCTATTTTTTCCCTCTTAATTGCAGTTTGTTTCTTGCTGCCATCAACTTGTTCATGTTTATATTTATCTTTACTGTTTGTCATCTTTGGATGGTCCACAGGGATTTTTCATTTTAATTCGAGTTTAGCTATTACCTTAAAGCTAACCCAATCTTTGCAATCAAAGCATGGTTCTGATTTCTATACACCATCAAGGTTCAAAACGTTAATCAAACGACCATCGCTAGCAAATGTTCCCTACAAAATTGAGTCATGCTTATTTGAACATATATTGGTAGAGTGGTAGTATATAATATAAATAAAAACTTAATCTTAACAAATAGAAAAAATGTTTTCGGCCAGTCATTTGAATTGGATCTCATATCGTAATCAGCAGGTTAATGTGTTGTCAACTTTTGAACGAAAATTGATGAATTTAGAACATATAAATAGTCGGACGATTATTTTGTAACTTTTAATAGTTGAGAATTTAAGAAAATAATGTCATACAATTGGAGGTTATTTTGTAACTTTTAGTAGTTAGAGGATTCAATAAAACATCTTATAATTAAAGGATTATTTATGTACTTTACCTATATATTTAGGAGTTTATGGATGAACAAGTAAATTATTTTAAATCCAATATTTTTAAAGAGATGCCAATACCCGATTAATCTAGCTGTTGACTTAATTCAACTGAATAATCATAGTTGATTTAAAAAACTTGTAATAAATGGTAATTTACCCTTTAATTATTGTAAAAACCGCGTGCAGGTCTACTTAAAATCTCGAGGGTCATGTAAAACAGTAGCGTATACTTGTCAGCACCCTTATAAATATGAAACTCTAGTGTGTTTTTTACGTTAGAGCTATAATTGGTGTCCAAGTTTGTTGAATGGCAATGGCTTCTCTTTCTTACGAGTGTAATGTTGTTTCCCAGCTTGTTCAGCCACTGCACTTCAACCATCAACCTTGGTATATACCTCCCGTCCTCACCCAAATCAATGTAACCATTGAAATTGATCTCCGCCGCCGTGATCCATTAACGGGCCATTACACCACCCATTCACCCCTACAAGAAACTCTTTGTTTTGGTCTCGACGTCTTGCTAAGCCGCAACCTGATTCATGAAGAAGTTGGTCCAGCATTCACAAGACTCGGCATCAACTCATCCTCCACTGATTACAACATCGTTGAAGAAATCGTCAGGCGTGGATTTATAATCGCAGATATGAAGGTTCACCGGGGATCTTATTGTGAGGTCATGTATTTACATACTGTGATACAAGCATTAGTGGTGGAAAACGAGGTGGACCAAGAATCAAGGGTTGCAGCAAAAGAATCATGGATTAAGGAGATGTTGAGAATGGTTAGGGTAAAAGAAGCAGGAGATGAAGACAAGTGCGCCATATGTTTAGAGCTGCTAATGGTTGGGTTTGAAGCTTCTCAGATGCCATGTCCTCATATTTTCCATCATGCTTGCATTCAAACATGGTTGAAGCGAAGCCATTCTTGTCCTCTTTGCCGCTTCCAGATGCCAACTAATTAGATTCGACTTTTGTGTTTTTCTTTTTCGCTCCTTTGTTATTGAAATCAAGCACGTTGCAGTTTGATCAGTGGAATGTTTTTTTTTTAGATTAAATCCCAATATCAATTCTCTCATAATACCAAACAGAAACCTGAATTGGCTCTCAAACTAAAATGTTAGTGTGTGAGTATATCGGTTGTATGATTTAAGAGTTTTATTTCATAATATAAATTGGATCTCAAATCAGTACGTTGTTGGAAACGTAAACTGTTCATCTTACCCATCATATTGACCTACAAGCTCAAGTTAAAGGAATAGCTTCATTGTAATAATTCATCTATATTGTTATTCGTTAAATAATCAATCATAGTGACCCATTATTATTCACTAGTTAATTGCATTAAATTATATAATTCCTGTACAAGTTTATAAGAGAGGTTCTCACACTATTTCAAGATGATCGATTAAAATTTGTTTATGTTTTTATTTTTCGGTTAAATTCTAAATTTTGAATGTTATCTTCGTATATAAAGTTTCAATAATATATTTTATAATTACAAACCAAGTTATCTTAATGGTTAAAGAGACAGATGAGAGGGAATATTATTGTAGACTTGTATTTATGTTATGAAATACAAATAATACCTATAGAATTATAGATAGACGAGGAGATTTAATGTTGGAAGAATTGATATTGGAGTTTGAATGTATTGATTATGACATGATTCTAGGTAAAGAGTCGTCGATGAAGAAATACTAAAGAAGGTTAAAGTTGAAGATAGAGATGAAGAAAACTACACTATATGTTTGGAGAAACTCCAAATTAGATATGAAGCTTCTCAAATGCCATGTTCTCGTACCTTTCATGGTGATTGCATCGAAACATGGCTGAAACAAAGTCATCGTTGTCTTATTTGTCGGTTCGAGATGCCGACTAATTAGATTAAAATAAAATAAAAGAAAACAACTTCTTTGTTTTTGTGTTTATTTGTAGCTTCTTTGAAACAAAGCTGGTGTTTGCATATTCTTATTAATATTTTTTCTTTTGATATATTTGAATAAAACTACTGACTTAAGTATCAGAAGCTATGTATTATTAAAAAAAATTAAAATACTGTAAACAATTTAGGTACTAAACTTATAAAATTGGTATAATTTAGGTACGAAAGTTTAAATAGGTATAAATATACGAGGAAAACAATGAGATATATAAATCAACCAAAATCTTTTGCATAAACAAAATTATACAATCCATTTGCAATGAGTTATAGAACTTCATGAAGAATCTTTGATCAATCTTACATTTTGATGGAAAGATGTGATACTCTGAAAATTAATTTTTTTTTTTGAAATTAATGGATTTATTTAAAATTTAGATGATAGTTTGAGGACGTTTTACAAAGTTAACCCATTATTAGAATCCCAGATCAAGCGATGTTGTCTGTCACTCTCGCGTCTTCACACATATTTGTTCGACCTTCTAGCTGGATTCGATTAAATCACCAAAGCCAAGCACCTCATATGGCGTAAACTTGGAGAAAAAATCTCTCGCTCCTTCCGACAAAAGTTTTCTATCACAGTCATCTCATCGAAAGAATCACTCTCCAAACCCTAAAAAATGTCGGGTGGATTTTTCCGGGTAATTATTTTGTTTTATTTTTTCTCGTGTGCAATATTCTGATCTGCAATTACATCGGTTTTTGATTAACCTTCTTATTGAAGAATAGGGTACTTCGGCTGATCAGGATACCCGGTTCTCCAATAAGCAAGCGAGGCTACTTAAATCGCAGAAATTTGCTCCCGAATTGGAGCATCTGGTTCGCTTTTAAATGCACTTTTTATTGGCTTTCTTATTCCATTAGGATTTCGATATAATTAGCGGTGTTAATTTTCTTTTCTTAATTTTATTGCGTTTTGCGAATTTGTTATTACTTTGTAGGTTAACATGACCAAGGTTAAGATGGATGTTATTCGACCTTGGATAGCTACTCGGGTGACTGAGCTTCTTGGTTTCGAAGATGAAGTTCTTATTAACTTTATCTATGGGCTTCTCGATGAGAAGGTAATATAAATATGCATATAGAAAAGATAATGCCTGTATACTTTTATATTTTGTTATGGTTTGAAAGTCATATTGCTAGTGCTAGCTCTTTGGTCGAATTTCAAGATACAATTCTTGCTATCTGGATAATTGCACAAGGAAAGAGATTCTCTCAATAAGTCTTTTTTAAGCTGTTGACTGTATCTTTATTCTCATCTCTTCCTGCTTAGTGTTTACTAATATAATTCACCTTGTTCTTGCTTCCGGTGCAGGAAGTTAATGGCAAGCAAGTTCAGATATCCCTCACCGGATTCATGGAGAAGAATACTGGCAAGTTTATGAAGGAGCTTTGGACTCTTCTGCTTAGTGCACAGAGAAATGCAAGTGGTGTACCTCAACAGTTCTTGGATGCGAAAGAAGAAGAAGCTAGGAAGAAAAAGGTTTAAATGTTTTAGGAGTGTGGCTTGATTTTGTAGTATTCATCTTGTTTTGTGTATAACGTGGTTGTCATGTACGGTTGCAGGCAGAGTCGGATAGGATAGCAAATGAGATTCAGAAGAAGAAAGATGGTGAAAGTAGAGAACGTGAACAAGAGAGATTGAGGAAGATGATGGTAATACTAAGTATTTTCGTGCTGTGGTTGCAATATTTATAGTTGGTTGTTTGGTTTTAAATTTCCGTTTATGTTTTTATGCCATTCAGCTGGCTTCTACAATTATTTGGGCTCATGTGCTTTACCTCAAACTACTGTAGGATGAACGGGATGAAAGAAAGGCTGGTGATGCAGACTTGGACCTGTCCTCAAAGAATAACCTACCAAAGGGTTCAAGTCCACATCCTGAGGATAAGAGGGGTGCTGACCTAAGGAATGGTGTCCGAAGGAAGAGGTGAGGAATGTAGCTTCTTTTCTGTCAGCTTTGCTTTGGTGCATTTTTTTCTCAGTATATGGGTTATCGTAATTTAGTTGGCTTGCTAACTTATGAAATAGTTTCAATATCACCTGAAATTAGTTTTATTATTATTATTATTATTATTTTTGGTTTGTTGGGGGGGCACAGGGGAACTAAAAAAGTATTTATTTGTATTCTTTTTCTGCACAATAGTGTTGGACCATGTGATTATAGGGTAGCTATTTTACTTCTATAGGCCTGTTCTCTCATTCCCAACGGAAACCTAGGTTCTAAATAGTTTATGTTCGTTGAAGTTCATTAAGGAGGAAGGAGTTGGAAAATGTTAGGTGCTGTAGGAGGATCGTGGGTTGCTTTCGTTGATAATCTTAGTAGGAGAGTGCATAGGAGGGTATTGTGGGATCGGTTTAGCCGTTTTGGTAAGGTGATTAAAGTTTTTATTCGTTTGTTAATAGCAGACCCAACTACAAGAACAAGACGTTTGCTTTTGTGCATTTTGCGAGTAAGGAGGATTTGATTGCTGCGAAGGAGAAGATGAACAACGTCCTTGTTGATGGGAGGAGGATATTAGTATCTTTTGCGAAATATCAGAGGAGTAGTGGTCCGAGGAACTTGAATCGCAATAGAGTAGTGGAGGCTGGAGTTGTAGGTGTCGAGGTTACGAAAAGGCAAAATGCATCTAGCCAAGTGGTTGAGGCTAGGAAGAAGGAGATGATGAACAGGTTCCAGGATGGCAGAACATATAAGGATACAGTAGTAGGTGTGAAAAAGATGAGGGTCAGCAATCCAGAAACCTTGGGGACAGGAGAGAGGAGAAGAACGACATGTATTTCTTCATTCCTTTGGAGGAAAGAGCATGGCTGAGGACTTCATTAACAGGTATCGTTAAAGGGATATTTGAGGTTGAGTTTGTGCAAAGGGCATTGAGAACAGAGGGAATCAATGTTAAGGTAGTTAGATGGGGTTATGCGAGAAATGCATGTTTGGTAGTTTTCCGGTCTGTGGAGGAGAAGGAAGCAGCTGTAGAAGATAAATGGGAAGTTTTGTCCTTTTGGTTTGAAAGGTTGGAGCCGGTGATCGAAGAGAAGGGTGTTCCATTACCTTACTGCTCAGTATCCATGATGGGCGTTCCGTTAAACTGCTGGTCAGTTTCTTTTTTTACGAGTTTGGCATCGAGATGGGGCAAATTAGTGAAGATTCAAGAACAGACAGCTCAAAGAGTTGACTGCAGGGTGGCTCAAATGTTATTAAGAGTTGAAAGTCCGTTTGACATCCCTCCATATGTCATTTTTAATACTCTTGGAAGGTCCTTTACTATCAAGATTAAGGTAGACAGCAGTGATGATTTCTTCCCTGAGCTTGAGGAAGGGGAAGATGATGAAAGGGTCGATGAAGATGGTTCTCAAGGAGGAACAGTGGTTCCTTGGGAGAGGGATTCGTCAGAGGGGAGCAAAGGGGAGGATCAAGGTGGTCTGCAAGGGCAGGTTAATTCTCAGCAGATGTCAGACTCTAGAAGCAGGGTTGAAGAGTGGGTCCGAGGTTCTTCACAGGGAGGTGGACCAATGAACGAGGGGAGTTTGAAAAATAGCGCTGAAGCCGAGGACAGTTCAAAGGTTGACCTTTGTATCGAGGGGACAGTACTAGGTGAAGGTTGCAGCAAGCAGACTGTGTCAGGGACTTTTTCTGATGGGAGAAAAAAGGTGGTCAGCTTGCAAGGAGACTCCTCGGGGAAAGATAAAGTGGTTCAAGAGGATGGGCTTATTTCCAACATGGGAAGGAGGGAAGTATTTGGGCCTGAGCAGTTCAGTCCATCACCAAAGAAGAATGGAAAGAAGACTGAGCCTTCAATTTCAGATACACAGGTTGGATATGGTATGCAGAATGGGTCTGTGTCTCTATCAATGCGAAGACCTTTTGGGGGGAGTGTATCGGGTAATAATGTCGAGAGAGGATATCAGAATAAAGTTTATGCTAGGAGGAGGGCTGCCAAAAGTTGTGATGGTATGGATGATGGTATTGGAGCAGGAGAAAAGAATCAGAGGAGGACAGAAGCAATGGAGTGTTGGAGAGTATCCAATTTATTGGGGGTAAAGTTTAAAGGCGGAGAAAAGGAATTCCTGACCAAAGTTGTTCCTTTGGTGAAGGATAGAGATGATTGAGGGGTGGTAGTTGGTTTAGGGGGTATGGTCATAAAATGCTTTTGATGGTAGAATGGTCCATTATGTGTTGGAATGTTAGGGGTCTGGGTAGGAAGGTTAAAGCACGTGCCATTAGGAGATTTGTAGAGGAGAAAAAACCAACTATCTTATTTTGCAAGAATCCAAATTGGAAATTGTTAGCACTATGTTAGGTAGGAAAATGGGAGGTAAAATCCTTAATGGGTGGGAAGTTGTGCCTGCTGTAGGTTCGGCTGGTGGTCTAATAACAATGTGGAATCAGAAGGTATTTGTGGTGAAGGAAAAGGTCATCCGAACTAGATTTGTGGCGTTAAAGGGTTGGTTGGATGGTATGACAAACCATTGTTGTTTCATAAATGTTTATGGTCCAAGTGTGGAGGCTGATAAAGAGCCATTTTTCAGGGATTTACTTTCCTTTCTGGAACAGGTGGACTGCCCAGTTTGTTTAGGTGGGGATTTTAATGCCTTTTTGACGAAGGAAGAGAAAAGGGGTGGTGATGTGAATTTGACGTCGATGAATATTTTTCGAGATTTTGTCTCTAAGGCAAATCTAATCGATTTACCCTTAGTGGGAGGTCAGTTCACGTGGTGTAATAACAGGGAAGTTCCCACTTTTGAGAGATTGGATCGGTTTTTAGTTGATCATAGTTTTTTCTCGCAATTCCCAATGATCAATCAAAATCTGCAGCCTAGGTCCATTTCTGATCACAATATTATTCTGCTGGAGAATAGGGAGTGCAATTGGGGGCCAAAACCGTTTAGATTGTTTAATTATATGTTGGAGGAGGAAGGGTTTAGTGAACTGTTGACAAAGGAACTGTTCAATCGGGGTACACAGGAAAACTCGAGACCCATTTCCAAAACTCTTAACCGGGTGAAGGATGTCGCAAAAAATTGGGCTGGTAAGGGTTTTCTCCAATTACCAAGCAGAATCAGAACCTTGGAGACTGAGATACAGGATATGGAAATAAAATTGCAACAAGGGTCTTCTTTGGTGTCAATGAATTCTATGTTGAAGCAAAGAGAGAATTATGGGAGTTACAAAAGAAGGAAGAATCAATTTGGATGCAAAAGTCTAGATTGAAATGGAGATTGGAGGGGGATAAGAACACAAGGTTTTTCCATCATAGTGCAGCAATTAGGGAGGATAAACTACATAAAAGCTATCAAAGTTGATGGTGAAGTTGTTGAAGACCCAAGGTCAGTAAAAGCTTCAGTGGTGGAGTTTTTCAAGAGGTTGTATAATCAAACAAACACCCTGGAGGCAGAGGAATAAATCTGGATTTTCTCAAGTTGTCCGAAGGTCAGTGTTTAGCTTTGGAGAAGCCTTTTTCTGAAGAGGAAGTTTGGGAAGCTATTGCTCATTCAGATATCAACAAAGCTCCGGGTCCGGATGGTCTGAACTTAGGGTTTTTTAAGAAGTTCTGGCCTAATTTGAAGGATGATATGATGAGGTTTTTTAGGGATTTCTATGTGGGAAAGGTTTGGGAGCCGGAGGTTAACTTCTCCTTCATTTCTCTTATTCCAAAGAAGGCAAATCCGGAGGGGTTGGAAGAGTTTAGGCCAATTAGCCTAGTGGGAGGTCTTTATAAAGTCATCTCTAAGGTCTTAGCTAGAAGATTGAGTTTGTATCTCAATGATATTATAAGTCAGTCCCAATTTGCTTTATTCCGGGGAGGAATATCTTGGATTGCTCTTTCATTGCAAATGAGAGTATTGATTTTTGGAGGAAGAGAGGGCTGAAGGGAGTAGTTTTCAAGGTGGATTTTATGAGAGCTTATGATTCGGTAGATTGGAAAATTTTGATTCAAATTATGAGCAAAATGGGGTTTGGTGAAAAGTGGAGGTCGTGGATGTTCCAGTGCATGTCAACTGCTGAGATTTCGGTCTTGTTAAATGGATCTCCAACGGAGAAATTTCATATTTCCAGAGGTTTAAGACAGGGTTGTTCACTTTCACCTATGCTTTTCAATTTGGCTACGGAGTTGTTGCATTTACTGTTAACTAAAGCAGTAGATATGGGATTGATTTCGGGGTTCGAGTTAGGACTGCAGGATCGAGCATTCAAGCTGTCACACCTTCAATTTGCGGATGATCTTATAATTTTCAGTAAAGGTTCCATTCGTAAGTTGAGGAATATTAGAAGAGTGTTACTGATTTATGAACTACTGGTGGGGCTGAAGTTAAATCTAGGTAAAAGCAGGATTTTTGGAATCAATGTTGAAGAAGGGGAGCTAACTAATTGGGCTGAAGTTATTGGCTGCTCGGTTGGATATCTTCCATATGAATATTTAGGTCTGCCTCTGGGGTACAAGAGGAATTCGGCTGCTATGTGGGATCCGATAGTGGCGAGATTTAATGCTAAATTGACTGGTTGGATAGCTAATTCTCTGTCGGTAGCGGGAAGAGTGGTTTTGGTCAAATCGGTGCTATGCTCTCTTCCGGTCTATTTTATGTCTATGTTCAGAATCCCAGCTACTGTGATACTCAAACTTAACTCTATCATGGCTTCATTTCTGTGGGGGGATTCGATTGATAAGAAGAAAATCCATTGGGTCAATTGGAAGTCGGTCTCTAAACCAAGATATATGGGGGGTCTAGGGGTCCCTAATCTAGCACTTTTGAACCGAGCTTTATTAGGAAAATGGGTTTGGAAGTTTTCTTCTGAAAAGAATTCTTGGTGGAAGAAAGTGATTTGTGCCGCCTACAATTTGGATCCCAAATCTATTATTTTGGAGAATTCGGTGCCAGCTCGTGCATCGTGGATTTGGAAAGGTGTCGTGAAAAACTTCTTCAATAGTGATGATTTGGAGAATGTCTTAAAAGGAATATGCGATTGAAGGCGGGGAAAGGGGAAGATGTGCAGTTTGGAATGATGTATGGTTGGGTGATGTTCCCCTGAAATCGTTGTTTCCTAGACTTTATGTTCTCTCAATTAATAAATCGGGTAAAGTGAAAGAGTTTAGGGAAAATAATGCTTCGGGTTGGGTGTGGGACATCCAAATGAGAAGGAATTTGGCTGATTGGGAAGTAGAACAGTGGATGCAATTGATTTCTATGTTGAATAATACCTCTCCTTTTCCCACTGCAGATGATTGTTGGATTTGGTTAGGGAATGGTGAAGGAAATTTTACAGCTAAATCTTGTATAAAAGCTTTTTATGTACAACGTGATTCTGAGCAAAATCAAGTGAATTGGGATAAGACTATTTGGTCTGGTTTAGCTCCTCCAAGGGTGGAATTGTTTGTCTGGCAACTAGTACAACATAGAGTACCGGTTAAAGAGGAGTTAGCAAAGAGAGGTGTTGCAGAGATTGTTGACCAACGTTGTGTTCTGTGTGGTAGGGAGGTGGAATCAGTTCTCATCTGTTTCTGCATTGTAGGGTTGTGTGGGGTCTGTGGTCCTCCTTCTTGAAAATGTGGGATGTGTCATTGGTGACTCCAAAGTGTACAATGGAATTTCTAATTTTGTGGGATGATTTAATGACTAACTCTTTGATTTGGAGATTCATTCCTAGGGCAGTGATGTAGTGATGTGGTCAGTATGGAAATGTAGAAATGAGATTATCTTTCAGAAAGGCAAGCTGGATTTGGTCAGATTATTTTTCATTGTTAGATTCAGAGTGGCTTCCTGGTTTAGTGCTCATTTCAAGGATGTGGGTATTCCTCTAGATTCTCTAGTAGGTGATTTGAAAATTGCTGACTCGATTGGTAGATCAAGAAAGGTTTGCTCTCAACCTGCTTGCTGGGTTCCTCCCCGGAGGGGTTTCTAAAGTTAAATGTTGATGGAGCGATGGTTCGGGTTGGGAAAAAGGAGGTATTGGTGGTCTGTTTCGAGATAGCAGAGGTCTATTGCTTCAGTGGTTTTTTGAAGCAGTAGGGGGTGGTCCTCCTATTTTGGCTGAGCTGTTGGCTATCAAAAGAGGGATTTGTCTTATGGAGGAGTTGGATTTTGTCGCAAATCAAAGAGTTATCTTGGAATCAGACTCTTCTAACGCTCTGAAGTGGATTCAGAATCCGGGTTTAACCCTCCTTTGCATCTATCCTTGGTGAAGGATAATTTCACTTTTGATTGGAAAGGATATTATTTTTAGGCATACTTCAAGGGCGGCAAACTGGGAAGCTGATAAACTTGCTAAAGATGGGATAGGGTGATTTTGGTTATAGTTGTGTTGTTTAACAGGAATTGTTCCTCCCTGTTTTGTTGGATGTTTGTGTTAAGTTTTATGTTCTTCCGTTGGAAGTGTAGGAGTTTGTTCAAGCTTGTAATCTGGTTCTTGTGAATAAAAGTTTTCTTGGCTCTCTTTTCCTCCTTCGTTGTTCCATCATGTTACTCTCATAACATGGAGGGATTGAAGGAGGATTTTAATGGGGCCTTTCTATCAAAAAAAAAAAAAGTTCATTAAGGAGTTTTTGACACTTATGTATTTGTCTCATGCAGCATTTCTAAATCTCCTTGTTCAACTGATGGTTCTCCACACCCTCGGTAATTAAATTATTACTATGTTTTACTTGTATTGCTTGGATTGCATTAAAAAAAATGTTTCTTAAATATATCGGGTTTCATATGCAGAAGATTGCTTTCTCGATCAGTTAGCAGATCATATTCTAATTCAAGAAGCAATTCTGAGTATGTTCTCTCAATCTAAAACTAATATTGTGAATGCATTTAGAGGTGAAACTTTGTATGTTAATCTTTGTATGCTTGAAATGGGTGATGACATGTTTGATCTATATGCTTCTGATTTTTTATATGTGTTCCATTCTTGTAAGATCTTGGTTTTCTTTCAGAGACAAACAGAAGTCTAGGAATATATCTAGATCACCTCCTCCTCGGCAGCGCTCCATTTCCAATGATAGGATGTACCGTTCCCCGAGAAGACGATCTTTAACTCCTCGATCATCATGCTCTCCCACAAGACGAAGACCATCTTATTACCGGAGAATATCTCGATCTCGTTCACTTCGTAGATCACCATCTCCTGTAAGACGAAGATTTCGTTCTCCTTACTTGCGCAGGTCTCCTACTACTGTGCACCGTAAATTACGCTCACCCATTCGACATCATAGATCACCATCACCTGTTCGACGTCATAGATCACCCTTATTGGTTCGACAACGAAGAAGGTCTCCTGTTCGATATCGTAGATCTCCATCACCTATGCGTCGTAGATCTCCTTCACCTATGCGTCGTAGATCTCCATCACCTATACGTCATAGATCTCCATCACCTTTACATCGTAGATCTCGTTCGCCAGTTTCTCACAGATCTCCTTCTCCTATACATCGTAGATCCTTGCTGCCTGTACGTCGTAGATATCCAAACTTGCGACGTAGATCACCCTCTCCTGTGCGACAGCGGTATCGCAGATCTTCAACTCCACAACATAGGTCCTCACCTCCTGTTCAACATAAATCAGCTGCTTCTGGCCGTAGGTCGATAACTCTTTCCCATGATAAATCTCCTGAATCTTATCAACCAAGTTCTCTGTCTCCTGTACGTCGATCATCTTCACTGGTTAGCAGGTTGCCTGAGGAAAGAAGATCACCTTTGCTTTCTCTTGGAGAAAGGCAGCAGTATGTTTACATCCTTTTACTTCGGATGATCTTTATATGAAACTTAGATTGAATTTAATTTCTCCTGTGCATATGAAACTTCTTAAAGTATATTGCAAAATTCTACGTGCAGAATGAGTGGAAAGTTGTCTCCTGGGGGACGTAGGCCCTCTGACGCGATTTATCTGCAAAGAGATCCTGTGGATCAGAGGGATGCAGATGATAATGTGCCTGCCATTTCACTATCCCCAAACAAGTCTCCTGTCTCCAAATCTCCTTTACATGTGAGGAATCGGTCTGCCTGTGAAGATAGGAGGTAAACTATTATAGTTTGCTTGTGTATGCTTCCTTTGTATCAGAATCCATTGCTTTTTTATTATCTGTGCTTATGCAACTTATTTATTTTTTACTTTGTTTATTTTGAAGGTCGTCAAGTCCATTTGAGAGCCCTACGAGGAAAAGGAGGGAGCTAATTGCACATGATGATAGCTTGAGCCTTGAACAAAAACCGAAAGAATTGAGAGGCCAGCGGGAGAGTCAAGAGACTGGGAGGAAGAATGGAGCTAGCAGAAGCAGGTTAGATTTATAATTAATCAGTTATCTGATAACTTTTGTTTGCTGTTGTTAGATGTTGAATTTATTTTGGTACAATTTTTCTGCAGGCATTCACCAATGGTTAATAAGGAGAGGGTTTCTCCTTGGAAGGATCACACTTCTGAACAATTGGCAGGCAGTTGGTCTACAGAATCTCAGAGTCGGCTTGATGATAGAGAATCAAGAAAGAAAGACCTTGAAATGAAGAGGTATTATGATAGTGCAACCATAACTTCGTTCTTCTTGTTTGTTTGCCATTATTAGGAGTCTGAATGTTATAGCTCATTCCTTACAGTGAGAGGTCTTCTGGAAAAGGGGTTCAGTTGGGAACTCCTGATCAATCAAGATCACCAATTTTATCTGAGGATTCATTTGAAGACAAGAAGCGAAGTGCATCACACCTGAGAGAAGGAAAAATATCTGACGATAAGAATCGTTCCCGTCGAAATAACATAGATGGTGATGAACACTACAAAGCAGAAACTTCACCGATGTTGCATGGAAGGGTTGATCATAATAAGAATGGTTTGGATCCAGCTTCTGAAGGAAGTGATAAACGGCGAACTAAGCATAAGGAAAAGAGAAAGCATAAAAGGTCCGAGAGGCATGAAACTACTTCAGATGATGATTCCAGCTATGATTCTCAAACTGAGGACAGGAGAGAGGCTAAGAGGAGAAGGAAGGAAGAAAAGAGATTAAGAAAGGAGAAGCGTAGACGTCGCAAGGAGCGGCGTCACAGAAGAGAAGAACGGCATGCTGAGAAGCTTAAAATGAAAGATCAAGATGATGACTCTAACTTGGATGGTGAGGATGCAGTAAAGAGGAACTTTCATCCAAGTGATGACAAGGCATCTCCTGAACATAAACAGCTTGAAGTGGAGTTAAGGAAGAAGGCCCTTGAATCACTCAAAGCAAAGAAGGGCATTAGTGGCTGAATCTTGTGTCCTGAATGCTAATATTCTATTTTATTTTATGTTGAGCATATACTTTTGAAGTTCATAAAATATTTTAAATTTCAAATTGGAGTATCTTTATATTGGTTACTGCTTAATGTAGTTTGTGTTTACTGCTGGCAGCTGAAAGGGATAAATGAGGATATACTGAGCTTTTCTCTTGAGTACAACTTTTTGCAGACCTTGCTGCTAGATTTCCGGTAATAGCTGCCTTCCCTCTATTGGGAATTTGTTTTCCTCATATTTTAGTCAAGTAGAAGCCATTTTGCTGCCTTGACTGATTTTTCTGCGGTTGATTTATTTGATGTAATGGATGTGAATTTGATTTTATGCCTAGACTCAAATAGTTTGTTTATTTGAATAAAAATTATGTAGTCATTAGTGATGTTCTAATATGAGATATCTAAATCACCTTTCTGGTCAATTGGTAGATGAATTTTATTTCAACTAGATGACTTGGTTGAGCAGGCCATGTGCAGATCTTCGATTTGAGCTTCAATTCAGTTGCGGAGTTTTATTCTTTAATGAGCTCTTTAGGAGAAGAAATCAGTCTGAAGATGAATCATCTTTGTATGTTCATGCTACTTTTTTTGTTTGACTTAACCTCTATGGTTTTCAGCTTGATAATAGTTCCTAGGACTTTGTTTTCTAAATTTTTTTGGTTCTCAGACTTGTGTTGAGATGGTTATGACTTGCTTTAAAGTTTTTGCAGATGACATTGACATGTATCGTTTGCAATGACTAACTTTGCATGAGAATATTTCTTAAATCTAAAAGGTATGTATGCATTTGCAATGATTAGTTCTGCATGAGAATTTCTCTAAAATCTTAATGCTCCGTTCGGGAACTTGGATTTCAAAATTTGAGTTTGGACTTCATTTATCATGTAAACGATAAGAATGAAATGTATACACTAGAGAGATAGTTAGGATTCAATACAATATATAGATGAAAAGTATAGAAACTTGGATTTATCAAATCCAAATATAAACTAAAAATTTCAAAATCATTACTATATCAGCAAGGCTTTGAGAAAGAATCATTAATATTACATTTAGGTATTGTTTACTCAATTTACACTATCTTTGAAATCCTTTTCTTAAATCTAAAAGGTATGTATGCGTTTGCAATAATTAGTTCTTCAAATTAGTTCTGCATGAGAATTTCTCTAAAATCTTAATGCTCCATTTGGGAACTTGGATTTCAAAATTTGAGTTTGGACTTCTTTTATCATGTAAATGATAAGAATGAAATGTATACACTAGAGGGAAATAGTTGGGATTCAATACAATATATAGATGAAAAGTATAGAAATTTGGATTTATCAAATCCAATTATGAACTAGAAATTTCAACATCATTACTATATCAGCAAGGCTTTGAGAAAGAATCATCAATATTACATTTCTAGGTATTTTTTACTCAATTTACACTATCTTTGAAATCCTAATCCATATTCTAAAATCCAAGTTCCCGAAGGTATTGATTTATTAGAATTCCTAATCTGTTGTTGGTGTGGAAACTGTTTTGTTATAATAAAATTTCAGAATGTGGCCTCTAGGATGTTAGGCATGCGTGGTGTATAGTGTATATTCGAAATATAGCTAGGATGAAAATCCTTATCGTTATTGTTTTTCTTAGCGGAGAATATTTCATACCGGTTAGTGAGGGTCAATCTGACGTACTTTTTATGGCTCAGCTGTGGTTTTAGCTTTATAAGCTTTTATTGAGTGCATGAATCAGCGTTGGTGGCTTTGTTAGAAAGGAACGCATGTAAGCTAAAAGTAGGAAATGTTGAAGTTGAGCTTGTGGTCATTACTTTCTTTCCAAAACACACTTGTGAGAATGTATATTCCACCCGCTTATATACCCATAAACCTTCCATTTTCTGTTCCCTTCTTTCTTTCTTTCTTTCTAGAGAACTTGGCTCCTACGCTATCACATGGCATAGGGCTTCTCTGCTTTGATTACCGTACCCTTTGTGGGGGGTGTTGGGTGTGAAGTCACAGGTGGTTCATCTTATTTACCCCATCTTTCAGAGAGAAAGTGGTGACCCGTGAGTAGAACCTTGGTAGCTTAATTAGTCGTTATCATATACCATGGGCTGAATAACATTCTGTGCACCACAGGCGATAACTACTTGAAACCCTAGGCGAGCTGATCGGACAGAGGTGGTTTCATAATTAGATGTAGATTATTGTGACTAATGTTATTTTTTTCACGAGTTGTTTCTTAAAAGCTACTACTCAAGACCAATATTTAAATTCTTAAATCGAAGTTAATTGTACCTTTAGCAAAAAGTTAAAGTTTCTGAATGAATTTAATTTAATTTTTAAAGGGTAAATTACAATGTTTCTCATTTAAATGTACTCTCTTATTTTCCTTACCTAACTTTTAATTTTTCTAATTTGTTTTACTGAATTTTACAGATTAAATCATTTTATTTACTTTATCGTTAATTATTTAATGGTGTCGTGTCATGGCATAAGTATAAGCATCAAAATGATGTCATTTTGAAAAACTTAAATATAAATCAAAACGACGTCGTTTCAAATCTATTCTCAAAACTTTTTTCTTCGTTTCTTTATTTTTTCCCCATTTTCTCCCTCCGTTTTCTTTCTACTCTGCAATCGATTGTTGTCATCAATCATCACGTCATCCTCATTCCAGTCACTGTCTATCGTCGTTGGTGGTGGTCGTTTGGTCCCAAATTTCATAGGTTAGTTTATCTCGACTCCTCGAGTCTGAATTTGGTGGTTGTTTCACCGAAAAAATATCTTAAAACTTGTGAATCTAGATTGAAGTTTTTCAGTTTTCTCATTTTAAATCTCAAATTCGTGAACTTTGGAGTAAGTTCCGACTAAATGGAGGTCGGATTTGGACTCAAGGTGTCGAGGCGAAGCGGCCATGGAATTTAAGGCCAAATTATTATCATTTACAGTGATTGGCAGTGACATTCGACCACCTTCAGGTTTTTTGTTATTATTTTTTAATTATTTTATATTAAAAAGTAAATAAATAATGTCATGTCATCAAAACGTTAGAAAGATAATGGGTGAGTGGACAAAATGATTTATCTTATAAAGTTTAGTAAATAAATTAGAAAAATTAAAAATTAAGTGAAGAAAATAGAAAAGAAATTATAATTCAGCAATTTCTTTTAAGAAATAAGATGCCACAAATATCCACATATTTAACCAATTTCACCAGCTGGAGGGTCTAATTCCTTGGTTTACATCCATCCACCGGCGACCAACGAACCACCCACCGATCCTGGTTTGATGGACCACATTGGGTATGCAAGACTTGCAGGTGATTACCAAGGTTTGGAAGTGCCGTGAATCGATTTGCTAACCTTCCCATGAAAAGAAAAAGGTTTAATCTTATTTTGGAACAACAAATATTGCACACCCAAAGTGAACTAAGAAGCAGAAATGAAAACAGAGACGCTTATAATGGAATGCATGCTTTACATCCAAACCACCACGACTATTAAGATTACAAAAATTCATTCACAAAATACACTCAAAAGCCCCCATTTGCATACAAGAGAGAGAGGCCATCAAATTAACATATAGTATCAGCCACCATCTCCGCCATGAGCACTACCACAACCACTTCCTTCCATTGCGGAGGCGTGTGCAGCAGTAGCACTCACCATTACAACAGCAGCAGCAGGCATGCCCGAATCATTGGCGGTCGCTGCCGTGGTAGCCGGAGCTCCCTGGTAGCCACCTTCATGGTCACCATCATCAATATCTCTTCTCTTCTTCTTCCCACTTCGTTTAGACTTTTTATGTGCTTTCGCCTTGTGAGAATCTGAATCTTCTTCTTTCTTTGAGCCCGGGATGCAAAAACAAAAGCTTCCTCTGCATTTCATAGTTTCCAAGAAGATAAAAGAAGCTAAAATATCAGCAAAGTTTTATTGAGCAAAAAAACATACAGCAACTTAAAACACCCTTCATATTTATGTATTTATATTATTCTCAAATATATATTTATATTATTTCATGTATGATTTAATATGTTAATAATGTGGACCGAGCATTAACTCGATTGGTATCATATTATTACCTGAAATGTAGAGAATTTAAATATTATAATAAAAATATATTAACAATTAGTCTAACTTTATGAAAGTGAGTTGTAAAGCGTGGGAAAATAGGATGTGACACGATCAAAGTTAAAGTTAGACTCCCTTTTCTAATTAGCTTATGATAATTGATCTTACTTTAAATTTTTTATTTTAGTAAAAATACTCTTAACGTTTCTTTCAAATTCGATCATGAATAATTTTTTTAATTAATAAACTAATTTATTTTTTATCATTATTAAAAATAAATAATTGAGGATAATAATTCTTTATATATATATATATATATTTTTATCTAATTGCCCTATTTTTATTGTTATAATAATATATTTAACCCTCAATAATTATGTATTTCATCAACCTTTTATAATTAAGATTAATTTTTTTTAATTAATCTGAAGTAAGTACAAGAAAATATCTGTTTAAAAATAACTCTCATCTATTTTACATTGAATGTTCATACCCCCTAATATTCATGATGCTTAAACTCGATACCCTAATGAATGACGACGATTGTTTTTACCAATCCTGTAGGATCAAGTGTATAAATAATGACCTTTAAATTTATTGAAATTTTAAAAATTATAATAAAATGAAAGTGTATAAATGTTAAAGGTTAAATCGATTATCACATCAATCAAAAGTTAGAAAAATGGATAGAAGAAGTGATCACAATCATTTGTTATGCTCAGTACAAGTATACTGACTGAATGTTTAAGATACGTTTTTCCTCCCAATTTATCTCTTTCACAAAGCATATTTTACTTTTTCAATATAACATATTACACTGAATTTTCCAAATGGAATCAAAATGAAATTTAGATCACAAACCTCAATGACACACGTTCGGATACCGGGGAATAGTTTGCAGCGAATGAATTAAGTAAATGTTATAGAGTTATGGTATATAGTCCAAAGCATTCATCACTTTATAGGGTTCTTTATATCATGTAATATTAAACAAGTTGGATCACAGGCTGTTGGGCAAATCATCATTGCCTACCATTTCCTTCTTTCCTTAAAAGGGGGGGGGGGGAACATGTTCAAAGCCAACGATAAGTGCCTTTCAACATGGACCATAGCATTGCTAGTGCTTGTAATTTTCAAATATTCTTATCCACAAATGAGAAATGATAATGACAACACTTTGAAATAAAATACAATGGAATCGATGCTTACAAATACCTAACAAAACAGTTAAATTAAGTTTAAACATCCATTAACCGACCCCTATCTAAACTTGATAACGAGAGAGAATTCGAATGTGCATGGAAATTAATGGCAACGTTGCAGCACGAAGTAGAGATTATCCGATTTAAGCTGCGGTTGGATCGTTAATAACACCTAAGAAATCATCCTTTATGGTTCCAATACAGAACTGCAAGACAAACAACAGCATTATCATTGTTAGATGAAACTTATAAGTTGTCCGGATAGTATTTCACATATATATTCAAACATGATTCTTCAAATATATGAAAATACTCGGGAAGAATGAACCCCAGGATGAAACATATAAGCAAGCTCACAAAGTTGCCTAAATGTTCAAATATAGACCTGAAATTATCTTTCGATCCCCATAGACTATGTGATTTACCGAATTTTAGATCATGCGGAAGAATACTCCAATACAGCCTACGGAAATGGATGACTTGTTTAACTAATTAATTACAGCAAAAATATCTCGATTTACACTTAACGGAACACTTCCCAATATATGAAAATACTCGGGAAGAATGAACCCCAGGATGAAACATATAAGCAAGCTCACAAAGTTGCCTAAATGTTCAAATATAGACCTGAAATTATCTTTCGATCCCACCATAGACATATGTGATTTACCGAATTTTAGATCATGCGGAAGAATACTCCAATACAGCCTACGGAAATGGATGACTTGTTTAACTAATTAATTACAGCAAAAATATCTCGATTTACACTTAACGGAACACTTCCCCTAAAACCATAATACATGCAACTTTATCGACTGTTGACCCGTTCCTGTAATCATCACTAGTTGCATTAAGGAATACTTCAAATCTACGTTATCTGGATTCGGGTGTGACTTGTGAATACTAGATACATTTTCTTCCCTGGATCTGAAAGATTCTTGAAGAGTGTGAGCAATATAGCTACCAATTCCAAGTGAGCTTAAAATACTCTACATTTGATTGGCATCTAAATCTCTATATGATTCACTTTTAAGCCCCCTTAAGATGTCAAGATTGTGATTCACATCTAAGTTACTCGGACTCGGGTGTGTCGGATACAGTTATGGCTAGATTTTTCTATATATTTGGAGGATCCATAGAGGTCATATCCCTATATCCTTGAGTTGGACATGGGTACTTCATGAGAAAAGAGGAGTCTGAGCTACATAGATTCACAAAAGTATAAAAACTGAGTGAAGATGATAATTAAGAGAAGAAAGGGTCAAGTTTATACTATCTCAGTAGCATCAACTCGAGTTCCAATTATCTTCAAGCGAACTTCGCTATCCTTTTGAATCTTAACCTGCAAAAAAAAAAAAAGGGTAAAAAATAAAATTTCCACGACAGAAAATTAACAGTTACTTTGCTTTACAAGGAACTTGAGCATACCGATCCATCAGAGGTAGTATAATTTGGCATATCTCCAGACTGAAACTCCATATCATCCGGGATCAACTGAAAAACACAATTTTATTACACGTGAGATGGAGGTATAATTGAAAAGACAAAATTTATCAGCCAAACTAGTAATTCCGAAATCTGAGTGTCGCAAAGCGTAAATGTCAAAGAAACTTCACTACAATTAACAAGGAATAGAAATACCATCAAGATACAAAATATTCCTATATTATATTAAGTCATTCACAAAACTTATTGAAACAGGCAAAGAAGCTACTTCTTCATATCTCATGCATTAATCTTCACCCAGATTGCTACGTAGAAGGAAAAGAATCTCATAAAATTAAACTCGTGTTCTCTCGTATGTTGACATAAAAACCGAAAATCTCTTGCGAACAAAGGAACTAGTTCAGTAAAATCAGTCAACGAGAAAATTTCAATTCTATTTATCCAAATTCTATTTGCTTCCAAAAGACTCTACTTTATCTCAAGATACAAAACATATAATTGATCAAACTAAATTTCAACTCCATAACATTGAAAAAAAAAGGAAAACTTGGACCTCGGGAAACAACTAATTTCATACTCCAAGTGAAAGACCTGTAGTCTAACGGTTTGCGAGATGTTTAATGAGACTTACATGGTTAGAAACGAAAATTTGAACCGGGCCGGCTTCTGCAAAGAATCCCATCTGTATGGGAAGCTACAAATCTTAGTAACAACCACTAAAAAGATGACAGAAATCAATAGTTAAACAATCCAAAGGAATACATGCCTTGTTCACCATAGTCACAGCAGCTTCCAAAATCTCCCCTTTAAATGGTCTAAACACGACACATTGATACTTAACAGGGAATGTCACAAATCCTGTCCCGTCTCGAATCAAACCTTTACCGACGTTTTCTATACCAGTTATTGCCACCACAAAACCATGTCTACCACTGCAAACAATTATCAAAGTTTACCAATTTTATCCCCAAACCTAGTAATCGAACCAAGCCTAAGCATTTGGGAAAAATAACCAAATAATGTTAAAAAAATACAGCTTTAAAAAGGAACAAATATAAAGCAAAAACCCAATACAAGTTTATTAATTGTGAAGTAAAGAAGAACCTGCAAGTGCCTTCCACATCTTTCATGAGTTTGGAAACGAGGTTTTCCCGTAGGTTACGACCGAAGTGGCGTGGATGCAACTGCATGTTCCTCTCCAATACTATGTGAAAAAACATGCTTATGTGTTCCTGTTCTTTATCTTGCCGATTGAGAACTAGAGCTTTCCCCGTCCAAAGTTTAAGACACCAAACGATGATCAATTCAAAGAGGTGGAAGCTTGAGCGGATGTTTATTTCTGAATTTCTTTCGTTTCTTTCTGTTTATCTAGGTTAATAAAATACATAAATAATCCCCAACTTTAGCTGCACGCCAATTTCAATTGCCTCTAGACTTTTCGGACGTTAATTTTAGGGTCTATTTTATTGGACGTTTTAAAATTATGGTAGAAATTTCAAATTAATTTTTAAGGTTCGTTTAACTAAAAACGTTTTTTTAAAAATATTTTTCATAAAATGAATTATATTTTTTTACGAAAAATATTTTTTTTAAAAAGTTTTATGATATTTTAAAAATATTGTTTAAATTATTTTTTTCATTAGTTAATGATTTTTTAAAAATTATTTATTATAAATATTAAATACAATAAATAATATTATTTATCATAAAATTTAATATTATTATTTTTAAAATAGTAAAATAATTTATTTATTATTAAAATATTTTTTATAATTTTATTAATAAAATATTAATATTGGTATTTTATTGAAATAAATATTATAAATTATTTTTATTTATTAGTGTGTTTATTATTTTTAAAATATTAATTAGTATATTTTAAATATCTTTAAATATATTAAATTATTAAATTTAAATATACATTATCATTATTAATATTTAATAATATTTTCTATGATTAAATAATATAAATTTTATTAAATATTTTTTATATTTTATTTTTATATATTTATAATATAATGATTATTTATATTTATTATATTCTTATTTAATAATATTTTAATTACTTAATAATTAATATTTTGATTAAAATGATATTATATTTTATTAATATTAAATTCATAAATAAAATTATTTTGAGTATTTATTCTTTGAAATGAAAAATTCGGAAAATGACTTACAGACTATAAGTCATTTTCCATAAAACACAAAGAAAATTTTGTTGACTAGGAAAATATTTACGTTGACCAACAAATTTTCCTCCAACTAAACATTAGAAAATGAGAAAATATTTTTGGAAAAACTTTTTAACCAACACTTAATTTTAAAAAAATTTAATTAATTCCCAGAAATATTAATATTTTATATTCACCCTTTTACCGTACTGACATCAATTTATACATTAAATACCATTTTAATATAATATTAAATATATTAAATATGTATATATATATATATATATATATCAGATTTTAAATATATTTAATTATTACTAAACCTGTTAAAAAATTACGATGAAAATTTAGTAGAGTCATCTTTTTCTTTATAACAAATTAGTTGTAACTCTTTTTTTTGTGTGAAATAAAGATAAAGATTAAACCTTAATTCTCAACTGTCGAATTGCAAGTAGCAGAATCCTGTTGTAGTAAATTCACTACTTCCAGCGGTGGAGTGTAGAATACCATGTGAACATCACCTCTTGTTGTTGCTATCTTCGCTAGTTTATCGGCCACCTTATTCGCTTCTCGATTTATATGTCTCAAAGTAACAATCCATTCCCAACTTATCAGCTCGTTAACACGGTCAAGAAGAGTAAAGATCGATCCTCTATTAGATTTTCCTTATAGCATCTGAATAACCTCCAAACTATCTGCTTCCACCATGACTTGACTTTTCTCAAGATTCCAAGCGTGAGAGATACCTTCATGTATACCCCATAGTTCCGCCTTAACGATAGAGTAAATTCCTATCACTTTAGTGAATCCAAGAATCCAACCATCATTCGAGGATCGAATAATACTCCACATATAACAAATCCATTTCCTGTTTTACGGGAGCCATCAATATTAATTACATCAATTAAGAGGAGGCGGAGACCAATTAGTTGTAACTCTTTGAAAAATAATATGTATATAGATTATCATACAAAATGTCATGTCAACCTATTAAAAATTTAATGGGTTTTTATTGAAATGTGATGATATAACTCATTTAAAAAAACAAAGATTAAATTTAATTTCTTTCTTAAAAATTTAAAGGTTAAATTTAACTAAAAATAGAATGCAAACAAAACTAATAATAAAATGTAAAAAGTAGAGATTAAAATTATATTATACTTTTAAAGAATGATTTACGTGTTTTAGATATACTTCACAATAATCAAAATAATATTTAGTACGGTTAAAGACTAAAGTTGAGGAAAGAACTTAATTAATATGATAATGGAACTTCAAATAATTGAGGAAAATTTGAAAACTTAAGTAAAATCTACCATGCTTATATTATCTAAATCATTTTTTACTGCTTTACAGCAGAAGAATATTGATCATTTAAACATTTTAATTCTATGTTTTCATGTATAATAATATATCAACAATAATATCATCTTCATCTATACTGAATAATATTGAAAAAGGCTTAACTACTGAACTTTTATATTTAATACATACGATAAATGTACGAATATAATTAAAAAATCAATTGCTTGCATTCTTTTAAAGAAAACGATACGTTCTTTAATCTTTCAAGTACATTAGATTGATCTAGCATAAGTTTACACTTCTTGTTTTATTCGGCCATCGGTATCAACTTCGGCTCATGTGTTTCAATTGCTACATTTGGAAACCTTGTTATTAAACTTAAATGATCGATTGCGACAGTGACAGAGCCACATATGTGTGAGAATGAGTACATATGATATGATATTTAAAATTATTTTTAAAAGTGAACATACGTTTATTAATATACAAAAATTCTGTATGAATATAAATAAATAAAATTTCAAGACATATACTGTTAATAAAATAGATAACTTACCGAAAAAATTCGAATTTTCTTTTAATAATTATTTATTTTTTGATTGTGCCTATATAAACATTTTATATTAATAATATATATATGTCTACCCTAAAAAAAAATTATGGATTTATGGCTGGATTGCGGAATGTGTTATACCAAATTTACGCTGTTCATGAACATCTCTAATTCTGATATATATCACATCTAATACAAGTTAACAATAACTAATCTTAATGAGATACCAATAAGAAAAAGACATCTTTTGTACCTTTCAATTCTCGTAACCATAAACTATACATAATTCATATTATGTTTATAAATAGAGTGAAAAACACACTTTCATTACATGTTAGTAACTGATCAAATAAAACAAATTAGACATTCTTTGTTTCTAAACGCAACTTTCGAATCCAACCTCCCATCTTTCACTTTTGAAGAAAACATGTCGATTAAAGAAAAGCCGTCTCGAGCTGCTAACATATGGTTTTGCTTAAAAATATCACAGTCAAGTAAAAATAAGTACAATAAAGATATAACCTATTACCTTTTCTTTTTCAAGTAGAACAGCATCCTCTCTTAGTGTTCCCTGATGCATCAGCCACATCAATGGTGGTTCCTTGGCCGGGAATTGAGGCATTAGCGGTTGCTTCCTGTGCCGCCAATGCCTTTTTGCTTACGATATGGTAAATCTCGGTCAGTATGGTTTGGAATGCCTTCTCAATGTTGGTGGCATCCAATGCCGATGTTTCGAGAAAAGAAAGCCCTTCCTTCTCAGCCAGAGCTTGACCATCCTGTTCGGAAACAGCTCTGAGATGATTCAAGTCAGACTTATTTCCGGCCATCATGAGGACAATGTTGGAATCCGCATGGTCCCTTAATTCCCGCAGCCACCTCTGAACATTATCAAAGGTTTGCCTCTTGGTTATGTCATAGACGAGAAGTGCACCAACAGCTCCTCTGTAGTAAGCACTAGTGATAGCTCGATATCTCTCCTGACCAGCTGTATCCCATATTTGTGCCTTAACAGTCTTTCCCTCCACCTATTACATGATAATGACGTGAAACTAATAGCAGAATACAAACCAAACAGTTCACCCATCTCCAGTTACATGATCACCAGTGAACAAAGAAATGAAGGTTCTATTAAATCTACCATAACAGACTGGCAAATGCAAGGAAATATTGTTTATATCATGGGGCCATGAACAACGACCGTACTCCCTATTAACAAGAATGGGTGAATAAGACAGGATAATAACAGCCTGGACTATTATAATAACTTAAATTTCAATTCAATGAAATAATACAATAGACATAAAAAACCAGAGATAGATGGTTTTTTTCGTATGCTATACAAATTTGGTGAGTGTTAAAGATGGATATAAATTCGACACAAGTATACATAACTTCTTTTTGTTTTTTTTTTTCTTTTCATATATTTGGAGCATCATAATTCATAATCCGTACCCCAATCCGAATATGTGTTCAACATAGACGTTAAACACAGATACTTTAGAGAATCTTTTAATCTTTCCAACAACAAGAAAATACTAATATAGTACGAAAAAATGTTTTGAATTGATAAACATTTATTAAATGTAGAATCTGTTCCATAAAATAGAAATGGAACGAACATCTCAGCTCAACATGTTATTTATGAAAACATAAAATAAAAAAAGGACATTAAAGCGCCTTTGATGATAGAATACTGCATATCATCAAAAAAAAAAAAAAAACTTCCAAGTTAAAATCAAGGTGCAATAGAACACAATCAGATTCGTCGTATAGTGTTAAAATAGCTTATTTATGTACTAAATATCTAACTAAGCATAAGAATTCACAATAAACTTCATCATGCAAATTTTTTCTCCAAACTAAATCAGATCATTAAGTACTCTAATTCACTTCACAATATCAAAGATAAAGAGAATTATCAGGGCATTCTACAAACTTCGGGAGCAATTAATCTTCATCAGAGAATTAAAAAGCGCGAGGATAGATCAAAGCGGCATCGATTGAATAGATGAAAAACCTGGAGAGTTCTGGTAGCAAACTCGACGCCAATAGTGGATTTAGATTCCAAACAGAACTCGTTTCTGGTGTACCTAGAGAGGATATTCGATTTCCCAACTCCAGAATCGCCGATCAAGACGATCTTGAAAAGATAATCGTACTCGTTATCTACTCTATGCGCCATTTCATATATATCTTTATCTCTTCCCTCTCAAACCTGCAAGATCCAAAACATCAAACAAATCAAAAAGAAAACTAAGAAAAACTAAGAAAAAAAGAAGAGAGGGAGATATGGAATAGATTAAAAACTCACCCGAAGCGGATAGATCGAGAGGAGAGAATTTTAAAAAAACGGAAGAAATTTGATAATTTTGGGAAAATTTAAAGAGAGGCAAGGCAGGGCCAAGCAGGGAGGGGCTTTGATTTTTATTTTTGGAACGGGCAATGATTTTTTATTATTTATTAATAAAATAAAATATTAAATTTTGAATAGTAGTACATTACGGTCCTTTTCGTCTTTTGGGTGGATGAAACGGTGCCGTTGTGATGGCAATTGTATGTATGTTAAAATGAAAATTCATAATTGTTTAAGGTCAAAAATGAATAGTAGCAGGCAGGCTGGCTGGCTGGCTGGCGTGGCGAATGATTTCGTTGCGACAGTGGATGTAATGTTAGAATGCCTCTCCACTATGCCATCCCTCACGGAATTAAATAAATAAATTGTCAAATCAATTTTATTTTATATTATTTGATTCCATATCCATTTATATGTTATGTTAATTGAATCAACTTGAGATTGAATTAAGGGTAGTAGAATGAATATATGACATTTTCTAAATCGTCATGAGTTTATTAAAACATAATGTGGAAAGCAGCATCAAAGATTCCTCTATCATATGATTGGGTAAGGAAAGAACATTTTGAGCATCAAATTAATTTATTGATAAGGAAAGAAAAATCACTAATGCATGCTTATCTAAAATGTATGTATTTAGTCGGTGTTTTTAATGATGCGGTGGGGTTTGGCCGTTATATTTGTACCACGCTTTAGGCGTCTGTAGTACCAACACATCCTCACCTCTAAAGAAAAGAAAAGCTGCTTTTGGGGTTATATAATCAACCAAACTGGTCCAGCTGTGGAGTTTTTGGCAGCCATTAAACTGTTAAAAGCTCATGAAATGGGAAATACAAGTTCACTTCATTCACTGCTTGGCTAAGATCCACTTCTACCCGAACGAGTTTCATTAGACATAACGCCAGAGACTTGCCTGCATGTTGCAGCCAGGCTGGGACTGTGAACTCACCTGACACTTGTCTCGAAGATTTGACAGATCGAAACGAATCTGCATTTCACATTGCAGTGAAGAACAACCAGGTTGAAGAGCTTTGTGAAATGCCTGTGAAGATCAAAACCGATGAAATGAACTGGCATTTGAATGCCAAGAACCATGACATCGGCAACACAATTTTGCGCATCGCAGTTGCTCGGTAGGAGTTTCAAGTAAGAATTCTTTATGTTTTCTTGAAAGAGTTAATTACTGTTCTAAACATAATATGTATTATCGTAAACAGGGAAGAGCATTAAACTGGTGAATTAGCAAGAAAGATTACTCTTTTATTTTCTACATAGCAAAGTTGGACAACTCCACAAACTTTAGTTACACAAAAAGATACATAGCATAAAACTCTCATCTTTGACAAAGACAAAAGCCACTTACTACTTCCAAACAGAGTAATCCAAGTTTAAGGATTTAGCCAGAAATATCAATAGCCTTAACGTCAGGCTTTTTCATTTCCATCTTCGGAACAGTGATAGTAAGTACACCGTTTTCCATGGCAGCCTTGATCTGATCCATCTTGGCATTCTCGGGCAGCCTGAACCTCCTCATGAACTTCCCACTGCTCCGTTCCACGCGGTGCCACGTGTCGTTCTTGTCTTCCTTCTCCACGTTCCTCTCCCCACTTATCTGCAACACCCTGTCATCCTCCACCTCCACCTTTACTTCTTCTTTCTTGATCCCCGGAACATCGGCCTTGAACACATGAGCTTCCGGTGTTTCTTTCCAGTCAATCCGTGTGTCCACAAAGGCCGAGGTTTCTGTAGTTGGTGTCGTCAGGGAAGAGGAAGTGAAGTCCCTGAAAGGATCCCAAACATCGAGAGAGAAAGGATCAAAGACACTGCTTCGTCGGTTACCAAGGAAGCTTGGAATCAGAGACATTTTCAGAACTGAAAATAGAGAAACCTTGTTAGCAAAGTAAACAGAGATAGTTGTACCTCAATGCTGTGTAAGCTTTGCTCTATCTGTCTGGGAATTTATAGCAATAGTGGAGGATTCTAGCATTCACATGATTTTTCTACTTTTAGGTGATAAATCATTTTCTGGGACATTTATCCACATTCGTGTAATTATCAGAACCTACAACACTTTCTATTCTAGGACATTCACGAATTTTCATATTCTATATTTGGGCTGGCTTTATTTGGAGGACTTAAACCCAATAAGAAGTAAATTTTAAAAATATAATATGAATTTGATTAGAGATGAAAATAAGTAAATTATTTTTTAATGATTAAAAATATTAATTTTATTATAAATTTCTAGTGTGACATTAATATAAAATATGATGTAATATTTTTAAAAAATATAAAATAATTATTTTAATTTTATATGGTATTTATTATTTAATGAAACAACTAAATTTAACTCTAGTCAATCATATAAACCTAATGTATCACTTTAAAATTTGTTATGTCATTTAATTAAATTTACTTCATAAAATTAATATATTTTTCAATGGTTGTACAAAATATTATTTTATTAATATTTTAATATAAAAAAACTATGTTAACAATTTTTATATTAATTATTTAGATTTATTTTCATTTACAAATCGAACAATATAAGCGTTTAAGTATTTTGATTTTAAATTTTTATATATAATGTGCCAATAACAATACCAATTAAATTAAACTCGATCAATTATATATATTTTGAATTGAAAGAGTATCACATATTACATAATGCTCGTAAATACGAGGAACCTTGAATATTCTTAATAATGAAGTTCCGAATAGGTGAAAGAGCAGTCTCGCGTCCATTTATCACTGATTTAGCGAGGGCATCTACTGCCATATTAGCTTCTCAAGGAATCTAAAGAATTTGTGTTTCCCATCTTCGGCGTCATAAGTTACCAATAGCTCTAACCAATGAACAATGGCCAGCTGCAAAATCATCAGCTTCAATGAGTTTTATGGCCTCTATGCAGTCAGATTGAAGGATGGCTTTCTCAAAGGCAAGGTCCCACGGAATGCTTAGACCAGTATTATAACACCCTCAATCCGGATTCAAGTCTGAGGTATCACATCAACTTTTAAACATCTACTTGTTCAAAATAATGAAAAATCTCCGTTAAAGAAAGCTTCCTATTATTTCAAAATAAAAGTTTTCACACTTATCAGAACATATACAATTCAAATCGTTTATATGACATGCCAACTACATCTAATAGAATAAAATATATATCAAACATTTCTTTTATGATATGAACTTTGTAAGAAAGATGATGAGCTATCTTACTTCTCTCAGCTTCTATATTCACTTTCTGTAACCTGCGTGTGAAACACTCACAAGCTAAGTCGATGACTTAGTGAGGCATAAAAAAACACATCTAATGAAATTCATATCCACTAATCATGCATGACTGTTTTATGCTATCCAATCATACAACTCATATACGTTTTCCATATAACAATTACATACTTGCGCAAATACATGTCATACAATTCTTATCACACATCATATACATATATTACATACATTGTTTTCACAATTATCTCATTATTAGCCCATGTACACATGTGAGAACTATAGATATGTGAGTCTATAGAGGTTGTGCACTAATACTGTCACCACAGCTCAAATAAATGCACCGAAGTTCCACGTAGAATTGCACCGTAATGCCGCGTAGAAATGCACCGAAGTGCTATATAAGGTTGTCCCTAAGGACCACATAGAAAATTTCTTAAGAATCATATACATATGCCAATGATCAAGTATGTGTCTCAAAAGACCTCACACATGTTCCAAAGAATACATTGTTCCAAAGAATCATAAAACTGGTTAGTAATTATGTAACACCCCCAACCCGTATCCGACTCGGATACGAATCCGAAGTGTCACATTGACTTTTCAAACATTTATTCGTATAAAATATTAAGTAATTTAAATTTTTTTTATAACATTCAACTTATTCAAAACGTTTACAAAACTATTCAGAGTTTATACAATATATTCTTTTGAATACATGCCAACTAGAACTTTATATATTAAAGTACATATTAATCACCTCTTTTCTGATCTGACATTGAGTAAGGAGAACTGACCTGTCTTACTCCACATCGCTCTTTACTCCTCTCCATACCTACGTGTAAATCACTTACACGCTAAGTCGTTGACTTAGTGAGGCATATAAAACATATAATAAAACCACAAACCATTTCATATAACATAATGCATACTTATACATATATCATTAATATACTTATCAGTACTCATATCATTATTACTAATTTCTTTCTATCATGTAAGCATATATTGAACCTTTCTATACTCACCATCGAGTATCCATGTCATTTCACATCAAAGCATATATATAGTATCATAACAAGTTATTTATTATCTTTAAAGCCCTTGCATTAGCCCATGTATACATTTGAGAACTTAAGGTATGTGAGTACATTGAGGTTGTGCACTAATGCTGTCACCACAGCTCGTATCAATTCCCTCATGGGGCACCGAACCTTAGTTCAGTATTCGTCCCGAAGGACCAGTCTATAGATCCCGAAGAACCTAGGTAAACAATCCATATGTCCCGAAGAACATAGGTAAACAATCCATATGTCCCGAAGAACATAGGTAAACAGTCCATATGTCCCGAAGAACATAGGTAAACAGTCCATATGTCCCGAAGAACATAGGTAAACCCTCGACCCTTGGCATGCCAACTATACCACTAGCTCTCTTATCACATAACATGGGCATTAACATTCATAACAGTTCAATTTACTTATTCATATCCCGTCTCTTATGAACATATACCTTTTCTTTTCAGTCACGTACCAAATGTACGTATAATCATTGATCTTATAATCACATGTTCATTCTCTTCGGTCACATACCATATGTATGTGTAAACATATATCTAATATCATATAACACGCATCACAAATGCATGTATTCACATAAATCATTTCTTATAGCTTTATTCATATCACATATTCATATAAGCTCATATCTTATTTCACATATACTTTCCATATAACTTATATATCTCATAATCACACAAATCATAACATTGATCACCAATCAAATAACATTTTAGGAGTTACTTCTTACCATAGTAACTCCATCACTGGCTCATCGCAAGCCAAATGTTTATTCAATAATATAAGTACAAATTAAATTGCACTCACCTTAGCTTTGCTTTGATTCGATTATAATCCTTCAATTAATCCGGAACGGGATCACGTTCTATATCTACATCATCATACATAGATCTATATTAGTATTATAACTAATATACTCTAATGGTTCACTCCTTAGACTAAGAAAAATGACAATTTCATCTTTCAATGAAAGTATGCATCGATGCACTACTGATGCATCGGTGCATAAAATGCATTCGATGTTGTATTATTAATGGTATGCATCGATGCACTACTTATGCATCGATGCATGAATTGCATTCTATGTTTTTATTTTAAAAGAGTGCATCGATGCACTACCAATGCATCGATACACCTTCAAACAATTTCTGGGTTTTAACCTTGATGCATCGATGCACTATGAATGTGCATCGATGCACTCTGCCCATAACCTCTTTTTGAACCCGAAAATCATCAACTCTTCACTCAAATACTTTATATTTCATCCCCTTTCATATTCCTAACTTTCATATACATGTTTAAACTCATTTATAATCAATTATCTCATCTTTAACCTTAATATCCTCTCATCTTTATTAACTTCAAGAATCATACCAGATTTTTAACATGTTTTAAATTTAATTCTAACACTCCATATTCCTTAATTAGATTGATGACAAGTCAAATTCCTTATCAAAATTCACTTACTAACTCTTTTCCAGAATTTCCTTAAGAAACTCATTTTCTTTAATCTTTCATAACTTCTTTATCTTTTGATTTTAGGACAACTTAAGCTTTCCATAAGCTTAAGTATTACCTAATGATCAAAACCCACTCTTAAAATTAACAAATAATCAACTAACAAGGAATCTTACCTTTGCAAGCTTGGATCTTCTCTCTCTCGTACATGAAGAAGAAGAAGAAGAAGAAGAAGAAGAAGAAGAAGAAGAAAGAAGAAGAAGAAGAAGAAGAAGAAGATGAAGAGAATATCTCTTCATTTGATAATTACTAAAAACTTTTAGGATTTATTTCTAGATAAATCATTGAACTAATCCATTCTTTTACTTTAATCACCAAATTTATGAAACTTTACCATTTAGTCACTAACCCATAGTTTGGGATGTTACAAATTATTAGATTAAGTAAAGGGTAAAATAGTCATTTGACAAGGAAGATTTTTATTTCCCTTATAAGATAATAAAACCACATGGAAAGAGGGAAAAGAAGTTCCAGAGTTCTCTTCATCTTTCTTCTTCTTTCACGCGGGAAAACCAAGAGTAAAAGGTGAGTTTTCTGATTATTGGGTTTTTAATTAAATTTAAGATTGGTTTTTGGTTAAATTTAAGATTGGTTTTTGATTATTAGATGATAACTAAGCTTAAGGAAAGCTTAAAAAATGGTTGTCCCTTGTTCCCATATGTAATGGGGTAAGGGGGAGGTAAGATAGTAGGCTGCCCCTAATACTAGGTTAAGAGCAGCTTCCGTAGGAGACCTCCAAATTATAAAATGCCCTCCATGGGACTCGATCCCACGACCTCAAGGTTAAGAGATATGAAGTAATAAAATTGGATTTGGAACATGTTAGAAATTGAGTATGATTCTTGAATTACATATGGAGAATAGGATTTTAAGGTTAAAGAGGTGATTAATGAATACAAATGAGTTTGAATATGAGTATGTAAGTTAAGAATAAGAAAAGGTAGGATGTATGAAGTAATTAAGCTGAAAAAGTAGATTTTCGGGCTTAAAAATGAATTCTGGGTTAGGTGCATCGATGCACATTTAATGTGCACCGATGCATCAAGGGTAAATCTTCAAAAATTGTTCAGTGTGTATCGATGCACAGGAAGTGCATCAATACACCTCTTAAAAATGGAAACATCGAATGCAATTGGTGCATCAATGTATAAGGAGTGCATCGATGCATCCCCTTAAAATGAAAACATCGAAGGTAATTTGTGTATCGATGCATGGGTAGTGCATCGATGCACATGTTAAAGAATACATCGATGCATTGTAGAATGCATCGATGCACTTCAAAGGGAAATTGAAATAAACATTTCTTTTGATCTAAGAAATGATAGATTAGAGTATATCCATGGAATACTGATATGTATCCATGTATAAACATGTAGATATCGAGCACGAACAAGTTACGAGATGACCATCAAGTTAAGATTCGATCAGAAGAGAGGAAATCATAAAAATGGATTGGAGCTTAATGAGGCCAAGGTGAGTGCATATTATTAGATTGTGCATATTATTATATGGAAATTAGACTTACGATAAGTCTGTTTCCAATATTTTATATGTTTGCATGAATAGAAGCATGATTAAGTTTGTATTATGTGTATATGCTTTGTTCATATTATATGTTATGAGGTGTGAATTTATATGATATGGGTTATATGGAAACGAAATATGTAACTATATGTGAACCTTATGAGATGTATGAATATGTGAAATAAGTTATAAGGTCATGAATCTTGTATAATAGTAAATGTTGTATGTGATAACCATATAAAGACAATAAGTTAAGTGATCATGAACATGTAAATATTTGTTTAGATGAAGATATAATAGCAAAACATAAATTACATGAGTCAAGTTTATGGAAACTATTATAATTTACTTATAGTATTAAATGAAAAGTGAGATAAACTAACTAGCATTAATTTATAGGATAATATGAAAATAGAATATCAATTAGGAAATTTGTACATAAATAATGATAATCATATGAGAGATAAGCTGTATGAGAAATATTTATGTGCTTAGATGAACTATGATATAGAAATTACAGGGTAAAGATCTATGAAGTCATAGGAAAATGTTATAAGAGTAATGTAAACTTGAATTAAGAGAATATAAGAAATTTGTATATAAATGAATTTATATAAATGATGATATGATTATGTACAATAAATTAGGGAATTATGATCTAGGTGTTTATATGTCTATAAAAAGATATAAGAACAATATATATAAGCTACGACATAGGAACTGTGGGATTTTAATGCTATATAACATTATCTATGTGATTAAGTACAAATGTGATATCCATATATGAAAATGAATTATGAAATTGTATGAAAATGTGATATGATATATGAGATAATAAATCATGTGAATTATATGGAAGTGATTTGTGTGTACATGTCTGGGATGTCTTACATGATATGAATGATTTCACAAGAAATGACAAGGGCTATATGATTACATGAGTATAAGAGATCAGACATACAATAAGAGATAAGTGTTATGAATGTGTGAATATGAAATGACATAGATAATAATGTCCATGTTATGTGTCATGAGAGCTAGGGGTATAGTTGACATGCCAAGAGTCGAGGGTCTACGCGGGACATATATGTATTCCTTGGAACATGTGTGATGTCTTTTGAGACACATACTTGATCCTTTATATATGTATATGATTCTTAAGGAATTTTCTACGTGGTCCTTAAGGGACATTTTATATGGCACTTCGGTGCAATTCTACGCGGCACTTCAGTGCAATTCTATGTGGCACTTATGTGCATTTATACGAGCTGTGGTGACATCATTTGTGCACAACCTCTATAGACTCACACATCTATAGTTCTCACATGTGTACATGGGCTAATAAAGAAATAACAACAAACATATTACATGTGAATTGTATGCTTTTGTGCTATGAATTATATTATATTAGTTATATGATGATATGTGGATTGTATGATTAAATGAGTCAAATGTGGGGTAAAATACTAGGTATAATAGGATATATACGAAGTGAGATAAATAATAATGATATTGATAATGAAATGAGGCTAATGATGGAAATGATGAGTATATGTGTGTATATATATTCTTACATGTAATGATATATTGCATATGTGTTATAGGGATTTGTTACATGAATAAGGGTATGAGTGATAGTAGTAATAGTTAATGCATGATTACAAGTTATAGTTACATTATATGTTTATTGCCTCACTAAGTCATAGACTTAGCGTGTGATTGTTTCACACGTAGGTTACAGAAGCGAGAATAGAAGCGAGAATAGAAGCGAAGAAGAGCAAAACAGGTCAGCATCTCCCTTATAAAGTTTCAGATCAGAAAAATGATGATTTAAATGTATTTGGTTATTAAAGATATAGTTGACATGTACTAATTGATTGAGTTGAATATGCTCTGATCAAATTTGATTATTTTGGTCAATTTATATAAATAAACCGCTTTTATTTTTAAATGAAAGTTTTAAATTTTCTTTGAATTTCGTCAAGAGTCAAAGTTCGAAAAGTCAATGTGACACCTCAAACTCGTATTCAGGTCGGGTACAGGTTGGGGGTGTTATATTTAATGGTATCAGAGCTAAGGTTTAGCCGATTCTCGGCATAAACTGAAGTCCAAATTGTCATAAAATGTGTACATGCCAACACAGAGTGAAAATTTCTGATCTGATAGGGTATGGAGTATGTTGTCTTGCCAATAGAATAAGATTTGTATAATATAGTAGAAATTGATTATAGAAATTATTGAAGTGAATCGATAACTGACAAATCTGATGGTGATAGCAATTCACCTGCCCTGGCCAGGCAAGATGAAGAGCGAAAACCTCAGAAATTGTCTTATAAGATTAAAGGTTAATTTCAGAAGATTGAAATCATATTAGAATAGTGATAGAAGATTTTTTTTATTGTTTTGAATCAGAAAATCGATATGGATTAGTTTTGTTAGTATGTGGATAAGATAGAATATGGTGAACAAGTGTCACCATAAGAGCGTTAAAAGATCAAATGATGCAGTGAGAATTGCTAAAAGAGTTCAAAAATAAGTGTATTAGTGACAAGTGTATAAGATGTATAAAGTCAGAGCTTATGAGTTTGAAACGAAGGGATAATATTGTGTATAAGGAAGTGTGTATATAATAAGGATTTGCAGTCAAGATGGAAAAAGTTAGCGTTGGCTAATAAGAATATGTGATGGGAATGTACTGGAAGTATAAGATTATAAGATATTGTCAGGATATAATAACCAAATATGAAATGGATCTGGATACAGTTGTATATTTGGATCATAATACTGTGGTATAGTAAAGGGAATAAGGATTTGTATATTTGAGTAAAGCTGAGGATTGATAAGAAGAGTTTAAGAATGGGTATATCGATGATCAGTTTATAAGACAAAGTAAGTCAGAATGTTTAGTTGAACAACATAAATTATAGGATGTATGAGAATGGAGGAGAAATTGACAAGTTAAGTAAACAAATTTTGAGATAATTTTGATTGGAAAGGATGTATGTGATTGGTTGACTAGGGTTTGTGCCCTAGATTGGACATATGTTATTGACTAACTGTCAGAGTAAAGGTGATAGAGTTATAAGATTGGAAGAGAAGGTAAAGTGGAGTTAATCAATTATGATGTTAATCTGAATATAGTTGTGTATTCTGATCAGATAGCTATGATGTCGAGAATGAGATAAGTATTTGTATAAAACCTTAAGGAAGGAAAACGCAAGTATAAGAAATGATAAAGAATGAAGTTCTGTATAAGTAAATGGGGTTATTAAAGTTATGAGGATGTAATGAAGTTTGATACACAGAGATGAGTGTAGGTGATAGGACAAGAGTATGTGAACATGAAAGGAAAAGTATGATTTGTGTATAAGGAATAAATAAAGGAATAATGGAGTAAAGAAATGAAAGGGATTGAGTTAAAGGATCAGATACGATAAAGGTTATATGGAAGCGTATATGATAATTTTGATATAGAAGTAAGAAAATGTGCAAGGTGATGTGAAAAGATTGTTTGATTCCGTAAAGTATATGTTTAATTACATTTGAAGAAGATTTAAGGTCGTGTTTTTGGTTAAATGATGAAAAACGAATTTGGTTATTATTGTAAGGCAATTAGAGATGAATTTATGATGTTGAGTGATGAAAATGGATGTTACTGTAATGAGTGACATTATATGGATTTTAGAAATGTCGAAGGAAAATGCAGAATCGAATGAGAGAAAAGACATAAATGGATTGAGGTTATGGGTTACTGTTTATGTGATAAGTAATAATAGATAAATGTATAAAGGAAAAAGGTAGTTGAAGAAATAAAGGAATGAAAGATTAAGTAAAGGAGGTAACATGAGAATAATAGAAGATATGTTCTTATTGATATGTTCAGTGAAAATTCGAGGATGATTTTTCTTTAAAGGAGAGGAGATTTGTAACATCCTCAATACCGGGTTAGTGATCAAATTGTAAAGTTTCAGAATTTGGTGACTAGAGTAGAACAATGGATTAGTTTAATGATTTATTTGGAAATAAATCATAAAAGTGGTTAGTAATTATTAGATTAAGTAAAGAGTAAAATGGTCATTTGATAAGGAAGATTTTTATTTCCCTTATAAGATATTGAAACCACGTGGAAAGAGGGAAAAGAAGTTTCAGTGTTCTCTTCATCTTTCTTCTTCCTTCTTCCTTCACGCGTGAAAACCAAGAGTCAAAGGTGAGTTTTCTGATTATTGGGCTTTTGGTTAAATTTAAGACTGGTTTTTGATTATTAGATGATAACTAAGCTTAAGGAAAGCTTAAATTATCTTAAAATCAAAGTATGATGGAGTTAGGAGGGATTAAAGATTTGAGGTTATTGGAAGAAATCTTAGAATAGAGTTCATAACTTGAGTTGGGAGTCAAATTTGACTTGTCATCAATCTAATTAAGAGATATGAAGTAATAAAATTAGATTTGGGACATGTTAGAAATTGAGTATGATTCTTGAATTACATATGGAGAATAGGATTTTGAGGTTAAAGAGGTGATTAATGAATAAAAATGAGTTTGAATATGAGTATGTAAGTTAAGAATAAGAAAGGGGAGGATGTATGAAGTAATTAAGCTGAAAAGAGTAGATTTTCAGGCTTAAAAATGAATTCTGGGTTAGGTGCATCGATGTACATTCAATGTGCACCGATACATCAAGGGTAAATCTTCAGAAATTGTTCAGTATGTATCGATGCACAGGAAGTGCATCGATGCACCTCTTAAAATTGGAAACATTGAATGTAATTGGTGCATCGATGCATAAGGAGTGCATCGATGCATCCCCTTAAATGAAAACATCGAAGGTAATTTGTGTATCGATACATGGGTAGTGCATCGATGCACATGTTAAAGAATGCATCGATGCACTGTAGAATGCACCGATGCACTTCAAAGGGAAATTGAAATAGACATTTATTTTGATCTAAGAAATGATAGATTAGAGTATATCCATGGAATACTGATATGTATCCATGTATAAATATGTAGATATCGAGCACGAACAACTTACGAGATGACCATCAAGTTAAGATTCGATCGGAAGAGAGGAAATCATAAAAATGGATTGGAGCTTAGTGAGGCCAAGGTGAGTGCATATTATTAGATTGTGCATATTATTATGTGGAAATTAGACTTGCGATAAGTCTGTTTCCAATATTTTATATGTTTGCACGAATAGAAGCATGATTAATTTTGTATTATGTGTATATGCTTTGTTCATATTATAAGTTATGAGGTGTGAATTTATATGATATGGGTTATATGGAAACGAAATATGTAACTATATGTGAACCTTATGAGCTGTATGAATATGTGAAATAAGTTATAAGGTCACGAATCATGTATAATAGTAAATGTTGTATGTGATAACCATAGAAAGACAATAAGTTAAGTGATCATGAACATGTAAATATTTATTTAGATGAAGATATAATAGCAAAACATAAATTACATGAGTCGAGTTTATGGAAACTATTATAATTTACTTATAGTATTAAATGAAAAGTGAGATAAACTAACTAGCATTAATTTATAGGATAATATGAAAATAAAATATCAATTAGGAGATTTGTACATAAATAATGATAATCATATGAGAGATAAGCTGTATGAGAAAGATTTATGTGCTTAGATGAGCTATGATATAGAAATTACAGGGTAAAGATCTATGAAGTCATAGGAAAAGGTTATAAGAGTAATGTAAACTTGAATTAAGAGAATATAAGAAATTTGTATATAAATGAATTTATATAAATGATGATATGATTATGTACAATAAATTAGGGAATTATGATCTAGGTGTTTATATGTCTATAAAAAGATATAAGAACAATATATATAAGCTACGAAATAGGAACTGTGGGATTTTAATGTTATATAACATTATCTATGTGATTAAGTACAAATGTGATATCCATATATGACAATGAATTGTGAAATTGTATGAAAATGTGATATGATATACGAGTTAATAAATCATGTGAATTATATGGAAGTGATTTGTGTGTACATGTCTGAGATGTCTTACATGATATGTATGATTTCACAAGAAATGACAAGAGCTATGTGATTACATGATATAAGAGATCAGACATGCAATAAGAGATAAGTGTTATGAATGTGTGAATATGAAATGACATAGATAATAATGCCCATGTTATGTGTCATGAGAGCTAGGGGTATAGTTGGCATGCCAAGAGTCAAGGGTCTACGCGGTCCTTCGGGACATATATATATTCCTTGGAACATGTGTGATGTCTTTTGAGACACATACTTGATCCTTTGAATATGTATATTATTCTTAAGGAATATTCTATGTGGTCCTTAGGGACATTTTATATGGCACTTCGGTGCAATTCTAAGCGGCACTTCGGTGCAATTATACGCGGCACTTCGGTGTAATTCTACGTGGCACTTAGGTGCATTTATACGAGCTGTGGTGACATCATTTGTGCACAATCTCTATAGACTCACATATCTAAACTTCTCACATGTGTATATGGGCTAATAAAGAAATAACAACAAACATATTACATGAGATTTGTATGTTTTTGTGCTATGAATTATATTATATGAGTTATATGATGATATGTGGATTGTATGATTAAATGAGTCAAATGTGGGGTAAAATACTAGGTATAATAGGATATATACGAAGTGAGATAAATAATAATGATATTGATAATGAAATGAGGCTAATGATGAAAATGATGAGTATATGTGTGTATATATGTTCTTACATGTAATGATATATTGCATATATGTTATAGGGATTTGTTACATGAATAAGGGTATGAGTGATAGCAGTAATGGTTCATGCATGATTACAAGTTATAGTTAAATTATATGTTTATTGCCTCACTAAGTCATAGACTTAGCGTGTGATTGTTTCACACGTAGGTTACAGAAGTGAGAATAGAAGCGAAGAAGAGAAAAACAGGTCAACATCTCTCTTACAAAGCTTCAGATCAGAAAAATGATGATTTAAATGTATTTGGTTATTAAAGATATAGTTGGCATGTACTAATTGATTGGGTTGAATATGCTCTGATCAAATTTGATTATTTTGGTCAATTTATATAAATAAACTACTTTTATTTTTAAATGAAAGTTTTAAATTTTCTTTGAATTTTGTCAAGAGTCAAAGTTCGAAAAGTCAATGTGACACCTCAGACTCGTATTCAGGTCGGGTACGGGTTGGGGGTGTTACAATAAACTTACTCATATACTCATATATACTCTTTAATATAATTTGTATAGTAATGCTCTATAATTGTATCATACACCGAGTTTACCTAAGTCTTCCTTTATAAAATTTATACTACCAGTTCAAATAGTCTCATTCTATCCTATACATAGTTTCTACTTATCTTATCTCACTTCCCCTTTCACTCACATAAATCATCTATATACTAGTTTTATCTATTTATTTAGTTCAATTTCCATGACTTCTATAATACTTTTTCATAGAGTTTTGTAATTCTTCACTTTATAACTCATAACCCGTAGTTTCCTTTAAGTATATAAATCTTCCCTATATAACTTATATATTATTACTTATGTTTATGCCCTCAAATTTATACTATCCTCATAGAGTCTCTTAACCTTTCTCGTGTAATCACTTATACCATAGAATATGACTTATACTTGGTTATCTTATGTTCACACACACACACACACACACACACATATCAATGATTCATTAACATATAGCTTATGCCACATGTTCATTTCATTTTTTTATGTCTTTATCATATAACTTATTTCATGTTCTTCCATTATTACATAATAATGTTTTACACAAATCATATAGCATATACAAAGCATATTAATATCTTTAGTCATGTATACATACATACAATTAATGTAATACATATAACCATATATAGCACATATAATCATAACAACCACATAATCATGTTCATGACTTCATGCATATTACTCTAGGAAATAGACTCATCGCAAGTCTTATTTCCATTAAACACTACAGGTCACTAGTATGCACTCACATGTATTTCTTTGTTTTTCCCCCGATCAATCTTATCGGGTAATTGTTCTGGAACTTGTTTAAGCTCTGAATCTACATAGTAATATATTGATACATATCAGTATACTAATTAATATATTCTAAACTATCGATTCTTAGGCTAAAAGAAAGCTATTTTCATCTTTTAATAAAGGTATGCATCGATGCACTCTACAGTGTATCGATGCATTCCTTAACGTGTGCATCGATGCACTACCTGTGCATCGGTACACAAATCACCTTCGATGTTTTATTCTTATGGGGATGCATCGATGCACTAATTGCATTCAATGTTCATTTATTTGAGAGTGCATCGGTATACAATGAATGTGCATCGATGCACACAACCCAGAAATTCCAGTTAGAGCACGAAATTCACTTTTTTTTTAGCTCAACTCTTCATATTTCATCCCATTTTATATTCTTAACTCACATACACATATTCAAACTCATTTCTATTCATTAATCACCTCTTTAACATCAAAATCCTATTCTCCATATATAATTCAAGAATTACACTAAATTTTCAACATGTTCCAAATTCAATTCTATTGTTTCTAACTTCTTAATTAGACCCTTAACAAGTCAAGTTTGCTCTGAAAATCCCATAAGTATCTTTCTACCAAGATTTCATTTATTCACTTCTTTCCTTTAATCCTTTCTATATCTTTCCTCTTATTGTTTTATAACAACTTAAGCTTCCCTTAAGCTTAAGAGTCACTGGATAATCAAAACCAAACTTAAAATTCAACAAGAAATCAATTAACCAAAAACTCACCTTTGCTCTTGGCTTCCACATGAAGAAGAAAAAAATAAAAGAGAAGAATAGAACTCTGGAGAAATCTCTCCCTTTCCACGTGGTTCCCTTATCTTATAAAGGAAAATAAAAATCTTACTTGTCAATTGACCATTTTACCCTTTAATTCATTCAATAATTACTAAACAACCTTCAACTATATTTCTAATAAGTCATTAAACTATTTAACTATTCTACTTTTATCACCGGATTTTAAAAATTCTCATTTTAGTCACTGACCCGGATTTCGGGATGTTACAAATCTCCCCTCCTTTAAAGAAAATTCGTCCTCGAATTTTCACTGAACATATCAATAAGAACATATCTTCTAATGTTCTCATGTTGCCTCCTTTACTTAACATTTCCTTCCTTTATTTTTTTTTCAACTACCTTTATCCTTTATACATTCATTTGCTATCACTTATCAATTAAATAACAACCAGTAACTTCAATACATTTCTGTCTTTTCTCTCATTCTATTTTGTATTTTCCTTTGACCATTTCTAAAATTTCATATAATGTCACTAATCACGTAGACAATAACATAAATTTTCATCACTTAACCTCATAAATCTATCTCTAATTACCTTATAACAATAACTAAACTCATTTTCCATCATAATTCGACCAAGAACACAACCTTAAATCTTCTTTAAATATGATTAAAAATACACTTTAAAGAATCTTTTCACATCACCTTGCACACTTTTCGTACTTCTATATCGAACTTATCATCTACACTTCCATATAACCTTCATCATATCTGATCCCTTAAACTCAATCCTTTTCATTTCTTTATTCCATTATTCCTTTATTCATTCCAAATTAAAATCTCCTTATACATAAATCATATCTTTCCTTTCATATTCATATACTTTTGTCCTATCATCTATACTCCTCTTTGTACCAATCTTCATTGCATCCTCGTAACTTTGATAACCCAATTTACTTATACAGAACTTCATTCTTTACCATCTCTTGTACTTGTATTTCCTTCCTCAAAGCCCCCTTTTAAACATACAAATACTTATTTCCTTGCCTACATCATATCTATATGATCAAAACCATATCCAAATCCGCATCATACTTGATTAACTTAACTTTTATATTTTCTTCAAATCTTATAACTTTATTATCCATACTATCACAATTAATCAGTAACAATTTTTCAATTTAGGGAATAAGTCCTAATCAGACTAATCATATTCATCTTCTCAGTTGAAATCCAACCAATGCAATTTACTCACTTATCCAACCCACACTCTTATTAATATACATTATTATTCTCTTGTCTCTTCCATTACCTTACATTTCCATGATCAAAATACATAATCATGTCTCAATTCACACCATACTTAGTTAATTTACCCTGACATCATCTTCTAATCCTTTAACTTTAATACACTTACCATCACATAATTATGTTAGTTAGCACCAATTATTCCAATCTAAATCATAAACCTTCATCGAACCATTCATATACATTCATTCCAGTCGGAATTATCTCAACAATAGTTTACTTAACTTATCAAATCCACATTTATTCTCATACACCATGTAATTTTTGTTGTTCCAACTCAACATTCTAACTTCATTTATCTTATAAACTGATCACCGATGTACCCATTCGTAAACTCTTCTTATCAATCATCAGCTTTACTCAAACATATGAATCCTCACCTTCTTCACTATGTCACATTATTATGATCAAAATATACAATTGTATCCCGATCCACCTCATCTTTGATTGTCTTATCCTGACAACATCTCAAAATATTAAATTTCTATACATTTTCATCACATAATCTGGTTAGTCAACGCTAACTCTTTCCATCTAAAATGCAAACCCTTATTCTATCCACATTCTTGCTTATACACGTACTATTCCTTTATTTCAAACTCATAACTCTGGCTTTATATATCTTATACACTTGTCACTAATGAACTTGTTCTCGAACTTGTTCACCATATTCTAACCACATCATTAGATCTTTTAACTTTCTTATGGTGGCACTTGTTCACCATATTCTATCTTATCCATGGAATAATAAGAATACTTCATATCACTTTTCCGATTCAAACCTCTAAAAACCTTTTATCACTATTCTAATATGATTTCAACTTTCTAAAATCAGTCTTTGATCTTATGAGGTACTTCCTGAGGTGTCCGCTCTTCCTCCTGCCTGGCCAGGGCAGATGAATTGCCATCACAATCAGGAATATCGCCTCTCACTTCACTTCAGAACTATTATAATCAAACTTCTACTATATCCTACTAATTTTATTCTATTACCAAGACAATACACTTGTAATACCCCAAAAATTTAGATAATGACAAAAAATGCAAATTTTGAAAGTTTGATGGTCAAAGTAAAAATTTGGGAAAAACGTTTAGGGAATTAAGTGATAATTTTCCTAAAAAGAATTTTATTCCATAACTAGATGGTTTAATCTTGAGAGTGGGGTTTTATAGAAATCACATTTATGGATTTGGAATTTTAGTAAAGAAAAATTAGAAAGGGTTAAAGCCGATAAGGAATCAGAAATTCGAATTGAATTGGAATGTTACAAAAATTTGAAGGATGTTATAAAATGGTTGGAAATATTATTGTAATATTTTAGATCAGATAAAGTTGTTTTGGAAATGTGCAATTTTTCAGATTTAATCGAAACAGTGGAATTTAGTGACTAAAACGCAAATTTTGAAAATTCAAGGGGAATTTCAGAATTAATAGTCAAAATAATTCAGCTTTGACTTTGAAATATGATAAGGATGAGTTGTCATGATTTTATGGTAATTAAGAAGATTCATTAAGGGTGATTTGGTCTTTTTCCAATTAAATGAATATTTTATTTATTTAAGTGGAATTTAAGGTAAATTAAGATGAGATGTCTCTACATTTCAACAAAATTTGCTCATCTTCTTCTCCAAAACCAGACGTGAGCTTCTTCCAAGGTAAGAGCAAGCTTTAATTTCATTTTCAAGCAATTTCCTTAGGATTTTGAGTATGCAGAAAATAGGAAATTGTTATATGGGAAAAACACTATCATTTGGTACCAATATTGCATGATAATATATCTTGATTTCAAATATCCCCAAATCTGGAAATTTGGGTTTATACTATCGTTGTTGAAATTGATGATGATTATTGATGATTTTGAGGTTGTAAGAATTGATGAAGAACCTAAGGATGAAGTTAAAGAAAACAGTTTGGATTTTGATTATGGCAGTAGGTTCGAAAATTCATCAGAAAATATATAAAAATAATTTGGAGTTTATTTTTATGTATTGTGTTCATTTATGGATCTAGTTTTGTTTAAAACAAACGGGGATCAATTTCAAGTTGTATACAAATATATATGAATTTTTAACTGAGGAAAGGTCAGAAAAGTCGGACAGCAGAATTCTGTACAAAACAGATTCTGTTGGTGAACTTTGAAAATTCATCATAAATTGTACAGAATGAATTAGAAGAAGTTCTTTATATGGATAGATTTGTATTCAAGTATAGTTTTTAACGAAAGAAACGTAATTGAATTCTAGTGTCTATATCAATACAGAATAATGATTCTTTAAGGGTAGTGCGAGTTGTCTGAATTCTGGAAAATTAATGGGTTGTTGTGTAAGTGTTGTATAATTGATGTACTATGCTGGAAATTGATTATTTTGGGAAGACTGAAATGATTGGTGATTTAAGTACAACAATTGCATAGTTGGGGTACTTAAATGTATTTATGTTTTTGTAAAAGCATTTGAATGGAAATAATTTCATTGTTGGAATTATTGGTATTAAGAATTTAAGTGGTAAAATGGTGAAGACCATTTTGGGTAAATTGGAAAAGTTGGTTCCAATGTTATAAGGAATTATTAAGAGTTGAATATTTTCATAGATGATGAATTTCAAAATATAGTATGGAGATATGGTGGAATGTATTTATGTTAGTAAAATACTAATATATGTATTGTTATAAATTTGTGATTTATACAGATCATGGTTGATTTGCAATTGAAGCAAGCCAAGTATAAAAAGGGTATATTGTGGACAATAGTGAGACACAAATATTTTGAAAGATATAAAGTGTCAATGTGAGTGTAATACATGCATGAAATTATACAGATGTTTTATACATCATCAGGAAGACTTGCGATAAGTCTACCTTGTTTTATCAGCATGATATTATATCATATTTTTATAAATTGATATGACATTGATATGTCATAGTATGAAATTATAATGCTTTGATTTTTGAAAATGTGATATTTTACCATGAATGTTATTTCGGGTATGAACTGCCCAATGTTAAATTATGATAATATACTTTGCCATGGATGGATCGAATAAAATAGACTATATGCCCAAGTAAGTCATTGAGGGACAGGGTATAGTTGGCATGCCATAGAGTATAGCAGCTGCAGGTTTATAATACACTTCGGTGTATATGGTGAGCACGACCTTATGTGTAAAACACTTCGGTGTATATGGTGGGCACGACCTTATGTGTAGCACTACGGTGCAAATAGTACTCGAATACCCAGGGTCCTCAGGGTTGTATATTGGGCTATTGTCTATGGTTTATGGTTTATTGGTTAATAAATAGTAAGTTTTGCAAATAAGCTTACGAGTTATTGGAATGAATGACAAGTATTTTGGAAAGAATATTTTTATATTCAGTTATGATATTTTGATCATGGTAAAATTATAAATATGCTAATAGCATGATTTTATGGCATTGGATTTGAAATCTAAATTCATGCATGAATTGTATTGCACTGTTAATTGTTTTAATTGCCTCACTAAGTTTTATACTTAGCGTGTGATGATTTTCAAGCGTAGGTAAAAAGATAGTAGTGGAATAAAGAGTTCAAAGTGACTTCAAGCATCGAAAGGTATATTTCAATATCAGTAAGACATCCTACGATGAAATTTGATTTTAGATAGTGGCATGTAATTTAAAAAAATTCAATTTATTTGTTGAACAAATTTGGAATTAAAATGGTAATTTTAATGAGTTTTGTAAAATGCTGAAATTACTGTAGCGGTTATTGTAGCGTATCGATGCACTGTAGCGGTTACTGTAGCGTATCGATGCATAATATTAATTCTATGTTTTGATGCATCGATGCATGCACTGTTCACATTGTTGTAGCACATCGATGCACTGTTCACAGGTACTGTTCATTACTATTCATAAAAAATCTTTCGAATTAAATTGGTTACAACGAAGCGTAATTTTTATGATATGAAAATTTTATAATATCATTTACCATTTTAAGAAAATAAATTTTAAATCATTTTTGAATAAAAATGGTTTTAAGAAATTCGGGTGACATCTGTAATCTGTATAAGTATAAATATACGGGTTACGGGTATTACATTTATTGGTATCAAAGCTACAGGTTTAGCCGATTCTAGGACTAAACCCAGGTTGTTTTTGAGTTAAAAAGTGTATACATGCCACTAGGATGTCAAAAGTTATTGATAGTTGTATATATACTGTGATGATGCTTATTGGGAGTAAAGTTATTATTTACTAATGTATGATGATTCTGACTATGTTCAGATGTTGGAATTAAAAACAAAGGTTAGAAAGTTGAAAATGTTGAAAAGAAAGTCGAGATTGAAATCGACAATAAGGGACTGACATGAATTATGTAAAACACCTTAGAAGGGTGGATTGTTGTAAGGGATTTTTCTCCATTTTGTGGAAGAAACGCCCTAGTTTTTAATGAAGATTCTGAATGGGAATAATCGAAGAAATTTTTTTTTTGAACGGCTTACAAGAAAAGTCGAATCAGATGAGGATCCAGAGGAGATTGCTAAATCTAGTAATGATTTTGAGGTTTCTCCAGGTAAGCTTAAATAAGTGAAAAATATTTAAGCTAAGTATTAAATTGTTTAAATCATTATTGATTTGAGCAAGAGGAAATAAATAAGCGGTAATAAGTTGTCCGCTAAAAGTTTAAAGAAAGTTGAATTATTAGTGAATCAAATGGTTATGAGTTGGATTGAGAATATATATCAAGTCCATAAAATTTGATAGAGTTACCTTGTGAAGGTAAATATGAGAAAAAAAGATTGTTTAATCTTCCATGTTGTAATGAATTATTGTATAGATCGAGATTGATTTTCAAGAACTTGAAAAGTGTCAAGTTCGTAATGATAAGAAAAAGGAGTAAATTTGTTTACTAGTGTGATTTTAGCATTAATTGCTATGAAGTTATTGCTACAAATTTATCAAGTTTTCTTATTGAACGATGTGAACATTAAGACTTTCCTTAGAGATGGAAAAGGTTTTAATTATTCAAGAATAATTTCTATGGATCTGGAAAAGTTATAAATATTTCCTTAAGAATGAAATAAGGAATTCTAAAGTAGAAATATTCAATTCTACTTTATATCGAGTGATATTATAACGGAAGACCCATAGGTCATGGTCATGATATAAGTGTTAGTCGGACAAATAGTAAATGTTCGATAAAGATTCATGAGCTTATGTTATTGATGAATCTGATGGGATTATCATTAACGAGTTTAAGATCATTTTGATCTTGAGTTGGTTGTCTCTGCATTAAGTTGGGTTAATGGTCGCAAGAAGCGATTAATTTAGAAAATGTGGAGAATTAAAAAATTTATTGATTGATGAATAAGTGAAATCATCAATAAGTGATATCAACAATGGTTACAATTAAGATGATGCATGAAGGATGCATAGCTTTTCTAGCTAAGGTAATAGATACTCAAGTATCTGAAGTAAGATCAAATGATATTTCCATAACTTGGGAATTTCCATATGTCTTTTTAGATTTATTATTATGGTTTACCTCCAGATTGAGAGGTGGAATTCAATATTAAGGGTTATTAAGGCATTGATCTTGTATCTATGGATTCATATCGAATGATTGCAAATGAGCTAAAAGAATAAATAAACAAATGCAAGAGCTAATAAATGGAGGATGCATTAGACTGAATATTTTATACCTTGGGGTAAACAGGTATTGGTTATAAAAAAAATGGATATATGCAATTATGCATAGATTATTGAAAAGATTATTGATAGTTAAACAAAGTAACTATCAAGAACAAATATCCTATTTTGAGGATTGATGACTTGTTTTATCAGCTTAAGGGAGAAGATGTTTTCTCTAAAATTGATATTCGAATGGGATATCACCAGTTAAATATTAAAGATGAAGATGTTCCAAAGATAGTTTTCAAGAAACGGTATAGACACTACGAGTTCGTAGTAAAGCCGTTTGATTTGAAAAATGCTCAGGTAGCATTCATAGACTTGATGAATCAAGTATTTCAATTTTTCTTGGATTAATTTGAGGTGGTTGTGTTGATGACATTCGGGTATACTCGAATACAAAGATAGAGCATGATGCTTATCTTCGTACTGTATTCGAAATATTTAAGGATAAAAAGTTATATGCTAAATTGTCAAAGTGTGAGTTTTGACTATTAGAAGTTGATTTTCTTAGTTATGTTGTCTCGACATAAGGTATAAAAAAAATGAGACTAAAGACTTTGAAGTCAAGTCAGATGAATGTTTGTATTATCGATGAAGAATTTATATTTCACATGATGATGAGTTGAATAACGATATTCTTTCTGAGGTAAATTATAGTCTAGTAACTATTCATATAAGTGGGAACAAAATGTATCAGGATTTAAAGAGTTATTTTGGTGGCCAGGTATGAAAAGAAACATTACTGAGTTTGTTGCTACATGTTTGACATGTCAACAAGAAAAAAGCTGAGCATAATGTGCTTTTGTAATTGTTGCAATGGATTTCTATTCCAGAGTGGAAATAGTAATGAGTCACTATGGATTTTATTAGAATACTACCTTTGACATTAAATAAAAAGGATTCCATTTGGGTGATAGTGACTGGTTTATTAAATCGGCACATTTAATTCCGATGTGGATGGACTATGCATTGGATAAATATACAGAGTTGTATAACAAGGAGATAATTTGACTACATGGAATGTCAGTTTCCATTATATTGGACAGAGATCCAAAGTTCACTTTAAGATTTTTGAAAGATCTGTATAAAGTGTTAGGTACTTGATTGAATTTAAGTACGACTTTTCATCCATAGACGGATGGTAAGTCAAAAAGGTACTATTCAAATATTAGAAGATATGCTGATGTGCATGTGTGATGGATTCCAAGGAATCATGGGAAAAGAAAAGTATTTGATTTTAGTAGAATTTTTTTTCCTACAATAACATTTATCAATTGAGTGTCAAGATGGCTCAGTATGGAACTTGATATGGGAGAAAATACCGAACACCATTGAATGGGTTCAAATTAAAAGATTGAAATCTTATTGGCACATATTTATTGAAAGAAATTGAGGATAAAGTACAAATAATTCAAGATAATCTCAAAATGACATTTGATTGGCAAAAGTCTTATGTAGACTTGAAGTGAAAAGAGATTAAAATTCATTAAAGTGATAAAGTTTTTCTTAAGGTATCGCCTTGGAAAAAAAATTACGCCCAAAAGGCAAAGAAGAACTAAGCCTAAGATTCATTGGATCTTATGAGAAAAAAAAATTTAGACTGATGGATTATCAGTTAGCATTCATTATGGAGGTAATTGAGAACCAGAGTTAGACAAAGTACACAATGTTTTTCATGTGTCGATACTTAGAAAGTATTGATTGGATCTTTCACATGTTATTTCATCAAAGGAAATTAAGATCCGACCAGATTTGATTATAAAGAAAAACCAGTTCGGATATTAGCTCGAGAAATCAAAGAACTACGTAACAAGATGATTTCTCTAGTTAAAGTGATTCAGAAAAATCATAATGTAGAGGACGTTACTTGGGATAAAGAGGATGATATGAAAATGTGTAGATATTTTTTTTTTAAATCAGATTGAAGAATTTGATTAAACAAGTTCAAAATATAATGATGTGCATGATCTTTACAAAATTCTCAAAGTAAAGAGGAAGAAATTGGAATTTAAGAAGTTGACAGAAGAGGTTTTTGCATGAGACGAGATTATGTCTTACTAGTTCGTACAACCCTAAATTAGGGTTATGATTCTACAATGGAAAGTGCAATCCTCATAAAAGAGAAGTTATGGTTTTCATAGAAAGTTTAAAATTCGAGGAAGAATTTTCTTAAGGAGGGGAGAATTGTAATACCCCAAAAATTTAGATAATGACCAAAATGCAAATTTTGAAAGTTTGATGGTCAAAGTAAAAATTTAGGAAAAACGTTTAGGGAATTAAGTGATAATTTTCCTAAAAAGAATTTTATTCCATAACTAGATGGTTTAATCTTGAGAGTGGGGTTTTATAGAAATCACATTTATGAATTTGGAATTTTAGTAAAGAAAAATTAGAAAGGGTTAAAGCCGATAAGGAATCGGAAATTCGAATCGAATTGGAATGTTACAAAAATTTGAAGGATGTTATAAAATGGTTGGAAATATTATTGTAATATTTTAGATCAGAGAAAGTTGGTTTGGAAATGTGCAATTTTTCAGATTTAATCGAAACAGTGGAATTTAGTGACTAAAACGTAAATTTTGAAAATTCAAGGGGAATTTCGGAATTAATAGTCAAAATAATTCAGCTTTGACTTTGAAATATGATAAGGAAGAGTTGTCATGATTTTATGGTAATTAAGAAGATTCATTAAGGGTGATTTGGTCTTATCCCAATTAAATGAATATTTTATTCATTTAAGTGGAATTTAAGGTAAATTAAGATGAGATGTCTCTACATTTCAACAAAATTTGCTCATCTTCTTCTCCAAAACCAGACGTGAGCTTCTTCCAAGGTAAGAACAAGCTTTAATTTCATTTTCAAGCAATTTCCTTAGGATTTTGAGTATGCAGAAAATAGGAAATTGTTATATGGGAAAAACGCTATCATTTGATACCAATATTGCATGATAATATAGCTTGATTTCAAATATTCCCAAATCTGGAAATTTGGGTTTATACTATGGTTGTTGAAATTGATGATGATTATTGATGATTTTGAGGTTGTAAGAATTGATGAAGAACCTAAGGATGAAGTTAAAGAAAACAGTTTGGATTTTGATTCTGGCAGTAGGTTCGAAAATTCACCAGAAAATATATAAAAATAATTTGGAGGTTATTTTTATATATTGTGTTCATATATAGATCTAGTTTTGTTTAAAATAAACGGGGATCAATTTCAAGTTGTATACAAATATATATGAATTTTTAACTGAGGAAATGTCAAAAAAGTCGGACAGCAGAATTCTGTACAAAACAGATTCTGTTGGTGAACTTTGAAAATTCACCATAAATTGTACAAAATGAATTAGAAGGAGTTCTTTATATGGATAGATTCATATTCGAGTCTAATTTTTAATGGAAGAAACGGAATTGAATTCCAGTGTCTATATCAATACAGAATAATGATTATTTAAGGGTAGTGCGAGTTGTCTGAATTCTGGAAAATTAATGGGTTGTTGTGTAAGTGTTGTATAATTGATGTACTATGCTGGAAATTGATTATTTTGGGAAGATTGAAATGATTGGTGATTTGAGTACAACAATTGCATAGTTGGGGTACTTAAATGTATTTATGTTTTTGTAAAAGCATTTGAATGGAAATAATTTCAATGTTGGAATTATTGGTATTAAGAATTTAAGTGGTAAAATGGTGAAGACCATTTTGGGTAAATTGGAAAAGTTGGTTCCAATGTTAAAAGGAATTATTAAGAGTTGAATATTTTGATAGATGATGAATTTCAAATATAGTATGGAGATATGGTGGAATGTATTTATGTTAGTAAAATACTAACATATGTATTGTTATAAATTTGTGATTTATACATATCATGGTTGATTTGCAATTGAAGCAAGTCAAGTATAAAAAGGGTATATTGTGGACAATAGTGAGGCACAAATATTTTTAAAGATATAAAGTGTCAAGGTGAGTGCAATACATGCATGAAATTATACATATGTTTTATACATCATCAGGAAGACTTACGATAAGTCTACCTTGTTTTATCAACATGATATTATATCATATTTTTATAAATTGATATGACATTGATATGTCATAGTATGAAATTATAATGCTTTGATTTTTGAAAATGTGATATTTTACCATGAATGTTATTTCGGGTATGAACTGCCCAATGTTAAATTATGATAATATACTTTGCCATGGATGGATCGAATAAAATAGACTATATGCCCAAGTAAGTCATTGAGGGACAGGGTATAGTTGGCATGCCATAGAGTATAGCAGCTGCAGGTTTATAATACACTTTGGTGTATATGGTGGGCACAACCTTATGTGTAATACACTTCGGTGTATATGGTGGGCACGACCTTATGTGTAATACACTTCGGTGTATATGGTGGGCACGACCTTATGTGTAATATACTTCGGTGTATATGGTGGGCATGACCTTATGTGTAGCACTACAGTGCAAATAGTACTCGAATACCCAGGGTCCTCAGGGTTGTATATTGGGCTATTGTCTATGGTTTATTGGTTAATAAATGGTAAGTTTTGCAAATAAGCTTAAGAGTTATTGGAATGAATGGCAAGTATTTTGGAAAGAATATTTTTATATTCAGTTATGATATTTTGATCATGGTAAAATTATGAATATGCTAATAGCATGGTTTTATGGCATTGGATTTGAAATCTAAATTCATGCATGAATTGTATTGCATTGTTAATTGTTTTAATTGCCTCACTAAGTTTATACTTAGCGTGTGATGATTTTCACGCGTAGGTAAAAAGAAAGTAGTGGAATAAAGAGTTCAAAGTGACTTCAAGCATCGAAAGGTATATTTCAATATCAGTAAGACATCCTACGATGGAATTTGATTTTAGATAGTGGCATGTAATTTAAAAATATTCAGTTTATTTGTTGAACAAATTTGGAATTAAAATGGTAATTTTAATGAGTTTTGTAAAATGTTGAAATTACTGTAGCGTATCGATGCATAATATTAATTCGATGTTTTGATGCATCGATGCATGCACTGTTCACGTTACTGTAGCGCATCGATGCACTGTTCACGGGTACTGTTCATTACTATTCATAAAAAAATCTTTCGAATTAAATTGGTTACAACGAGGCATAACTTTTATGATATGAAAATTTTATAATATCATTTACTATTTTAAGAAAATAAATTTTAAATCATTTTCGAATAAAAATGGTTTAAAAAATTCGGGTGACATATGTAATCTGTACAAGTATAAATATACGGGTTACGGGTGTTACATTTATTGGTATCAGAGCTACAGGTTTAGCCGATTCTAGTACTAAACCCAAGTTGTTTTTGAGTTAAAAAGTGTATACATGCCACTAGGATGTCAAAAGTTACTGATAGTTGTATATATACTGTGATGATGCTTATTGGGAGTAAAGTTATTATTTACTAATGTATGATGATTCTGACTATGTTCAGATGTTGGAATTAAAGACAAAGGTTAGAAAGTTGAAAATGTTAAAAAGAAAGTCGAGATTGAAATCGACAATAAGGGACTGACATGAATTATGTAAAACACCTTAGAAGGGTGGATTGTTGTAAGGGATTTTTCTCTATTTTGTGGAAGAAACGCCCCAGTTTTTAATGAAGATTCTGAATGGGAATAATTGAAGAAAAAAAATTTGAACGGCTTACAAGAAAAGTCGAATCAGATGAGGATCCAGAGGAGATTGCTAAATCTAGTAATGATTTTGAGGTTTCTCCAGGTAAGCTTAAATAAGTGAAAATATTTAAGCTAAGTATTAAATTGTTTAAATCATTATTGATTTGAGCAAGAGGAAATAAATAAGCGGTAATAAGTTGTCCGCTAAAAGTTTAAAGAAAGTTGAATTATTAGTGAATCAAATGGTTATGAGTTGGATTGAGAATAGATATCAAGTCCATAAAATTTGATAGAGTTACCTTGTGAAGGTAAATATGAGAAAAATTATTGTTTAATCTTCCATGTTGCAATGAATTATTGTATAGATCGAGATTGATTTTCAAGAACTTGAAAAGTGTCAAGTTCGTAATGATATGAAAAAGGAGTAAATTTGTTTACTAGTGTGATTTTAGCATTAATTGCTATGAAGTGTAATTTTTATGATATGAAAATTTTATAATATCATTTACCATTTTAAGAAAATAAATTTTAAATCGTTTTCGAATAAAAATGGTTTTAAGAAATTCGGGTGACATCTGTAATCTGTATAGGTATAAATATACGGGTTACGGGTGTTACAACACTCCTTACACTTATCAAATCAGAAATTATTGGCTTGGTGTTGGCATGTACACATTTTACAACTCATTTAACTTCGGTTTAAGCCTATAATCGGCTAAACCTTAACTCTGATACCTTTAAATGTAACACTCCCAACCCGTATCCAACCCGGATCAGAGTCTGAGGTGTCACATCAACTTTTAAACCTTTACTTGTTCAAAATAATGAAAAATCACCGTTAAAGAAAACTTCATATTATTTCAAAATAAAAGTTTTCACACTTATCAGAGCATATACAATTCAAATTGTTTATATGACATGCCAACTACATCTAATAGAATAAAATATATATCAAACATTTCTTTTCTGATCTGAACTTTGTAAGAAAGATACTGACCTGTCTTGCTCCTCTCAGCTTCTATATTCACTTTCTATAACCTGCGTGTGAAACACTCACACGCTAAGTCGATGACTTAGTGAGGCATAAAAAACACATCTAATAAAATTCATATACACTAATCATGCATGACTATTTTATGCTATCCAATCATGCAACTCATATACTTTTTCCATATAATAATTACATACTTGCGCACATACATGTCATACAATTCTTATCACACATCATATACATATATTACATGCATTGTTTTCACAATTATCTCTTTATTAGCCCATGTACACATTTGAGAACTATAGATATGTGAGTCTATAGAGGTTGTGCACTAATGTTATCACCACAGCTTGTATAAATGCATCGAAGTGCCACGTAGAATTGAACCATAATGCCGCGTAGAAATGCACCGAAGTGCTATATAAGGTTGTCCCTAAGGACCACGTAGCAAATTCCTTAAGAATCATATACATATGACAATGATCAAATACGTGTCTCAAAAGACCTCACACATGTTCTAAAGAATACATATATGTCCCGAATGACCGCGTAGACCCTCGACTCTTGGCATGCCAACTATACCCCTAGCTCTCATGTCACATAACATGGGCATTAATATTTATGTTAGCATACATTCACATATACACATAGCCACATAGTTCTTTCACATAGGTCATTGTCATATAAATCACATATCACATATACATATAAACACACGGTTCACTTACGCGTAGAACATTTTCATATGATTCACATATCACAGAGCTTATCACATATAATTGTATTCTTTTTCATATAATCACATAGTCATATAATATTTCATATGACATATACTTTCTCTTTCATATATCTCATGTCACGTATCATATCTTGTGATCATGTAATCATGTTACTTATAATCACATAACTCTACTCATAGGGTTCAACATCACTAAACTTAGTTCACTTTCCATATTATCATACATTTATATAATCTTATATGTCCTATCATTAACCTATAAACTTACTCATATACTCATATATACTCTTTAATATAATTTGTATAGTAATGCTCTATAATTGTATCATATACTGAGTTTACCTAAGTCTTCCTTTATAAAATTTATACTACCAGTTCAAATAGTCTCATTCTATCATATACATAGTTTCTACTTATCTTATCTCACTTCCTCTTTCACTCACATAAATCATCTATATACTAGTTTTATCTATTTATTTAGTTCAATTTCCATGACTTCTATAATACTCTTTCATAAAGTTTTGTAATTCTTCACTTTATAACTCATAACCCGTAGTTTCCTTTAAGTATATAAATCTTCCCTATATAACTTATGTATCATTATTTATGTTTATGCCCTCAAATTTATATTATCCTCATAGAGTCTCTTAACCTTTCTCGTGTAATCACTTATACCATAGAATATGACTTATACTTGGTTATCTTATGTTCACACACACACACACACACACACACACACACACACACACATATATATATATATATCAATGATTCATTAACATATAGCTTATGTCACATGTTCATTTCATTTTTTTATGTCTTTGTCATATAACTTATTTCATGTTCTTCCATTATTACATAATAATGTTTTACACAAATCATATAGCATATACAAAGCATATTAATATCTTTAGTCATGCATACATACATACAAACAATTAATGTAATACATATAACCACATATAGCACATATAATCATAACAACCACATAATCATGTTCATGACTTCATGCATATTACTCTAGGAAATAGACTCATCGCAAGTCTTATTTCCATTAAACACTACAGGTCACTAGTATGCACTCACATGTATTTCTTTGTTTTCCCCCCGATCAATCTTATTGGGTAATTGTTATGGAACTTGTTTAAGCTCTAAATCTACATAGTAATATATTGATACATATCAGTATACTAATTAATATATTCTAAACTATCGATTCTTAGGCTAAAAGAAAGTTATTTTCATCTTTTAATAAAGGTATGCATCGATGCACTCTACAGTGTATCGATGCATTCCTTAACGTGTGCATCGATGCACTACCTGTGCATCGGTACACAAATCACCTTCGATATTTTATTCTTAAGGGGATGCATCGATGCACTAATTGCATTCGTTGTTCATTTATTTGAGAGTGCATCGGTACACAATGAATGTGCATCGATGCATACAACCCAGAAATTCCAGTTAGAGCACGAAATTCACTTTCTTTTTAGCTTAACTCTTCATATTTCATCCCCTTTTACATTCTTAACTCACATACACATATTCAAACTCATTTCTATTCATTAATAACCTCTTTAACATCAAAATCCTATTCTCCATATGTAATTCAAGAATTACACTAAATTTTCAACATGTTCCAAATTCAATTCTATTGTTTCTAACTTCTTAATTAGACCCTTAAAAAGTCAAATTTGGTCTGAAAATCCCATAAATGTCTTTCTACCAAGATTTCATTTATTCACTTCTTTCCTTTAATCCTTTCTATATCTTTCCTCTTATTAGCTTCCCTTAAGCTTAAGAGTCACTTGATAATCAAAACCAAACTTAAAATTCAACAAGAAATCAATTAACCAGAAACTCACCTTTGCTCTTGGCTTCCACGTGAAGAAGAAAAAAATAAAAGAGAAGAAGAGAACTCTTGAGAAATCTCTCCCTTTCCACGTGGTTCCCTTATCTTATAAAGGAAAATAAAAATCTTACTTGTCAATTGACCATTTTACCCTTTAATTCATTCAATAATTACTAAACAACCTTCAACTATATTTCCAATAAGTCATTAAACTATTAAACTATTAAACTATTCTACTTTTATCACCAAATTTCACAAATTCTCATTTTAGTCACTGACCCGGATTTCGGGATGTTACAAGTATATATAACCCCACGGTATAGCTCTAACCAATAGTGATAGTTTTCTCATGTCGTTTAATTTTAATTTACGGTTTGTCAATGATTTTTTAAAAGTTTAATTTTTTTGTTCGTTTACCATGTGATTAGATATATTCGTATATATCTCAGATATGTTCGTATCTATATGTTATTCGAGTTTATTTTGTTAGGTTTTTTAATATTTTCCTTTTACATAATCATTGTGTGATCTTAAGTGACTAGTTTATTGTGTAGTTCTCAGTTGTAGTTTCATTGTAATTTAATTTGGATATTTTTCAATTTTTAATAAAACTAACGACTTCTATCTTATAAAATAAAAAACTTAATGATACCAATACATTAATTGATTAATGTAATATTTATAATCTCATTAATTATTCAAATGTTTACTTAATATAAATATTAATTTGATTTTTTTTCTAAATTCAAATTCCAAATTAAAGAAACCTCAAATCGTAATCTAGTGATTACTTCTATAATTAAAAAAAATTAACTATTAGAAATTTAACTAAAAAGTTAAAGTCATATACTAATTTATATATGGGTAAACTACAAGAATGATAACTTACCTTTTGTATTTGTAAACTTTTGCTCACCGAATTCAAAAACCATAAGTTTTGGTCACTTACGTTATCATTTTATTAAGTTTTGGTCACTGGAACATTGAATGTCGTTAGTTTGATGACATGACGAGTTAGTAAAAGGGTTTGATTTTTATTTTAATCCCTACACTTTAGAAAAATACTAATTATGAGACTTTTGTAAAATCTAAAATAATTTAGGACGAAAATGCTCGTATTGTTCATCTTCTCCAGATGCCTTCATCAACGTTTCCTCTTCTTGTTCTTGGGGAGCTAGCCTGATAACTTTCTTCTTCTTTTTTCCTTCCTTTTCACATTCTTTCATCCTCTTCTTGTTCTAATGGAAATGTTTAGTAATTTTGTAGATTTATGATTTATGTATCAAGGCTATAAATTGTGGTCTAGGTCTTTATTGTGAGAACTGAGAAATGTCATGTTTTTAGTAAACATGGTGCAAGTTTGTTTCCTTTTTGGTAAGCGAACTCTTTGCTTCCATTTGTGTGTGTTATTTGGTGGTTGGTTTTAAAAATTCTCTATATGTATGTGTTTTCATTCGACTCTGCCATTCATCTGGAGGGCAATGTTTCACACAAACCCCTTTGTAATATAACTTATGTTCCGGTGGAAGATAAGTCTACACTTACCGCTAGATGCAAGGAAATTAGCAACCGAAATAATCCAGTGCGTTCAATCGGCGACGGAGAATATGAACAACACGAGAAATTTCGTCCTAAACTATTTTAGATTTACAAAAGGCCCATAATTAGTATTTTTCTAAAGTGTAGGGGCTAAAATAAAAATTAAATCCTTTTACTAACGCGTCATGTCATCAAATTAACAACATTTCAATGTCCCAATGATCAAAACTTAATAAAATGATAATAAAAGTGACTAAAACTTATAGTTTTTGAATTTGGTGAGCAAAAGTTTACAAATACAAAAGGTAAGTGATCATTATTGTAGTTTACCCTTTATATATTAAGCCAACTTTATATCTTACTTAACACATATTCTTACAATTCTCAGCAAACCACGTACTCAAGAAAAATAAATGGCGTTTGATTTCCGGGGAAGTGCAAGAAAGTATTCGCTTTTTTCTTTGTAGGGTACAACAAAGAAAACGGCTAAATAAATGGTTTAATTACTATTTTTCTCTCTCTCGAATAAAATAAATAGGAATATAATGTAACGAAAATTGAAGAAGAAGAAGAAGAAGAACTCTTCTCCTACTTAAGCTCCTAAAAAGCCTGAGGAAAAGAAACCATCACCTCAGGTTCTCTAATTTTCCTTCATGCATCACAAAAATCATTTCTTTTAATTTTTTTTACTTTAACATCCAAATTCTGATGCTAAATTCTCTATAATCCTTAATATCAACGATCATTAAGAAATTCTGTGTTTCAATTATAGTTCAATTTCTTCTTTATTGCAACTTCTGAAGAATTGAATTATCTTTAAAAAAGCAACTTTTTTCTCTCTCATTTTTATCAAATTCCCAGGAAAAAAATTGCTTTTTTTTTAATTTGAAGAATCATAATCAAAATCTGATGAGAAGTTTATTCACGATCGGGCTAATAGCAGCATGGTACTCCTCGAACATTGGGGTCTTGTTATTGAACAAGTTCTTGCTAAGCAATTATGGGTTCAAGTACCCGATTTTCCTCACGTTATGCCACATGTTGGCATGTTCTTTGCTGAGTTACATCGCCGTTGAATGGCTCAAAATAGCTCCTCTGCAAAGGGTAAGGTCGCGGTTGCAGATGCTGAAGATATCCGCCTTGGGGATCATCTTTTGTTTATCCGTTGTCGGCGGGAACATTTCGCTTAGATACCTTCCCGTTTCGTTCAACCAGGCCGTCGGTGCCACCACGCCGTTCTTCACGGCGGTTTTCGCGGTAGTGATGACCGGCAAGAGAGAAGGTTGGGTTACGTATGTCACCCTTATCCCTGTTGTCACCGGTGTAATTATTGCAAGCGGGGTAAGCCTTTAAGATTTTGATCAATACTTGGATTTGTTTACGTAAATTTTCAAAAGACGTGCCATTAACTGATTTGGTTGTTGTGAAAATGAATGGATGAAGGGAGAACCATTGTTTCATCTGTTTGGATTTATAATGTGCATTGGTGCCACAGCTGCAAGAGCTCTTAAATCAGTGCTTCAAGGGATTTTGTTGTCTTCTGAAGGGTAAGGGACCTACATTGATGTGTTTAGTGTCGCTTTTGAAATGAAACCGACGATGATGGTTAATGTTCTTAGGGAAAAGCTCAACTCCATGAACTTGCTAATGTACATGGCACCTATAGCTGTCATAGTCCTTTTCCCAGCAGCTATTTACATGGAACAAGATGTGACTGGAATCACTGTTGCACTTGCAAGAGATGATTGGAAGTTCTTATTGTATCTCCTCTTCAATTCTGCCCTTGCATATTTTGTCAACTTGGCTAATTTCTTGGTCACCAAGCATACCAGTCCCTTGACTCTCCAGGTAAAATTACTTTTGCTGCCATTAATGTAAGTGTAATCCTAAGCATGGTGGTTGTTGCAGGTGTTGGGAAATGCGAAAGGGGCGGTGGCCGTGGTTATATCGATCTTGATATTCAAAAACCCAGTATCAGTTACAGGGATGCTGGGGTACTCTCTCACGGTAGCCGGGGTGGTTCTCTACACTGAAGCCAAGAAACGCAATATGTAATAATAAGGGCATTTAGCAGGGAGACAATTCCACCAAATGTTGTGTGTTTTAGTGTGGGATGAGGATGTTTAAACAATCATCAATTCAGGCTATGTTAAGTTGTCCCTCTTTTTGCAGAGATACCAAGTAGAAGAATTGCAGTTTTATTGAACACGTCTTCTCTTTTATGGAGAATTCGGCTCAAATTTCTTACTAGATTTGCCTTTCCTTTTGGATCATCTCTCTTTCTCCCTCTCTATATAATATATACACAAAATGGATAAAGGGTGAACATGGAAAGACATTATAAAACTATTCAAATAAAAGAAAAAGACATTATAAAAATTAACATAGTCCACGTGGCCTACAATTAAAGCAACCCAATTTCAAATTCTTATTGGGCTTTAAGTCGACTAGTATATATGAGGTCCATATAACATGAAGGTTCACGAATGTCCCACAAAATATACAAAACTCAATACTTTGGAGTTTGGACAATGTACTCGAAACTGATTTAAAGACCGAACACTCGAAAAATCTTGTGAATGCTCGAAATATCCTATACTATTGCTATAAATAGCCCCTCTATGCTTCTCTAAATCCCCAGACAAAACAATCATACAATAGCTTTCTCTGTTTTCGTTGCTAACAAGGTTTCTCTTTCTGAGAATGTCTCTGATTCCAAGCTTCTTCGGCAACCGACGCAGCAATGTCTTCGATCCATTCTCGCTCGATGTTTGGGATCCTTTCAGGGACTTCACTTCCTCTTCCCTAATGACACCAAGTCCAGAAATCTCGTCCTTTGTGGACACACGGATCGACTGGAGAGAAACACCGGAAGCTCATGTGTTCAAGGCCGATGTTCCGGGGCTCAAAATAGAAGAAGTGAAGGTGGAGGTGGAGGATGACAGGGTGTTGCAGATAAGTGGGGAGAGGAACGTGGAGAAGGAAGACAAGAATGACACGTGGCACCGCGTGGAACGGAGCAGTGGGAAGTTCATGAGGAGGTTCAGGCTGCCCGAGAATGCCAAGATGGATCAGATCAAGGCTGCCATGGAAAACGGTGTGCTTACTGTCACTGTTCCGAAGATGGAAGTGAAAAAGCCTGACGTTAAAGCCATTGATATTTCTGGCTAAAAACTTAAACTTGGAACCACAGATTACTTTGTTGCAAAGTGTCAGGAAATGAAATGAGTGGCTTTATGCTTTGTCCGATGAGAGAGTAATAGTATGTATGAATCTACAAATCTACCTATAATGTTTGTGCAGTATCAGGTGTGTAAAGTGAAGTTGTCAAAACTTTACTGCGCAGAAAATAAAAGAGTGATCTTGTTTATTCACATGTTTAATGTTCTTCTTGTATATAATACATGATGAGATCAATTACATAGATATGATCATAAAACAACACGTACGAACTTTAAATTTCAACCACAAGTTTTAAAATTCGTCTACATTTTAAATCTTTGTGATGCACCGAGAAAGTTCCCACTGCAGGTTTATATGTATAACATTTGGCAATTCCCAGTAAAACAACAAAACTCGCGACGCTTGGACCAGCCAACCACCAAAAGAAGTAAGCAACACGACCAAGATCAAGGTTATCGGCTATCCATCCCAGCTTCCCATGTTTAGCAGTAACAAAGGGGAGCTCAAGTAGCTTCCGAGAGCCAACTTATATATTGATTTTGAATTAATTACATGATTGATCACTTTCGTTTATGTTTTATCTATTTTTCTCACTAATTTTAAAAAAATATATATGATTATTTTTTTATTTAATTAAGATATGATTATTGAAGATTAATTATCGTTAAACTTTTAACGGATTATTAATATGAAACATTAATAAGAAGATGTAATTTTACTTTAACCCCTAAGCTATAGATAAAATTTAAATTATGAACTTCTTTTTACAAATTTAAAACAGTTTAGAGACAAATTTACAATTTATCCTTCTTTCAATATGTTTTTTTCCCTCTCTAAACCCTACTTCTCTAAATCATCATTAAGCCATAGTCTCTAATCACCGTTATTCTAGTCGTCTGTTACCACCCAAACACAATCAAAAACCTCCAACACCTAAACTAAGAAAACAACAACAAATATCAGCCAAACAAAATAGAGGGAAGAAAAATGAGGAAGATTACCATTGACTATGGTGAATTTCTGACGATTAGAGCGTCAGATTTTCAATCCCAACAGTGAAGAGGTCTTATTGGGGAGGACACTAAAATATTTCAAAATCGTAAAAATTCGACGGTGAATGACGGAGATCGAGAGATGAGAAGACAAAGAGTTTCAGCGTATATTTCTCAACACTATATCACTTTTTGGCGAAACTTAGGCTTGGTCCGCATTCAGGAGGCCAAGAGGAATATCCTGATGTGCTTTCTAGTTGAACGGTCACTGGAGATGACAACCGGAGCAGTGCAAGACGATCGTGATGTGGTGACAGACGGAGAACTATCGAGGCTTCTGAAAATATGTAGAGAAGGATCCATAATTAAATTTTATCTAAAGTTCAAGGACTAAAATAAAATTTAAACCCTTTTATTAACGTTTCATGTCAGTAATTCATAAAAGATCTAATGACAGTTAACTTTCAGTGACTATATTTTAATTAAATAAAAATAAAAGTGACTAAATGTTTTATTTTTTGAAATCAATAAAGTAAAATTAACAAAACATAAATGAAAGTGACCAATTCTATAATTAACCTATAAATTCTTTTTTCTCTAACTGTTATAAGTTACATATGATTATTGAAAATTGATTAAATTGATTTTTTCTCTTATAATGGATTGCATTCAATGTTTATAATAATAAAAGTCCGGGTATTTAAGATATCGTATTGAAACTACATATGAATAAAATACACACTGTGCTATAATACAGGGACTTGTATTCAAAATTTTCCATTATACCCATGCATACATAATTCGATCAGAGGCATTCTATAGGAGACATTAGTCTTCTTGGTTTATCCGTTCTCTTCTTCAAATAATACAAAAATGGCGACTTCAGCTGTAACAATCTCTTCTTCATTTTCCTCTCTTCTCCCTCCACAAAGCTCCCAACTTCCCTTTCCCTCTCTTCCAAATCCTCCTCTTCAAAACCCACCCTTTCCATTTCTTCCCAGCTTTCCACTCCCCCCATTTTATCCTTCACCGGTGAAAAGGTCGGCGAAACCAATCTCGGCCTCAAGTCCGCTCCACCCGAAACCGCCAGAGCCGTCATTCACCGAGCGATCATCACCGACCTACAAAACAAGCGTCGCGGTTCCGCCTCCACTTTCACCCGCAGCGAAGTTCGTGGTGGCGGGAAAAAGCCCTACCCCCAGAAGAAAACCGGACGGGCACGTCGTGGGTCTATGCGTACTCCGCTCCGTCCCGGAGCTGGTGTTATCTTCGGACCTAAATCCAGAGACTGGTCCATTAAAATCAACAAGAAGGAGAAAAGGTTGGCTATTTCAAAGGCATTATCCAGTGCGGCTGAGAACACGATAGTCGTGGAAGATTTCGGAGATAAATTCGAGAAGCCGAAGACCAAAGATTTCATTGAGGCGTTGAAGAGATGGGGATTGGACCCGAAGCAGAAATCTATGTTTTTGATGATGGATGTGCCGGAAAATGTGGATAAATCAAGTCGAAATATAGGGACTTGAGAATATTGACGCCGAGGACACTTAATTTGTTCGACATTTTGAATTGCGTTAATCTGGTGCTGACACCTGATACGGTGGACTATCTGAATGGAAGGTATGGAGAAGAGTACGAAGGCGAAGCTGAGGAAGAGGAGGAAGAAGAAGGTGCTGAAGGTAAATCTCTTTTCAATTAGTATTATTAGACAATTGTTGTTAGTAATGGTGCTATCATTGTCATCTTTATATGAACTTTTAGGAGATGATGGGTGGGATAGAAGAAGATGCATTTAGACATGTTTCGTTTCATTAGAATGTTTTTAGAAGGACTGGTAATCGGAAATGCAAGTGTAGAAATGATCTTTGTAGGTAGTTTAAGTGTACATGCAAATAGTAAGATGCAAAGAGAGTATTAATATGCTTATTCATCTTCGGTAAGAGCTAAGTTGGCGATGATGAATAAGGAATAATTGCTTGCCTGCATCGATATTTCTTGATCAGTTTGTATTTGTTAGCCTGCATAGATGAGAGCGTGCTAGAAGGAAAAAAGAATTCGTTTACCCTTTTCAGATGTTATCTTTGTTGTTGTTTCTTGTGTTAATCTATTGACATTTTCGAGGCAGATGAGAACGCCGATGAAGCGCAATGAGCTGTTTTTCCCTCGGTTAACCTACAAGCCATTTCGTATATGCTGAAGAAGTTCAATGCTTGGCCTAAATCAAACATTGTTGTAGGCTAGTTTTCTTGATCTATTTGTGTCTTTTCGCATGTTTACTAAGTTGTATCTATTTAGTTCATTAATGCAATATTCTCTTTAGGTTGAACCAGACATTGTTGTAAAACAAACACAATCTCTAATCAGCAAGATGTCAACTAATTTGATGTTTCAACCGTGTCAGGCAACTTTACACTTCAAATCTTTGTTCGTCTGGTGTTTACAGTTGCCTGCATATCTTGTCTGAAAGAAAGCAAAACCGACCAGATGGTTAATGAATTCAACAAAACCATAGATCCAAATGCTACCTTCAAATGAATTCATAATTTATAGAGAAAAAGGAAGTAGAGTACATTGCAGTGCGTTAATGACAGATTAGTGTTGAAGAAAACAGAAATTCAAAGCCAATGAAGCCCGAGAGATGATGGGATCAGTGATTTATTCTATTTTTTTTATTTCCATTTTCCGACGAAAAGTTCTCTGAAACAGGCCATCTTCTTCCGAGGGACTGAAACAGAGTTACTGCGGCTGCCATTCTTTTCAACGACATTGTTAAGGAGAGGGTCAGTTTCATAAAACTGCACCATAGTATGTTTACCAACATAAATTTCATTTGTATATATTACGTTAATATCAAATGGTAAATCAATCAAGTTAATCCGATTCTTATAACATTAAAACTGAAAAATTAAACTTATGAATGTTATTTAAAAAAAAAATTTGTAGACTACTAAAATCTAGCTCGACTTTACATTAAACATCATTAATTATACCTCTAGTTATCTACCGGCACTCATTTAAAGAATGAAGTCTCTTTTTGTGGATCATTGCCGCTGTACCAACAAACCTACTATCCTTTATTAGATTAATCACAAAAACAACAAAACTCTTCCCCTCCAACTCAAATGTAGAATTCCCAAAATAAATGGACACCTATCTGGGTAGCAAAATTCAATTCCTCTGCTTTACTCAATTAATTCCTCAACTATACGGCAGCCAAGTTGAATAACACTCTTTCTACTTTCTATTTTTCTAGCTTACCCTTTGTTGCTTAATAATTTATTTAGAAATAAAACTAATATCTTTTTTTAAAAAAAGTTATTTGACATTTTGTTTGTGGATTCAATCCAACTCGAAGCAAAAAAAAATGGTTATTATATGTCGTAATTACAATGAATGATATGAGAAAAAAAGTTAAAATGCTTGAGAAAGGTTCATATATCCTCCAATGATCCTCGTGGAGCTGTACGCCTGGAGTGCCGGCCTTCCCCATACCATGCATTTTGCCCCACCCGCCCGACATTTGATGAAATATGAGTAGGTAGGAGAGAAACTTTGGGGAATCCTATGTTTCAAAAGCCGGGTGCGATTTGGGATATATGAAATGATGTTGAAACATCATGATCATGTTGCGGAAGACGGCTATCGGATAGAGCAAAATCGCAACTGATAATTTGAGAAAATAAAAATGAAGATAAAGAAGACACAAAATTTACGTGGAAAACCCCTAAATAAAAAAGGGTAAAAATCACGGGCAACGGTAGAAGAATTTCATTATGAGAAAATAGGAATTACAACTTCTCTCGATCTACGAAGGAGAAAACAATGATAGTTCTCTCTTGATAAAAAGGAGAAAACAACTCTCAAGAAACTCTCTAAATTCTCTCTAGTATTGGAAGAAAGCTAGAATGCTTTGGGATAGTTTTGAAGCTAAATGAGCTAGGGTATTTATAGTTGAAACCTAAGGACTAATCTTATAAATACCCTAAAATTAAAGTGACTAAATTGGGTATTTTACCCTTGCTAATTTTCAACAATTTGCAGCCATTTTAGACTAATATTAGCCGCCCATATGCTAAATTCATTTTTGACTTTCAACAATCTCCCACTTGAAGATTTGATTGAAACAATCATATCTTCACACCATTCTTTCTACCTTATACCATCATGTTGCTTACGTTTCTGACAGACCACAAGAGGATCGACACCAGTTAAATTTATCAGCATTGATTGCCTTCGTCATGAAATCTGTTATGTTGTCTTTGGTATGGATCTTCTGCATATCTACCGTTCATTCTTCCACCTTTTCACGAATGAAATGGTACTGAACTCGTATGTGCTTTGTCCTTGAATGAAATGTTGGATTCCTTGCTAGATGCAAGGCACTTTGACTGTCACAAAACAAAGAGACATACTCTTGATTGTGCCCAAGCTCCTCCAATAACATCTTCAACCAAATTGCTTCTTTACTGGCTTGTGTAGCTGCTACATATTCTGCCTCTGTTGTGGATGTAGCCACAATTGACTTCAATTTTGAAACCCAACTTACAGCTCCACCAACAACTTTGAACACATATCTTGTAGTAGATTTGCTTTTATCCAAATCCCCTGCATAGTCAGAATCTACATAACCATTTATTAGTAAGTTTGATCCTCCATAACATAATGCAACATTTGAGGTTTCTTTGATGTATCTCAGGATCCTCTTCACTGTATTCCAATGCTCTTTGCCTGGATTCGCCATGTACCGACTAACCACTCCCACTGCTTGTGCAATGTCTGGTCTTGTGCATATCATAGCGAACATTAAACTTCCCACTGCTGATGCATACGGTACTCGACATCTCCATCATCTCTTCTTCACTTCAAGGACTCATACTGGAGGATAATTTGAAGTAAATAGGAAGAGGGTAGAAATTGGCTTACAATCTTGCATGCTAAATCGTGACAAGATTTTCTTCAAGTAATTCTTTTGTGAAAGCCAAATCTTCATATTACTTCTATCTCGGTGAATTTGCATCCCTAGAATCTTGTTTGCTGATCCCAAGTCCTTCATTTCAAATTCCCTAGCCAGTTGTGCCTTTAATTCTTCAATATGATCTTTGTTGGGTCCTGCAACCAACATGTCATCTACATACAACAACAATATAACAAAATCGTTATCACCATACCTCTTAAAATAAGTACAAGGGTCTGCATTAAGTCTGTTGTATCCAAGGCACATAATGAAGGAATCAAATCTCTTATACCAACACCTCGACGCCTGCTTTAGACCGTACAGAGATTTGTTCAACCTGCAAACCAAGTTCTTCTTTTCGTCTTCTTCAAAACCTTCAGGCTGGAGCATATAAATCTCTTCTTCAAGATTTCAATGAAGAAAAGCTATTTTAACATCTAGTTGTTCCAAATGTAAATTCAATGTAGCACACATTGCCAAGACTACTCGAACTGTTGTTAGTCGAACCACAGGAGAAAAAATTTCATTGAAATCAATACCTTCTTTCTAAGCATATCCTTTGACCACCAGTCTTGCACGATACCTCTCCACTTGATCGTCACCATTTCGCTTGATTTTGAAAACCCATTTGTTACCAATTGGATTCCTTCCTTGTGGTAGTGGCACAAGATCCCATGTATTATTTTTATGAAGGGCTTCGATTTCTTCTTGCATCGCCATCATCCACAGTGAAGCATCTGAGCTGTTTATTGCCTCCTGATATGTTGATGGCTCACCGTCCTCTGTTAAAAGACATTATGCAACATTTCCTTCTATAATATAATCGGAGTGCCAATTGGGACGTTTTCTCACACGATCTGATTGACGAGTTGTTGGTGCTTCAGAACTCTCTGGTTCTTGTTCATCATGTGCTGGTTTTGCTTCAAAAGAATCTCCTTGTTCAAACGCCTTTTCCATATGTATCTGTGTAGTCTCTGACTTTTCAGCGCTGTCATCGTCTTCTTTTCTTTGTAGCTTATCTTCTACAAAGATAACATCTCTACTGATGATCACTTTGCGGGCAGTGGGATCCCACAAGCGATACCCCTTTACTCCATCAGCATACCCCAAGAATTTGCATTTCCTGGATTTTGGATCCAACTTTGAAATTTCTTGGGAGTTGTACATCACGTACACTATACTTCCAAATACATGGAGGTTTGAATAATCAGTTGGTTTTCCAGTCCACATCTTCATTGGTGTCTTCAGCTCTATTGCAGTTGATGGAGCTCGATTCACCAAATAACAGGCGGTATTGACTGCTTCTGCCCAAAATGATTTTTCTAGGCATGCATCTCTCAACATTGCTCTTGTTCTTTCTAACAAGGTTCTGTTCATCCGCTCTGCCACTCCATTTTGTTGAGGAGTATTCGCCACTGTGAACTATCTTTTGATGCCTTCTTTCCTGTAAAAATAATCAAATTCTTCGCTTGTGTATTCTCCTCCATTATCTGTTCTGAAACACTTGATCTTATTTCCAGAATCAAGTTCCACCCGCGCCTTGAAGTTTTTGAAAGTTGAAAACACGTCTGACTTCTTCTTAATAGGATACACCCAACATCTCCTGGAGTAGTCATCAATAAATGAGACAAAGTATTTTGCTCCGCCTAGGGATGTAACTGGTGCTTTCCATACGTCAGAGTGAACCAATTCTAGAACACTTTTGCCTCTAGAATTTGATTTGTTGAATTTCAATCGGTGCTACTTACTTGTTATGCAATGCTCACACAAAGGAAGTATTACCTTTGTTAAGCCTGGAAGTAGCTTTTGCTCCACAAGGACTTTCATTCCTTGTTCTGACATGTGTCCAAGTTTCTGATGCCATAGCATTGCAGAATCTGGACTACATGAGGCAACAGAGGCTTCTGCTTCTAGCAAAGTCTCTCCCTTCAGCATGTACAAGTTTGCAGTTATCTTTTCGCCTTTCAACACCACAAGCGCTCCACGAAACACCTTCATGATTCATTTCCGTGTTTCAATCTTGCTTGCATTATTATCCAACAATCCGTAGGATAATAAAATTTTCTTCAGGCCCTTCACGTGCCGCATATCTCGAACAACTTTGATTGTTTCATCATACATCTTCAATTTGATGGTTCCCACACCAACGATCTCTAAGGCATGATCATTGCAACTATACACAGATCCTCCTGAGACAGGTTCATACTGATGTAACCATTCTCTTCTTGAGGTCATGTGATATGTTGCTCCTGAATCAATGAGCCATATATTTGCAAATCGTTTTCTACCTTCCACGGTGGTTGACGCTTCACAGCATAGAGCATCTCCATCATCTGAAGTGTTTGCGGTATTGCCTTGTGGATTGGAGTTTTTATTTAGACTCCAACAATCCTTCTTCAAGTGACCCTTCTTTCCACAGTGGTAGCACTTTAAATTCTTTTTGCTTCTTGACTTCGATCTACCATGTTTGTGACTGCTGCTTTGGCCATGTTCTGTTGATCTCCTTCTCATCGTTGTCAACGCTTCTGCTTGTTGCAGATTTACTTGTCTGTCTTCCTTGTTCTTGCGCCGATTTTCTTCTTGTAGAACAGCAGCTGCAACGTCATCGAAGACTAGACTGGTGACATTACTGTTTGTCATATTGATGATGAGTTGATCGTACGAATCCGGTAAACTTTTAAGTAGAAGTTCAACACGTTCTTGTTATTCTATTTTACAGCTTAAGGATGTAAGTTGAGAAAATAAGGTGTTCAGTGTATTTAAGTGCTCCGTCACTGAAGTAGATTCTGGCATACGGAGAGTGTACAATTTCCTCTTAAGGAAAATTTTATTGTGCAGCGATGTGGCCTCGTACAATTTGGTGAGATGATCCCATATCTCCTTAGTTGTCTTCTTCTCCTCGATGCTTGACAATACTTCATCTGCTAATGTAGATGAAAGTTTGCCATAGCATTCCCATCCATCTCGTTCCATTTGATGTCATCTGCGAAATCCACCGACCTTTCATTGATAGCCGCTAGACACCCGTCTTTCCTTAGGATGACCTTCATCTTCAATTTCCACAATGAGAAATTTCTCCCATTGAATTTTTCATTATCAAATTTCGTTGCCATAGCTTCTTTTACGGATAGCTCCCACTATTTCACTATCGTGAATAGTTCTCTGGAACCTTCAAAGAATGTGTAATAACTTCTTATTTTCTTATGTTGGAGGATCCACCTTTTGGTGGCAACCACAAAGACAATAAGTAGATATTACACACTCTAATCTAGCTCGATACCAATTGTTGCGGAAGACGGCTATCGGATAGAACAAAATCGCAACTGATAATTTGAGAAAATAAAAATGAAGATAAAGAAGACACAAAACTTACGTGAAAAACCCCTAAATAAAATAGGGTAAAAACCACGGGCAACGGTAGACGAATTTCACTATGAGAAAATAAGAATTACAACTTCTCTCGATCTACTAAAGAGAAAACAATGATAATTCTCTCTTGATAAAAAGGAGAAAACAACTCTCAAGAAACTCTTTAAATTCTCTCTAATATTGGAAGAAAACTAGAATGCTTTGGGATGATTTTGAAGCTAAATGAGCTAGGGTATTTATAGTTGAAACCTAAGGACTAATCTTGTAAATACCTTAAAATTAAAGTGACTAAATTTGATATTTTACCATTGCTAATTTTCAATAATTTGCAGCCATTTTAGACTAATATTAGCCGGCCATATGCTAAATTCATTTTTGACTTTCAACAGATCAGTGTGTGAAGAGCGAAGCGGGTAACAAGTATCCTCCCCGCTAGTATTCCATAGAAAATCAGCGTAGTTTGTGGAATAATAAGGGTTATCAAGATCTGCTTCAGTTGCTTCCAAGAACATTTCCTCAGATGCCCACATATCATCCTTAACTTTCCATAAGAAGTTGGCGTATTTACTGTATACGTCGGCGTCACCCGCTTCCACTTCTATCGCTTTCTCGAACAACTCTTCCGCTCTGATAATCAACAAACACAGACACATTCAATTACGCATTCAACTGGATGAAAGCAACTGGTTTCATATTGGTCCAAGGTTTGGAAGCATGCGTACGTGTGATATTTATTTCATGTTAAAAGTGTCACGTGCACAAATGTGGCATTTTTCATATTCGCCATGAAAGTGAAACCTATGAAGCTGCATCACACATTCATCTATTGATAAAAACCCCATGCATAATTGGCAGTAAGGTAGAGAAATTTGTACCTATCGTAATCATGAACGATAAGGTAGAGAAACTGAGCATAATTGGCAAGGAGGAGAGGATTGTTAGGCTCTTGTGATAATCCTATATGGTATAGAAGATCCCTTCTTGTTTCATGATGGAGCATTTCATCTGATAATAAACCTCCCATTTTCTCTTCCTGCCATGCTGTTGTCGACTCTGTTTTATCGAACCATTCATCACCGTCGGTGCCACCAGCAGCCGGCCGTTCTTTTCCACCGCCACCGCCGTTGTTTCCGCCTATCGAAGTGGTTTTCTTGCTCGATGACTGCTTAGAATCAAACTTTGGATGCTTATGATCTTCCCAAAGCCCATCTCGCCAATGTAGTTTCAAATACTCTCTTCCCGAGTCGGACCTTCCCGAATCCGAAGAATCAGTGTTAAATCCCCGGTTAGTTTCGCCATCATCGTCTGATAAGTGGAATCCGAGGGAAAACTCTTGATGTTTCTTGGAAAATTCTTCATCCGAGAAGTCGTTTAAACACGCTCTTGCTGAAGTTCTGGATGTTGGCTTGACGAACTCGCAAGATTCAGACCAGCGGATAATGGTGACATGAGAACCAAAAAATGCAGATCTGTTCAGCGTTGGAAAACGGATCTCACAACAAGAAAAGCATCGAAACGGCACCGTCTTGATAGGGACGGTGACGGGGTTGCCAAAGGCAAAGAGGAAGACGGAGATTGGGGAAGATTTTGGTTTAAAAACTTTAAACAAGGCGTTGCTGCTACTCTCAATACCAATTGTTAGAACTCGGCGATGCGCTTCCAAACAGAGACTAGGAAGGTTTTTTGTTAGCCGGCCGAGAAAAAAACTCCGGCGAAGCTGATTACTTATCGGGAAGTAGAAACAGAGCTCCAATCGCTTATAAAGCAAAGCTCTTTTGCCATTTTGTACGTCGAACAGAAAACAAAAAACAAAAAGAGAAAAAATGTAATTTCAATAGATCTAACATCTCAAGTTAGTTAAAACAGCGTAAAAAGTTAACATAATCCATAATTCTTTTCGCGGGGTGATCCGGTTACCCGTTTGCTTAACGCCGGTAGGCTTGGTAATTTATCGTTCGTTCGTTTTCCCCCTTTATAAATTATATGGTTAAACTACACATTTAGTACTTAGACTATTAATTTTATTTTCTTTTAGTATATAAATTTTCATTTATTTCAAAATCATATATAATGTTTACCTTTTATTTCATTTTGGTACATTGCTGTTAAAAATTTTGTGTCATTCTTTTATGGGTAAATTACATATCACTCAACTATCTTTACATTCTTATTTTGATCACTGAAGTTTATTTTTTTAACTTAATTGCTTAATTTTCAAATTTCTTTCTTTTTTTAATTACATATTAATAATAAAAAATGTCATATCACAAAATTATTAATAAAATAAATTATAGTAATCAAAACATGAACAATTTGAAAGTTGAGTAGTAAAATTAAAAAAAATTAAACAAAAAAACACTGTTCATATTAAAATTTTAAAATTTAAAATTAAGTGTTGAGAACAATTCGAGAGAGTCTCGTTTTTTAAATTTTGATAAATTAAAAGAAAAGTTTTCATCAGTTTTTATAAAATAAAAGGATAAAATTTAATTAAACCTGTTAAGAACACTTAAATTACATAGTATTATTTTTGTGTCTATAAGTGTAAAAAAAGCTAAAAAGACGATGACAAAGCCGAGGTCCAAAATGAAAATGCTGGGAAACACAATGACTTGCTTTAACGCGTACATCAGGGGGAAATAGAGTCAAAACTAAAGTGTCGATGGTGAGGGAATGTAAGATGAAGGGTTGATAATTTTGATTCTTCTTGTTTACTTACTACAGGCCTTGATTAAAGGAAGTTTTGTCATAAACATTGTCTCCTAGGCTTGCATGATTCAGTGAGTTCCACGCCATGCATGAATGTGCTGAATTCCATCCAATCAATACATGCAAAACTTCCCGACAAAGAGATAACACTTGCTCATAATTTGGCGTCTTCTTGTGAGACAAATTCTTTGACGTGCGTTCCCAAGGTATATACGCAAGTGGTTCAAATTATCAAATACATGGAAACGCCAAATCACACCATAACCCTTCTTTTTTTATGGGAAAAATAACAAGTTTATTACTACCATTTTCCAACCACTTATTGATCCATGACCCGTACAATCCGACCCAATCAGATTGGCTTGGGTTTAGACTTTACCCGTGGCCCGACTAGAATATAAATAATAAATAATTAAAAATACATTTTTATTTTAGTTCTATACTCCATAAACATATACTCAAGATTGGCTTCAACTTTTCATGTCTGCAACACTCTTATCTTTCTCAGTGTTCCGATTTCCAGTGTGAACTATTTTTCAAGGGTTGAAGAAGAAGGATGAACGCAACTTCGACATCCTCAAGACTTGGCTAGGCCGAGTTGTATTCCAAGTTGGCATTACTTTGATCTATATAACAAGCAAGATTTGCCATTAACGAGTGTTCACTAATGAGAAGGGGGAAAATAAGACTAAAGGGATCGATGCATGGGAAGTTTGAGTTTTGCATACCCAATGGAACTGGAATTTTATGGACAAAAAAGCACGCAGAAATGACTATGTAACAAAGGCAAAGAACTGCTCCTTTCATGTAATGTGAAGTTCCATCCTGGAAAAAAAAGGATGAAAATATCAACACTGTGATTTTAATAATTTGTTAAGAAAGAAAACCAAGGAAAATAAACCTGTAGGGTAAAGGCCACAACGAGTATTGTTAAAGCAAGACAACCAGTTTCAAGGAGACTGAAATCAAGGTCCATTGGAACTTTCATAATCCACCCAGTTACAACACACAAAGGAACCTGAAACACATATCATGGAGATTGAAGTTGTTGAATTGAAGATGACAACATCGATCTTGAAATTAAAGATGTTCTTGAGCTTGTTTGAATCTTACAGCAAACATAGAGATTTGAGTTGCAGAACCCAGAGCAACACCCAGAGATATGTCCTGAAACAGGTTCCAAAGCACACAATAGAGTTACACACACAGAGATAAAAAAATTAACGTAAAATAAGTGGGTTTTGGGTTTAGTTTACCAATTTATTCTTGAAAGCGAAAATGATAGCTCCAGCATGTTCAGCCGCATTCCCCACAATAGGTATCAAAATCATGCTGATAAAGCTAATGGAAATTCCCCAAGTATCTGATGCAGCCTGAATATCATCCATCAACACAGATCCATCACTGTATCTATATATATCGATAATCTATATCTATCTATATATAATATCATGTACCTCCACTGTTCCCACTACATACTCAGATAGCAAAGCTATAATGAGTGTCATACCAACCAACCAGCTAAATCCACTCCAAAACCCTATCACTGGTTTTTCCTCATCTTCATCCTCACCATCCCCTTGAGCGTCGAAAATCTGTCTATGAGTTTTAAGCTGGAAGATGATATATCCGATATAAGCCACGAGCATAACCACGCTACTCGCTCTCGATAACTCCAGTGTAGATTCGGCAATCGAAATCCCACTAGGCCGTGCTGCGTATCTGAACATCAATGGCAGCATATGGCATAGCAGTCCCAGAAGCAGCAAACCAGAGTTCACATCAGCTTGTTTCTGCACATTATATACATAATCCCAAAGCATTAACAATTTAATTTCTCAAACTTATATAGAAATGGAAATAGCTTACTCTATCATATCTTTGCTCTTTCTTGAGATTAGCTAAGCCACCACAGAGGAGAGAAGTGCCAAGAACAAGGAGAAGATTTGAGAGAACGGAACCCAAGAGCGAGTACTTGAGGACATGGATTTTGTTTTGGTAAAGTGCAAATAATGCTATGATCAGCTCTGTTGCGTTTCCACAAGTTGCATTCAGCAGCCCTCCAACTACAGATATTTTCACTCCGTTCATTAAAATCCTTTTAATTGTTATCAATTCTCTCAATATCATAAACAAGTTCAGTTATACAAAAGGCTTATCTTGGAAACATAATACCTGTTGGACCTGTATAGTATGCGATTTGTCTGAATTTATAGAAAGAAACCTTCGTCAGAAATCACCTCATAAAACTAGACAACATACGTGCATGAAAAGATTGTTAATATTTAAATTGACCCCCAACAATATAATGTTTTACAATTTGGTGCAAAATAGTTTTAAATCGGGTACTTACATTTTATTTATGACTCGATACTGTTAAATAAAAGGCACTATTTAGTGAGTCAAATGCCAATTATGCCACAATTGCTTTTAGAATATTTAGCCTTACATGTGGTGATTTAGTATTTCTATATTAGTTTATTGAGATAATTTGCTAACAGAAATACACGTGGTGATTTTGATTTTTTTTCTTTAGATACAATCCGATAATAAATGCATAGTTTAAGGGTTAATTTGTATATTAACTAATTAATCTAAAAGAAAATGGGAGGTTTGTAAAAAGTTTGATGGCAGTAAATGTAAAAAATTGACCTTAGGACTAAAGATAAATATTCAAAAACTGAGGGATTGTAAATGATTAAATCATGATAGAAGAACTAAACCCGCTAAAAACAATAGTTTAAGGACTTTTTTAGGATTTGACCAAAAGAAATACTAATAGAACTTACTCAGTGAGGAAGCTGACACGCTCAGCAAGGGGTGTAAGTCCAAGCAAACTCAAAGCAAATATCCATGGCTATAAGCATTAAAAAGAAAAAAACCCAGAAGAGGTAAATTAAAAATTGATATTGAATAACAAGAAATAATGCAAATTAAATTTACAAAATGCTAAACTTACTCTTCCAAACTTATAATAATCAGCAGCAATGGCTAAAGGGACGGCAGGGAAGAGAACAGCAAGCTTTGTCCCTAAAATCACTTCTTGCAGATTTGCCAAGAACTGCCTGAGCATCCGAAACCGGATCGTTGAAACCAACATCGGGTCGGATTTCTTACGCATAAACGAATTCGACCTGTTTTGTGCTGTCCTAATAACTCCACTGTTGTCATTACATGTTTCTTTGTCCATCAAATCTTTATTAGACTCTCCACTTTCCATGTAAGAAAGCTCACCTGCAGATTCCATTGATGCAAATAATAATAATAATAATATGAAGAAGAAGAATCAAAAGCAAATGGAAAAAGCAGGTGTTATTTTGTTTAAAGAGAAATAATTATTAATAATAAAGCAAAGTGGGGAATGTTTTTGGTTTCTTTATGCATGGTGATTATATAGGGGACAGTGAAGCACTAAAATAATATCTTTTTCTGCCATTGTTGAAAGAGTCGAGAGGTACCCATTTGATTTCACGCAGTTTCCTAGAATTTTCCCGCTCTTTTGTTTCCATTCATGCATGCGTTTGTGTGAGCCTCCTCACGTACTGTTTGTTTAGCTGTTAGAGCTTCGATTTAATGTATTCCACCTCTTGAGTTAAAAAGTACATATTTATACACATTCCATCACGTACATGTAAAGTTTAAAGTATTACATTTATAGGTCAAATTCTTTAGAAAGTCCTTATACTATACATTTTTGGTGCATTTAGACTCTACTGTAATATTTTATCATCTTGTTAACATTAGTGAACTGTCACATCAACATGTTAACTATCATATAAACATTATAATGATTAACGTTGTTCAAAAGACGAGATTAATACAATTAAACTAATTTAATGGTGAAATTAATGCAATTAAAAAGTATGGACTAAATTATTAATTTGAGTTTATTTTAGGAGCAAAATGACCCTTAATTCAAAAAAAATGACATATCAAAGTTTTGAAGGGGAGCAATGAAAAATTGAATTCAAGAACGAAAACTCATATTCCGAGAATTAAGAGATTATAAATGATGGAATAATAAAGTCAACAATTCATAGAACATGGATTTTGTATAAAAATTGACCAAATTTATAATACGAGTGTGAAGAGATAATAATATAAGAAAAGGTGATTAATTCATCTTCTAATAATAGTTATTGAGATTTTTTAATATATATATATATATATATTATTTTTAATTTAAATAAAATTTACTTATATTTTAGAATAAAAATAAATTATTCTTTGCAACAACGAGCACTGGAGTTGTTATGTATAGAGATTTGTTAAGGAGGATGGTACATGTATAGTGGAAGGGGGTGAAAAAGTTGTTGGTGCTTATTAGCATAATTAAGAGGCGTGTGTTGCATGCCATGCCACGTTGGCATAAGCTGTTAAATGGTAGTTAAGGAGCTGTTAAATGGTAGTTAAGGAACTGTTTGTTTGTTAAGGAACTGTTAGTTTGATAAGAATCAGTTAGCTTGTTAAGAGCAATTATGAGCTGTTGAACTGTGTATAAAACAATCTCATTGCTTTGTAATCAATTCAAGTGTTCATTCTCTATTCTTTCATAATACTTCACCCTCATTCTAACATGGTATCAATCACCATTGATCTTGGGGCTCTATGATTGATTTCCGCTGTAATTCTTGATGGAGTTTACAGCGAACTCGAAGGCGTTTACTCACAAGAAAGTAAACGTGGTACTCGACGAGATGAATTTTCTTCTGTGGAAGCTGCAGATTCTGCTTACCATTAGAAGTCATCGCTTGAAGAGGTTACTTACAGGTGCGATAGTAACTCCACCAGAAACTCTGGTTGATGACGATGGCACGGTTCGTGTCAATGATGAGTATGAAGAATTTATGGCTCAAGATAATGCCCTCACATCGTGGTTGTTGTCCAAAATCAGTCTCCATCTTCTTCCCCTATTCGTAGGTACTGAAACGACATCAACTGTTTGGAATACGGTACTCCACTTCTTTGCCAATCGATCAACGACAACAGTCACGAGTCTCCATTATAAACTCCAATCGCTGAAGAAAGGTAGTGACAGCATGAGAACGTACCTCACTCGGGTGAAGGAGGTATGTGATGCTTTGGTGTCTTGTGGCAGTTCTGTCCCACAAGTTGAGCAGATTGCGAGTATTCTCAAAGGGCTTCCTCGAGAATACAAACCCTTCATGGCGATCATCACATCCATGAGGGAAACCTTGTCGTTAGATAGCATCTCTACAATGTTAATTGATGCAGAAACGCAACTAGCAAGTTTTGATGATCAGCTTGATTCCCTACCTATGAGTGCAATTGTTGCATAGGGCGATGCACGAAATACTTCACTGATGGCCAACAATTATGACCAGAGGTCTGGCCATTACTTTAATAATCGAGCTGGTGGAAGAGGTCGTGGCAGATCTAGGATTCAGTACCAACTGTGTGGGAAAGTTGGACACCTGGTCGATCGTTGATGACATAGGTATGATAAGGATTTCTCGTGTGTTACTTATGGTAATCAAGGGCAGTTTCAACCAGAATATAAAACCAATTCCTCTTCTGGAAACTTTACAATTCCTTGTACTAATGATGGTTGTGAGTGTTGTGTCAAACATAAGAGTGGTTCTTCAGCAGGTGATCAACCACAAGCTCATACAACCTCCATACAATCTGAACGTTGGGTGGTCGATACGGGAGCCACACATCACGTTACCTCATATGCCAATACACTGCTAAATGCTTCTGAGTATCGTGGTCCATGTATACTTTTAATTGGGAATGGTATGCCTCTTGATGTTGTTTCAATTGGTGATGCTCGTGTAAATACCAATTCAATAGTACTTGTTTTGCATGACTTATTGCATGTTCCACAAATAACCAAGAATTTGCTATCGGTTTCCAAGCTTGCTAGGGACAATGACGTTTTTATTGAGTTTCATACTAATCGATGATGCATTCGTGTTGAAACCACTGGGAAGTTGTTACTTCAAGGTAAAGAAAGTGATGGCCTATACCTTTTCGATATGAATAATAAACCCTTAGCAGTCCATATTGCACAAAAAACTATCTACGTTGGATCGACTTCATTGGATGAACTTTGGAATCAATGTCTCGGTCATCCAGCTGATGAGACTTTAGCAAATTTAGCTGTTGAACTAGGATTTAAAGTCAAGTCTAATGTAAATAGAGAATGTGTTGCTTGTTATTTGGGCAAAAGTCATAAATTATCTTTCAATGAATCAAATTCAGTGGTTTCTTCTTCATTTGAACTTGTGTACTCAAATTTATGGGGGTCACCACATGTATCTTCCAATGGCTTTAGATTTTACATCTCATTTGTCGATGATTTTACTCGCCATACTTGGGTCTATTTGTTGAAACACAAGGATGAAACATATACATCGTTTCAATTATTTCAGAAACTAGTAGCCAATCAATTTGGCAGCTCGATCAAAACATTACAAACAGACTGGGGTGGTCAATTCAGAAGCATTTCATCCCTGCTAGCTCGTGATGGGATTGTTCACAGACTAATTTGCCCTCACACCTCTTAACAGAACGGTATGGTGGAGAGAAAACACCATCACATTGTTGAACCTGCCTTAGTTTCATTAGCCCAATCATCATTACCTATTAAGTATTGGTCGTATGCAGTGGTTTCTGCGGTGTGTTTAATTAATCGTCTACCTACCAAGGTGCTACGAGGTGTGTTACCATTTGAGAAAATGTTTGAAAGAAAACCTGAATATTCCACGATGAAGGTTTTTGGTTGCCAATGCTTCCCTCATCTGCGTATGTTTCAAAGACATAAACTGGCCTTCAGGTCTCAAGAATGCACGTACTTGGGAGTTAGCCCTCAACACAAAGGGTTCCAATGCTTGCCACCCGATGGACGAGTTTAAATTTCTCGCCATGTTACATTTAATGAGTCTATTTTTTCATTTGCAGGGAAAGAAAGTTGCACCTCGGCGAAGTCTGTAGTCAATACCAGCTCCAACTCTTAGCCACTTTAAATTGTTGCAACAACTAAAACCCTCTGCCAGCAATTACCAATCACTTACTAAATACCACCGTCGTATATGAAGAAGATGGTGATGCAGAAGTACATTATGAAGTCGAGTTACCAAATACCACCACCGTGCATGAAGAAGTTGGTAATGCAGAAATCCATAATGAAGTCGAGATGGTTAATAATGAAATTTAGCATAGTTCAGCTAGTTTCCCACAACATTCCTCTGAGAGCGTTACTGGTGATACTGTCGATATGGGTACTGAAGTTAGTAACATACCAAATGATGGAATGCAAGACAATGTTCCTGAGCCCGATACTGATGCCCCACCCAGTCCTGAGGCTGTTAACAACTTAACTCAAACCCGTGTTCATCACATGATGACACATAGTCGATGTGGGATCTTCAAGCCTAAAGTATTTTCATCTACACTGGATGATGATACCCCTACAATAATTAGTGATGCTCTTCAGTCTCCACAATGGGCTGCAGCAGTCCACGATGAATACAATGCGTTGATTAATAATGACACTTGGACACTAGTCAGTCTCCCCAAAGATAGAGTGACTATTGGGTGCAAATGGCTTTTTCGGATTAAACACAACTCTTATGGATCAGTAAACAGGTACAAAGCACGGCTAGTTGCCAAAGGGTTCTCACAAGTCCCAGGCTATGACTTCAAGGACACTTTCAGTCTTGTGGTGCGATTTGCAACATTCAACATCATATTGTCTATAGCGGTGTCGAATGGGTGAGAGCTTCGACATGTAGACATCAACAATGCTTTTCTCGATGGAGATTTAAGTGAGGAGGTGTACATGCAACAACCTCCTAGATTTGAGAAACTTGATGATCTTGGTAAACCTTTGGTATGCAAGCTAAAAAAAACACTCTATGGCCTTCGACAAGCTCCTCGCAACTGACATGTCAAGTTAAAGGAAAATCTGGTGCAGATGGGATTTGCAATGTCTCGAGTAGACTCATCCTTTTTTACAAAGCATAGTGATGAAGGCTACATCTATGTTCTTGTATATGTCGATGATATAGTTGTTACTGGTCCAGCTTCCACTGCTATACAAAATTTTGTTTCTGTTCTTCAGACTCGATTTTCATTTAAGGATCTCAGGGATTTGAGTTTTTTTCTTGGCATTGAAGTCAAATATATGAATAACGCTATCATGCTAAGCCAAATGAAATACATTGTGGAATTATTGGAGAAAACTGGGATGTTGAAAGCAGCAAACTGTGCAACACCAATGGTGGTGTCTCCCAAACTCTCTTATGAAGAAGGACAGCTGATCCAGAATGCCAGTGAGTACAGAAGTATAGTTGGTTCACTCTTGTATGTTTGTCATACAAGACCAGATATCTCATTTAGTGTTGGCCAAGTTGCTCAACACATGCAACCACCACGTGAATCTCATTTTGTTATAGTAAAAAGAATATTGCGTTATTTAGCTTCTACGCTTAACCTTGGAATTCTATTTACTCCAGCTACCTGTGCATCAGACATAGTTGCGTTTACGAATGTTTATTGGGGGCCAGCATCGATGACAGACAGTTCATCACAGGTTATGGGGTCTTCCTTCGTAAGTGCCTTGTCACTTGGTGCTCAAAGAAGCAATGAAAGGTCTCTCGGTCCATAATGGAGGCCGAATACAAGAGCGTGGCAGATACGACAGCAGATATAACATGGATTCAAGCTCTCTTGACAGATTTAGGTATTCCACAGAACCTTAAACCTATTATCTGGTGTGACAACACCAGTGCGGTGGCCATGAGTGCGAATCCATTATATCACACCAATCCAAACACATTGATCTAGATGTCCATTTTGTGCGTGAGAAAGTTGTTGTATTACAGTTGAATGTCAGTTACGTTCCAGCCATGTATCAAATTGCTGATGGATTCACCAAGCCATTGGCCAGGACATCATTTGAAGAGTTTTGTTTAAGAATATGCGTTCGTACACTCTGAAGGAAGGAAAAAGCATGGAGAATATTAGCAAAATTAAGAGGCGTGTGATGTATGCCATGCCACGTTGGCATAAGCTGTTAAATGGTAGTTAAGGAGCTGTTAGTTTGCTAAAGATCAGTTTGCTTGTTAAGAGCAGTTATGAGCTGCTGAACTGTGTATAAAACAATCTCATTGCTTTGTAATGAATTCAAGCTTTCCTTCTCTATTCTTTCGTAATCCTTCACCCTCCGTCTAACAGCTAATGGATACTGACATGATGATTTGATTGCTCCAGTTTATTGTAACTCGGATTTTAATTTCAGGAGGAATATATTACAAAATTTGTTGAAATGAGGTGGTAGTATTGGTGAAAGAGAAAATTTGTCTGTTCGAGTATGGAATGAGATGAAAGACTCATAGCAACAAGATTCAAAAGATGAAAATGAGAAGAAAGACTATGTAACATCCTCCATGCCGGGTTAGTGATTAATTTGTAAAGTTTCAGCATTTGGTGATTTAAGTAGAATGATGGAAGAGTTCAATGACTTATTTGAGTTATTTTGTGTAGGATTGAATTATAAATAAGGAAGATTAGAAGGATAAAATGGTCTTTTTATAGCAATATAATTATTGGGGTTAGTATTATATTAACCACGTGGATGTATAGGAAATTAAAAACAAGCTTCCAGAGTCATCTTCTTCTTCCTTCTTCTTCATACGTGAGACCCAAGCTAAGGTAAGATTCTCTTGTTAGTGAATTTCTTGATGAATTTATGGTTGATTCATGACCATTAGGCAATAGTTAAGCTTAAAGGAAGTTTAAATTGTTTTAAAACCTCAAGATGAGAAGTATATGAAGAATTAAAGAAATGAAGTAGAATAGTGAAATCTTAGATTAGAGTTCATGATTAGAATTGGAAGTGAGATTTGACTTGTCATCAAGTTAATTAAGGGATATGAAGTGTTAGAATTGGAATTAGAACACCTTGAAAATTTAGTGTGATTCTTGAATGCCATGTAAATGATGGAATTTTGGGTTTAAAGAAGTGATTATGGAATAGAAATGAGTTTAAATATGTGTATGGAAGTTAGGAATATTAAAGGAAGTAAAATATAAAGGTTTAAGCTGAAATGAAGTGAATTTCGAGCTCAAAATAGGATTTCTGGGCCAGGGGAATCGATACCCATTCAAGGGGAATCGATACCCCCTTAAATGAATATGAATTTCCAGAACGCTAGAGGGGAATCGATACCCCAAGGGGGGAACCGATTCCCCCATAATGAAAAAGAAAGAAAGAAGAGAGACTAAACTATCAATCCCTTAAATTGGTAGGCTATTAGAGGTTAATTTCAAGACTTAGGCATCTGATAATCATCTTGAAAATTTTGCTTATGTAGATATTGAGCCTAATCGAGTTCCGGAACCATCGACAAGTAGGATCAATCGAGGGAAAGACAAAGAAATCTAGGTGAGTGCATATGCATAGCATGAATATCTATGTTATTCAGTTCTAGACTTGTGATAAGTCTAGATTCAATATTTTGATACATGATATCATTTCATATTATGATATATGACATGAATCCATACCATATGCATTATGGGACATGAATATGCAAGAAAAGTTATATGAGTTATGTGATAAAGGTATGAAAATAATATATCTACGTGATACAAATTAGATAAATTGTGAAAGCCCATGTTATGTAAATGAGAACTATAGGTATAGTTGGCATGCCAAGGGTAGAGGGTCTATGTGGTCCTTCGGGACATATATGTATTCTTTGGAACATGTGTGAGGTCTGGTGAGACACATACTTGATCCTTGGCGTATGTATATGATTCTTAAGGAATGATATGTGGTCCTTCGGGACATATATGTATTCTTTGGAACATGTGTGAGGTCTGGTGAGACACATACTTGATCATTGGCATATGTATATGATTCTTAAAGAATGATATGTGGTCCTTATGGACATTATTATATGGCACTACGGTGCAATTCTACGCGGCACGATACAATTCTAAGTGGTACTTAGGTGCAATTATACGAGCTGTGGTGACAGTATAGTGCACAACCTGACAATACTCACATACCTTAGGTTCTCTGTATGGTACTATGGGCTAATGAACTTACTAAGGCGAACTTATGAATGTGAATTTGATAAGTATATGTGTAAGAAACATGGTTTTGGTTATTGCATTGTTTACATACATCTTATTACTACAACCCATCTTATTTTGGCAATTACTTTATATTTATTGATATTATTATTATATTGCCTCACTAAGTCGATGACTTAGCGTGTGAGTGTTTCACACGTAGGATCCGATAAAGTAGACGATCGAGGTTAAGCAGCTGGATAACATTACTCCTGCAACTATCAGATCAGAAGCAACTTAATCAGTAGGTCATTTTGTTATGAAAATGGATGTTGGCATGTAATTAAAGAGTTAAGTTGTGTATGCTCTGAATATTTTGGTAAACTTATATTACCATATGTATATTATTGTATTTTTCGTAATATAAGTTCAAGTATTTTACTATTATTTGCAATGAGTTGTGTTTTAAAAGTCAATGTAATATCTCTGACTCGTATCCGGGTTGGGATACGGGTTGGAGGTGTTACATTTAATGGTATCAGAGCTATGGTTTAGCCGATTCTAGGCATAAACCAGAGTCTATAGAGTCTTTAAATGAAATACATGCCAACAAATAGTGAGAACTTCTGATCTGGTATAGTATGAGTATGTTGTTTTGCTAATAGAACAATGTGTTTATTCTTATTAGATGTCCGAACATTATAGCTCCTGAAGTGAAGCGGGAGAAGGTAGGCCTGCTGAAAGCAGTAATTCACCTGCCCTGGCCAGGCAAGGTGAAGAACAGGCATCTCAATGAGGGCCTGTGCAATATCAAGATATGTTCTTCAGAACGTTAGACGCTATTCTAACGCGTCTTCAACCTCCTGCTCCACCAACTCAAAGGATGAATGTAGCAAAAGAGTTTAGAGGTTTAGGAGCTCCCGAATTTAAGGGAGAAACCGAAGAAGGTCCGGTTGCGGCAGATCTTTGGTTAAATGATTTAAAAATCATGGTGAATGGTCTCCAATGTTCTGAAGTGGAGAAGTTAGATGGAGCTGTCTCGTTGTTGAGGGGTCAGGCGAGAATATGGTGGACGAACGTCACCATGAGGATGCCCAGTGACCAATTGACTTGGTCTTTATTCTTATATGAATTTAAAAACAAGTACATTGGAGATCAATTTATTCGACAAATGAAGCAGGAGTTTTTGAATTTGAAACAGATGAACCGCTCTGTATATGAGTATGAATGTGAGTTTAACAAGTTGAGTAGGTTTGCATCCGAGCTTGTGCCTACTAAAAAAGAGGCTTGTGAATGGTTTGTGGAGGGTTTACGCCCTAGATTGAAAGAGATGCTGATAGTATTGAATTTGTCCTCGTTCCAAGAAGTGATCAATCGTGCCAAGGCTCTTGAAAGAGCTCAGAATGAGAGATTCAGGGATTTTAGAGTTCAGACATCAAAGAGAATGGGTGCTTCTTCTAGCTCAGTACCATCAAAAAGGGGAAGAGACTCGGGATTTCAATCATAAGCTAGATCAGAATCAGTTGCATCGTCTGCTAGGGGAGCAAGTCAGGCAAGACCGAGACAGACGCAGTCAGTGGGATCTAGTACTGGGAGATCTACTCCGAGTCAAGCGAGACAGTGTCAGCACTGTGGGAAAAACCATTCTGGGGCTTGTCGGATGGCTGTTGGGACTTGTTTTCGATGCGGAGATGCCGAACATTTTATCCGGGATTGTCCATTGATAGTTGGTGAGCCTGCACCATCTGAAAGAGTTGGTTCTTCCTCACAAAGAGGACGAGGAAGAGGCAGAGGAAAGAACCCGTCTGAATTCTCTGCTCAACCTGAAGTTCGATCAACCGCACGGGTGTACAATTTAAAGACAAGTGAAGACCGTGATGACCCTGATATTATAGCAGGTACTTTTCAGTTGTACGATAAATTAGTATTGGTACTGATTGATACGAGTTCTAATTATTCTTATATTATAAGTAAGTTAGTAAAGGAATTGAGGATTCCCTTAGAAGCTATGAGTAATGAGATTATAGTAACAACTCCGTTAGGCCATAGTGCTCGGGTGAATAAAGTCTGTAAGGGGTATCCCATAAAGGTTCAGGGAATTGAATTCCCTGCTAATCTGATGGAATTACCCTTTGACGAGTTTGAAGTGATTCTGGGAATGAATTGGTTGTTCCGTTACTATGGAGATGTTAATTGCAGATTGAAAAATGTAACCCTGAAAAGTCCAGGAGGAACAAAGATAAGTGTGAGCAGTGAAAAGTTTAATCCCTTAGCAAATGTAATGTCAGTAATGTCAGCTAAGAAGCTATTGCTACAGGGATGTCAAGGATTTCTTGCAAATGTGATAGATTTAAGAGCTATAGAGAAAGGGCTAGAGGAGATTCCAATAGTTCAAGAATTCCCTGAAGTTTTCCTGGCTGAGTTGCCAGGATTACCTCCAGATAGAGAGGTAGAATTTCAAATTGAAGTAATGTCAGGAATCGCTCCAATTGCAATGGCACCTTATCGGATGGCTCCGAAAGAATTACAAGAGTTAAAGAATCAATTGCAAGAGTTGTTAGGAAAATGATTTATTCGACCAAGTGTGTCACCTTGGGGAGCTCCGGTGTTATTTGTTAAGAAGAATGATGGATCAATGCGTCTCTGTATTGATTATAGACAGCTTAATAAGGTGACCATCAAGAACAAGTATCCCCTTCCGCGCATTGATGACTTGTTTGATCAACTAAAAGGAGCTTCGGTATTTTCGAAGATCGATCTACGTTCGGGTTATCATCAATTGAAGATTAAGGAGAAAGATATTCCGAAGACGGCTTTCAGAACGAGATAATCATTATGAATTCATCGTAATGCCATTCGGAGTAACGAATGCACCAGCTACTTTCATGGATCTCATGAACAGGATTTTTTAGCCCTATTTGGACCAGTTTGTTGTTGTCATTATTGATGACATACTGGTTTACTCAAAGTCCATTGAAGAGCACAGTGCACATCTGAGGCTAGTTTTGCAAATTCTCAGGGATAAAAATCTTTATGCGAAATTGTCCAAATGTGAATTTTGGATAAACGAAGTAATTTTCTTGGGGCATGTGATCTCGGCAGTTAGGATTAGAGTAGACCCTCAGAAGGTTAAAGCTATAATGGACTGGGAAGTTCCAAAGAATGTATCTGAAGTTTGGAGTTTCCTTGGACTTGTCGGGTATTATCGAAGATTCGTTAAGAATTTTTCGATGATAGTGCTGCCTTTAACAAATATGATGAGAAAGAATGTACCGTTTTTTTGGACTTTTGAATGTCAAGAAAGTTTTGAAGCTTTAAAGAGAATTCTGACGGAAACTCCGATATTGGTTCAACCGGAATCTGACAAGAATTTTGTGGTATACAGTGACGCATCTCATAACAGGTTGGGTGTGTATTAATGCAAGAAGGGAAGGTGGTAGCGTATGCATCGAGGTAGTTGAAACCACATGAAAAGAATTACCCCACTCATGATTTAGAAATGGCTGCTGTAGTATTCGCTCTCAGGATTTGGCGTCATTATCTTTATGGGGAGCGTTGTTACTTATATACTGATCATAAGAGTCTGAAGTACCTGATGACTCAAAAAGAGTTGAATTTGAGGCAACGTAGATGGGTAGAGTTCTTAAAAGATTATGATGTGATAATTGATTATCATCCCAGAAAAGCTAACGTGGTAGCATATGCTTTGAGTAGAAAGACGTTTGCAGCTTTACAAGCTATGGATGCAAGATTATCTTTAACGGGAGACGGTGGTCTTTGTGTAGAGTTAACCCTTAAACCAGCATGGTTAGAACGAATAGGAGAATTACTAAGTAAAGATGAAACGTGTTTGAAAAGAATTGAGCAAGTAAAGAGCAAAGAGATTAAAGACTTTGAGATTAAGTCAGATGGAGATCTATATTGTAAAGGAAGAATTGTAATACCCGACAATGACGACTTGAAGAAAGAAATATTAACAGAGGCTCATTGCAGTCCGTTAACGATACACCCGAGTAGAACCAAGATGTATATGGATTTGAAGGATCGATTTTGGTGGTCAGGGATGAAACGAAGCATCACCGAATTTGTGTCTAAGTGTTTGATATGTCAACAAGTCAAAGCTAAGCATCAAGTTCCGTTAGGATTATTGCAACCGCTTTTCATTCCTCAATGGAAATGAGAAAATGTTACGATGGATTTTGTTTCGGGGTTACCCTTGACTCCGAACAAAAGAGAATCAATCTGGGTAATTGTTGATCGATTAACTAAGTCATCGCATTTTCTTTCGGTTAGAACGGATTTCTCTATGGAAAAGTATGCAGAGCTGTATATTAAAGAAGTTATTAGATTGCATGGAGTGCATGTTTCCATAGTCTCTGATCGAGACCCTTGATTCACTTCTAGATTCTGGAAATCTTTGCATGGAGCGTTAGGGACTCGTTTAAACTTTAGTACGGCTTTTCATCCTCAGACTGATGGGCAATCAGAGAGAACTATTCAGATATTGGAAGATATGTTGAGAGCATGCGTAATAGAATTCAAAGGATCATGGGAAAAGTATTTACCGCTGGCAGAGTTCGCTTACAACAATAGTTATCAGTCTAGTATCAAGATGGCCCCATATGAAGCATTATATGGAAGAAAATGTCGTACTCCATTAAATTGGTATGAACTCAAAGATCGAAGTGTTCTTGGTCCGGATTTAATTCAAGATGTAGAACAGAAAGTTCAAGAAATTCAGCATAACCTCAAAGTGGCCTCTGATCGGCAAAAGTCCTATTCTGATCTTAAAAGAAAGGAGATTGAATTTGAAGTTGGGGATAAAGTGTTTTTAAAGGTATCTCCATGGAAGAATGTGTTGAGGTTTGGTCGGAAAGGAAAGTTAAGTCCTCGGTTTATTGGACCATATGAGATTGTAAAAAGAGTGGGACCCGTAGCATACCAATTGACTTTACCGCTAGAAATGGAAAAGATTCATAATGTATTCCATGTCTCAATGCTTCAGAGATATCGATCGGATCCCTCCCATATCGTAAACCCAGAAGAGATTGAGGTACAACCAGATTTGACTTATGAGGAAGAACCGATTCAAATTTTAGCTCATGAGGTTAAGCAATTGAGGAACAAGACTATCCCATTGGTTAAAGTTTTACGGAAGAACCACAAAGTAGAGGAAGCAACATGGGAGCGTGAGGAGGATATGAGGAATCAGTATCCCCATATATTTTCTTATTGAAAATTCGAGGACGAATTTTCTTAAGGGAGGGAGATTTGTAATATCCTCCATGTCGGGTTAGTGATTAATTTGTAAATTTTCAGCATTTGGTGATTTAAGTAGAATGATGGAAGAGTTCAATGACTTATTTGAGTTATTTTGTGTAGGATTGAATTGTAAAGAATGAAGATTAGAAGGATAAAATGGTCTTTTTATAGCAATATAATTATTGGGGTTAGTATTATATTAACCACGTGGATGTATAGGAAATTAAAAACAAGCTTCCAGAGTCATCTTCTTCTTTCTTCTTCTTTATACGTGAGACCCAAGCTAAGGTAAGATTCTCTTGTTAGTGAATTTATTGATGAATTTATGGTTGATTCATGACCATTAGGCAATAATTAAGCTTAAAGGAAGTTTAAATTGTTTTAAAACCTCAAGATGAGAAGTATATGAAGAATTAAAGAAATGAAGTAGAAAAGTGAAATCTTAGATTAGAGTTCATAATAAGAATTGGAAGTGAGATTTGACTTGTCATCAAGTTAATTAAGGGATATGAAGTGTTAGAATTGGAATTAGAACACCTTGAAAATTTAGTGTGATTCTTGAATGCCATGTAAAAGATGGAATTTTGGGTTTAAAGAAGTGATTATGGAATAGAAATGAGTTTAAATATGTGTATGGAAGTTAGGAATATTAAAGGAAGTAAAATATGAAGGTTTAAGCTGAAATGAAGTGAATTTCGAGCTCAAAATAGGATTTCTGGGCTAGGGGAATCGATACCCATTCAAGGGGAATCGATACCCCCTCAAACGAATATGAATTTTCAGAACGCTAGAGGGGAATCGATACCCCCAGGGGGGGAACCGATTCCCCCATAATGAAAAAAAAAGAAGAAATAAGAGAGACTAAACTATCAATCCCTTAAATTGGTAGGCTATTAGAGGTTAATTTCAAGACTTAGGCATCTGATAATCATCTTGAAAATTTTGCTTATGTAGATATTGAGCCTAATCGAGTTCCGGAACCATCGACAAGTAGGATCAATCGAGGGAAAGACAAAGAAATCTAGGTGAGTGCATATGCATAGCATGAATATGTATGTTATTCAGTTCTAGACTTGTGATAAGTCTAGATTCAATATTTTGATACATGATATCATTTCATATTATGATATATGACATGAATCCATACCATATGCATTATGGGACATGAATATGCAAGAAAAGTTATATGAGTTATGTGATAAAGGTATGAAAATAATATGTCTACGTGATACAAATTAGATAAATTGTGAAAGCCCATGTTATGTAAATGAGAACTATAGGTATAGTTGGCATGCCAAGGGTAGAGGGTCTATGTGGTCCTTCGGGACATATATGTATTCTTTGGAACATGTGTGAGGTCTGGTGAGACACATACTTGATCCTTGGCATATGTATATGATTCTTAAGGAATGATATGTGGTCCTTCGGGGCATATATGTATTCTTTGGAACATGTGTGAGGTCTGGTGAGACACATACTTGATCCTTGGCATATGTATATGATTCTTAAGGAATGATATGTGGTCCTTATGGACATTATTATATGGCACTACGGTGCAATTCTACGCGGCACTCTGGTGCAATTCTAAGTGGCACTTAGGTGCAATTATACGAGCTGTGGTGACAGCATAGTGCACAACCTCACAATACTCACATACCTTAGGTTCTCTGTATGGTACCATGGGCTAATGAACTTACTAAGGCGAACTTATGAATGTGAATTTGATAAGTATATGTGTAAGAAACATGGTTTTGGTTATTGCATTGTTTACATACATCTTATTACTGCAACCCATCTCATTTTGGCAATTACTTTATATTTATTGATATTATTATTATATTGCCTCACTAAGTCGATGACTTAGCATGTGATTGTTTCACACGTAGGATCCGATAAAGTAGACGATCGAGGTTAAGCAGCTGGACAACATTACTCCTGCAACTATCAGATCAGAAGCAACTTAATCAGTAGGTCATTTTATTATGAAAATGGATGTTGGCATGTAATTAAAGAGTTAAGTTCTGTATGCTCTGAATATTTTGGTAAACTTATATTACCATATGTATATTATTGTATTTTTCGTAATATAAGTTCAAGTATTTTACTATTATTTGCAATGAGTTGTGTTTTAAAAATCAATGTAATATCTCTGACTCGTATCCGGGTTGGGATACGGGTTGGGGGTGTTACAGATTATCCCTATGATCTCGTTCTTCCCAGCATTAAAAGCATGATATAAGGGACATATGAGTTTAGGATGTATACTTTCAAGGTCCAGCTTTGCTCAAGGACTTACTTTCATGACTGTGTATAATGCTTATTTGTTCACTCGGGGGAGAATGCAAGGAGGCGTGATTGTAGGAAATATCTTTATAGTTGTGTCCTAGGTCTCATATTGCGTAAGGAATCATGCAAGCAGGGTGATAACTATGAATATGCACATGGTATTTTTGAATCTTGGTTTCATCCTGCTCAGTATTGAACCCGTCTATGCAAGGATAAGACAAATTGCACCAGAAGGGTATGTTTCTTTGCTCACAAACAAGAGGAGCTTCGTCCCTTTTATGCTTCAACAAGTTCAGCTTTTCCTTCGCCTGGATCATATGGAGCTAGTCTTGAATATGGTTCGATGAGCCAACTTACTCCTACCTCTCCATCTGTTATAAATCCTTCAACATCAACATCTGCACCCTTGCTCTCCCTGAGACCTCTTCTATCGATTGAGGGATATGGTCGAACCAGTCTAGCATCATACCTCCTACCATGCAGCTTCTACTAGTAGCTTGAAAGCTGCTCGAAGTGCTCGGTGTAAGGATTTAAACATAAAAATATCAGGGGAATTAAATAGGTATGGAGGTGTGAAGCCGACTAATCTTGATGATCTCTTTGGATATTTTGATACTATCAACCTTTGTTGCAAGGGATTACACTCGAGACTGCTTCTCCTCAATTGTAATCACCGACTGAACTTCAAATGCATTCGAATATTAATTAGCTGCTCCCCGCTAGCTACCGAACAAACCTAGTATCCTCTTCTGTAATGACATCTCCAAACTTTGGGGTTGAATCATCTAGAACAACTGCAACATCAGTTTTAAGTTTGAAGCAGACCATGGGTATTATCGAGCGCGCTACCGTAAACAGTCGTTTTATTAGGGTATTCTAAACCAGCATCTCCAGTGGGTGCAGTGCCTCTTAACCTTTCAGATTGGAGTTCCCCTGATGAAAAACTAGACTGGGGTATACAAGGATATGAACTTAAAAAAACCCAAGAAAACCAACGTCTCGCATGTTCCTAAATAGTAAATAGTGGCAGCAATTGGGCAAATGCAACACTCTCAATGCCATTAACCGATGATGAACCAGAAGTGTCTTGAGTTCAATCTCACATGAACAATTTTACAAGGACCAGGATTAGTTCATTACCTAAAAGCAAACCTGGCCCCTTTGGAAGAAGAAACAATGAGTAAAACAAACAAATTTCTACAAATATATCTATTAATCGATTTCTGAGGTTTATTCATATGTTATATATCAGAAACTGCTGCATTAAACATCATAATCTCATGAACTCCTTCCCATATTCTAACAAGAAAACATATGTCATCAGCTTCAATGTTAACGTCTGAACATTACCAAGGTTCATTATAATTCCATCATTTTATCATCTGAATTATATATAGTTACAGAAGTTCCATCATTTGAATTATATATAGTTACAGAAGGAAACATCTCTAAAAGATACAAATCTAAACATTTGAAGTCTCATTATAATTCTAACATTAAAAGAATCCATTTTTTATTGTTCCTTGCTACATAAGCACCAACAAAACATTACCTCAATGCATAAACCCTACTTTTGACGCTACGTTCATAGAATAAGTCGATTGTAGCACTCCCAAGGTTAACAATTTTGGGTCGACAGCCATCTCCGTCTTTCTCTTGCTGTGTACTTTTTAGTTTAATTTTATATATAATTATAAAAGAACAAAATTTATATATTACTTTAATATTTATCCGTTTAAAGTTTTTAAATAATTTATATTACTCTTAATAAAAATAAAATGTAGATACAACTTAAACATGTACTGTCTTAGTATCAATCTTTACTGTGTCAAAGTCCTATAAATATTTAATCGCAAAATTAAGTACACATAAATCTATACTTATTAAATAATGTTTATTTTCAAGTCACCGACATTTCTTTTCAGAGCATGTGGAGGGTGTTGGAGCTGATTTTTCAGAATTTATAGTTGTCAAAACAATTTTGGATACTTTTTTTGAAGCTGAATGGGTGAGTAAAGCTGAACTAACAGTCGAATCAGATTCGCAGGTGATTTTGCATTGGATCGAAAATTCTTTATCTAGGTCTTGACATTGGTGGAAGATCGTTGATGAAATCAACCCATTGTCCCGTGTCAAAGGAGGTATGAAATTTGTGTATACACCATGATCGCATAATGGAATGATCTATCATTTAGTTAAAACAAGTTTGAATTGGATTATATTATTCTTTACTACATTGTATCTGATTTTGTGTCTAGGTCATATATTGATTTTGCTTTGGATTGTCGTTGAATATTTGATTGTATTACCGAGTTGAGGGCACTCTTTTCCTTTATTAGGACTAGGAAGCTTTTTAATGAAGCGTTTCATTTCGATTTTGATATTATGATCTAATATTTATTTATACATGCATTGCATTTTATCTATATTTTTAATTTTCTGATTGCCGGAGGTCTTCCACGGAAATTACTCTCAACCTGGCATTGGGGGCAGCCTACTACCCTACCTCCCCTTACCCCATTGCATATGGGAATTGGGTTTTGTTATTGTTGTTGTTGATCTAATTAATAAAAAAAATATCCGTGGATAAAAAAGACACCAAAATGCTTTTATATTATATAGTATATTATTTTCATGTATAATTAGAGGTGTATTAATAATCAGTTAATATAACTAAAAAAATTAAGATCGATGATAAAACCTACTCTAAAAAAAATCGAAAAGCCAAAACTATTTAATCAAAAAAAATAAAATAATGTATATCATTATTTTTGTTACGTGTAAATGAATTAAGTTTGGAAATATAATTGTATATGAGTTAATAATAGGTATATTATCTGGGTTTGAGAATGCACTTAAGAAAATGAATTTAATATATTTATATAGAGTGAATCAATTCGATTAGTGATATAAAAATAAATAAAATATAACTTTAATATGTTTTAACTGATTCTCCCATTTAATTCAAAATTAAAAATGATTTACTACAATATACAACTAATTAGGGTTGATAAAAATAATAGATCAAGTAAAAAGTTGAACCAAACCCACCGAAAATCTGCTAAAACAACTAGAAATTGGATTTTCTTCTTATTATTTTGAAGGCGATAACTGTAAATAGTTAGTATTAGGTAGAAAACAAAAACAGAAACAAAAATTGTTTGCCAACTTTGTCTCCAAGAACATTTTTCTAACTTGAAATTTGAAGTTCGTTCTTTGCATTCACAAAATATATAAATAAACGATAAATAATGAAATCTACAAACAGCAACGGCGTCCATGGCTGAACCAGTAGCACCACCACATCCTCTTCCTCACGGAAATAAAACACATGAAATTTGCCTCACTTTCCCGTTAAAGGTAAATTCCTATGGCGTATGGGAAAACCTGGCTTCTCCATCGGAAGTTTTCACGTATTCTTTACCGCTTTTGGAGATACAGATACTCTTGATATTCGCCGTCACACATCTCATTTTTGTCATCCTCAAGCCTCTTGGAGTTACCTTCTTTGCCTCACAAATGTTTGTAAGTTGATTAATTACCTCTTTCCTTGCTCTGTATATATATTTGCCGGGTTAACTTGCACGCCAAGTAAGCGAAACCCTACCTTGTTTTGTGATTAATTTCTTTCGTGTCAACTAGGCTGGCATGATCTTGGGGCCTGCAATAATGAACAGAGTAGGAGGGTTCCTTGGCAAAGTGTTTACTGAAGAAGTAGGTATTAAAATGCTTGATAATGTAGCCATCTTTGGTCTTGCCATATTTTTGTTTCTGATGGGAGTGAAAATGGACGTCAAGATGGCATTTAGGACAACAAGGAGAGCCACACTGATAGGCATTATGTCCATGTTTTTTTCCTTTTGTGGTTGGTTTAATTGCTTACAAGGTCTACAGAGTACCTGGTGAAACTGCCAAGTTAAGACTCGAACGCTTTTTGGCAATAACTGTTGAATCTTTAACAGCATTTTCGGTGGTCGCGTGCCTTTTGAGCGAGCTCAAGATTGTAAATTCAGAACTGGGACGACTGGCTCTATCGTCAACAGCCATCAGTGACTTGTGCAGCTTAATTGTAGTTTACTTCATTACCTTGGCAAAAAAATGGGCTGTGTCGCGGTTGGTGGCGATATGGCTTGCAGGACTTAAGGTTCTGGATGTTAGCTTTAGGGTGTGGCGTATTTACCTATTGGCTCAATGAATCTCCTTTATTCGGGGTTTTTCTCTTTGGTTTTGCTGTCCCCGACGGACCACCCATAGGATCTGCCCTGGTAGACAAGTTTGAATGTTTGGTCAATGGGTTCTTTCTAGTGGTCTACGTAACCACATCAACAATGAGAGTTGATCTAACCGAGGTGTTCAATAAGTCTCCAGTCGGATTTTCAATCATTTTTCCTATTTTGGCATTCCTCGCCAAGTTTATATCCTGTTTCGTAGCTTCATTTTGGAACATGATGACGTGGAGGGACTCATTGGCTTTAGCTCTCATTATGAGCAGCAAAGGCGTCGTGGAGCTCTCCTATTTCTCCTCTTTCAGAGACAGTAAGGTACAGTATTAAAATCTCAATCCTTGATTTTGTTTCAATTAAGCACTAATTTTCTTTTCATTTCTTCCCCAGATGATTTCAGAAAAAACTTTTAGTAAGTTGTCCCTTTTCGTTCTGGCAAATGCAACTGTAATCCCAATCCTGGTGAAGTATCTTTACGACCCTGTTTCCAAAAAATATGCGGCTTATCAGAAAAGTAGCTTGGTGCACTTAAAACCCAATGCCGAGCTACCAATTCTCGCATGTATCCATAGACCTGAACATGTTCAACCCTTGATAGATGTGCTCGAAATCACATGCCCTACAAAACAGAGTCCTAATTTTGTTTATGCACTTCACCTCATCCAGCTTGCCGGTCGTGACTCTCCTGTCTTCATAGCTCACCACGAAAATGGAGCGGTGGGTTCCTTTGAACACATTGTTGCTTTCAATCATTATGAGCAAAACAATTGGGGATTGGTCAAAGTAAATGCATACACAGCAATCTCTCCGCCTAAACTCATGCATGAGGATATCTGCAATCTGGTACTCGACAAGCAAATATCCTTCATACTTCTTCCATTCCATATAAAATGGTGTATTGAAGGTTCAGTTGAAGCTGAAAACAGTGTGATAAGGAACCTGAATCGCAACGTCCTGGATCGAGCCCCTTGCTCTATAGGGATTCTTGTTGACCGCAGAAGAAAACCGTCATTGTCGAGGTCATCATTCTACTCCATTTGCATGCTCTTCATGGGCGGCAAAGACGATAGGGAGGGTTTAACATTAGCCAAACGCATGGCCCGTGACCCTAGGGTGAAGTTAACCGTCATCCATCTCTTTTCTGAAAAAGACCGTGGCAATATCGACTGGGACACAATGCTTGATGCTGAGATATTGAAAGGTATTAAGAACAATGAATTTAGTAACATAACGTATATAGGGGAAGTTTCGAACAATGGACCACAAACTGCGACAATCGTTCGATCGGTTGTGGATGACTTTGACTTGATGATCATAGGTAGACACTACGGGGTGGATTCGGTCCAAACAAAGGGTTTAACGGAATGGAGTGAATTCCCAGAACTAGGTATTATGGGAGACATCCTTTCATCCCCAGATTTAGATAGTAGGGTATCTGTACTAGTTGTGCAACAACATCATCATGTAATTGTAGGTAGACATTAGTTTTGCACAGCAATACAAATATATGTGTAACAACATTCAAAACATAAAAATTCCTATTATCAAATATCTCATTTCTCTATTACTTTGTCTCAAAGAAAAAAATAATACAATATAATTACCTTTGCATTACCACAAAGTTTTGAAGGTGATTATCATGCAGATTGAAGCTTGAGTTTGAGGAGGTTATTCCTTGAAACTTTGGGTGTAACATCCTCCATACGGGGTTAGTGATCAAATTGTGAAATTTTAAAATTTAGTGACCAAAGTAGATAAATTGAATAGTTGAAAGATTTAATAGGAATGTTTCATGTAGGATGGATAAGCAAAGAAGGGAAATTAAGAGGGCAAAGGAGTCTTTTAGTAAGAGAAATAATTAAATATTCCTTAAGGTTATTTTATAAACCATGTGGAAAGCATTTCAGAGAAAACAAGGTTCAAGATATTTCTCTTCTTCTTCTTCTTCTTCTCCAACTGTGAAGCTTGCAAGCAAAAGTGAGTTGTCTTCTTTTGGAATAATTCTTATGAGTTAAGCATGGTTTTGATTAATGAAGATTTAGGAAAGATGATGGAGAGAAACAAGGACTTAGAAACTCAAAGAATTCTAAGTTAAGGGAGATTAAAGGTTATGAGCCATTGAATGAAATTTTGGATTAAAGGTCATAATAAGAATTAGAAGCTGGATTTGACTTGTCATCAAGCTAATTAAGAAGGATGAGGTGATAGAATTAAAATTAGAACCAGTTGGAATTTGAGTAAGATTCTTAAATTCTATATGGAGGATTGGTTTTTTAAGTTTTAGAGGTATTGAATGGATAATAATTAGTTTAAGTAAGTGTATGAAAGTTAGGAATATTAAAAGGAGTAAAATATGAAGGTTTGAGCTGAAATGAGATGATTTTCGAGCTCAAAATAGGATTTCTGGGCTAGGGGAATCGATACCCCCTCAAACGAATATGAAATTCCAGAATGCCAGAGGGGAATCGATACCCCCACAGTATGGAACCGATTCCCCCTAAAGAAAAAAATAAAAATCAATTCCTTAAATTTGTTTAGGCTATTAGAAGTTAATTTCAAGACTTAGGCATCTGATAATCATATTTAAAATTATGTTTATGTAGATATTGAGCCTAATCGAGTTCTGGAACAATCGACAAGTAAGATCGATCAAGGAAAAAATAAGGAAATATAGGTGAGTGCATATGCATAGCATACATATAGTATTATATTCAGTTCTAGACTTGTGATAAGTCTAGATTCAATATTTGATACATGATCACATTCCATATTATGATACTTGACATGAATTCATATTATATGGATTATGTGACATGAATATGCAGCAAAAATTATATGAATTATGGGATAAAGGTATGGAAAATGAAATGTTTATGTGATAAAGGTATAGAATGTTATGTCTATGTGATATAAATTATGTGAATTGTAAAAGTCTATGTTCTGTAGATGAGAACTATAGGTATAGTTGGCATGCCAAGGGTAGAGGGTCTACGCGGTCCTTCGGGATATATATATTCTTTGGAACATTTGTGAGGTCTTTTGAGACACATAATTGATCATTGGCATATGTATATGATTCTTAAGGAATTTATATGTGGTCTTTCGTGACAAATTCTACGCGGTCATTCGTGACAAATTCTACGCGGTCCTTCGGGACCTCTGTTTTGAAAATCGGACCGGACCGGCCGGTTCAACCGGTTCAACCGAGAATCGTTGCTTAGTCCGGTTCAATCTAAACCGGTTGAACCGCTATTAGTGAACCGGCCAGAATCGCTGAACCGTTCGAACCGGACCGGCTGAAAACCGGAAAAAACCGGAAAAAAAAAGGGAAAAACCGGGATTTTTGTTTTTTTTTTTAAAAAAAAAATTAAACCAAACAACGTCGTTTGTTAAACGAGCCAAGTCGAACTCGAGTATTGTTGAACTCGACTTGAACTTGAAAACTTTAAAAGTAAGCTCAACTCAACTCAAACTCACAAGCTAAAAATTATCAAGTTCAACTCAAACTCGAAATCTAATATTGAAACTTGAACTCAAAAAAAGCTTGAACTCAAAAAAAAATTAGAATCTCGATTGAAGCCTAAAATTCGAGCTTGATTGAAGTGAAAGAATAGTTCACTCAATGCTCACCAAAAGGCTCCATGATTTTGAATGCTAAATTACCTCTATTATTTATAGAAGTTAGTTGTGATGCGCTTCTATGTTTCTTAGCAATGTGAGATTGTTTTGTTCTCATATTTTTACTCTTTAGACTTTTGGGATGCTCTTCTATGTTTCTTAGCCATGTGAGATTGTTTTTAAAAAAAAAAAATTAAACCAAACAATATCATTTTGTTATGATTTTTTTAACCCCAAATTTATTTTTTAATTATAGTTATATAATTATATTTATTATTTAATATGTTTTACCTTAAATATTATGTTGTAGTTAATTTGAATCATTTTGTTTCACTTGATTTTATGATTTTTAACTTATATATGTTATGACTTGCTTTGAATAACACTTGTGATATAAAAAATTATTTTTTGTATTTTTATTTAAATTTTTAAATAATTATGACGTCGTCCGGTTCTTCCGATCGGTCGGACCGGTTCGACCAGTTGAACCAGTGAACCGGTAGCATGACCGGTTCGCTAACCAGTCCGGTTCTGAAAACCATGCTCGGGACAAATCTCTACGCGACACTTAGGTGCAATTTATACGAGCTGTGGTGACAGCATAGTGCACAACCTCACAATACTCACGTACCTTAGGTTCTCAGTATGATATCATAGGCCAATAAACTTATTAATACAAATTCGTGAATGCTAATGTAATATGCTTACGGGTAAGGATCATGGGGATATAAACTACATTGATTAAGTATACGATTTCATCTCATTTCATATCATTATGGCATTTTCATTCAGTTCCTTGCTATTATTATTTTTACATTGTCTCACTAAGTCGATGACTTAGCATGTGAGTGTTTCACGCGTAGGATCCGAGAAAGTAGAAGATACAGGTTAAGCAGCTGACAGCATTACTCCTGTAACTATCAGATCAGAAGCAACCTAATCAGTAGGTCATTTTGTTATGTAAATGGGTGTTGGCATGTAACTAAAGGGTTAAGTTGTGTATACTCTGAGTATTTTGATAAATTTGTATTAATATATGTATATTATCGTATTTTCTTAATAAAATTTTAAGTATTTTGTTATTATTTGTTAAGAGTAAAGTTTTAAAAAGGTAATGTGACATCTTAGATTCGTATCTGGATCGGGTACGGATTTGGGGTGTTACATTGGGTTTGTAAAATAATGACATTGGCAATATATAATTTGCACTTGCCCAGCTTTTTCTCCTAAAGGAACCCGGCCAGCCGTGTTCCCAATATTTGGCTTAGCCACCCATCCAATTTGTGCCTTTGCACATATATATTTCCAGCTTTATCAGCTGTTATAGGCTTTCCATAAAGTACAATTTTCTTTATTAATACTTCAGACAATAATACTTCATAAACTTCTTGTAAAACAATCCAATTTTCTCCCACTATAATCATATTCATAAAATTAAATCATAAAATATTAAAAAAATACTAAACCATAAACATCAATAAATATTTATAACATTCACAAATAAAAAATCATAAATAAACATTCTTACAATATATATCGAAAAGTTTAACTAATTAATATAACTTTTAAAAAATATATTATTATAACAATTAGAAGAATTCATATGGTCGGTTCGATTAATAATGGAGCTAAACTATTTAAAATTAAATTAATCTTAAATATTTTAATTGTTAATCAAAATAAATATTTTCTAAAATCATTAATCTATGAAAATTAAATTCGATAATCAAAATTTATTATATTTTTTAATCAAAATAACCTTGAAGAGTTAGTTTATAATTCAAAATCATACAACATTTCTAATCGTAGATTAAAATCACAATACACAAGAATAATTTACATATATTTTAAATAATATTTAGATAACATATAATAAAAATATATATTAAACATTACATAAAAGATAGCAAGGGAAGTTAACTAAACAAAATATCAAAATATAACAATATTTTAAATTTTCAATTGTATCAATTGAATCTACCCAAATGATCTTCATTTAAATTATCCATACAAAACATGTAATTTCAAAAATAACATAAATAAAAGATATTAGAAAAAATAGATAATACAATTCATTCAATTAATTGATTTTAAGAATTAGGTCATCATGCCTTTAGATTGTAAACGATAGTACGATATAAAATATTTAAATAAAAAAATCATTTAGTTCAAGAAATTACAATCGAGTTACTCAATTAATCAATTATAACAATAAGATCATGTGCAATCTAAAACCTAGTTGTTAATGGTCAAACAATTCCTAGCTCGATATTTGTTATCTCTTTAACCTACAACAACCCCACCATCATCTGAATCTTCGAATGAAACTTTCAAATTTTCGGAAGTCCAAAATCCAAGTTAGTAATTTGTAATTAAATTAATTGGGTGACTCATTGTAGCCTTTTGAAATATAATGACACATCTATAAATTATATATTTTTTGAATAGTTTAGGGTTATTACAATATAGTATCTATTAAAAAAAAATTCTTAATCATTGACAACGTACACATATTCGTAGACACAACTGTTTGAATCCAAAATCTCTAGGGATAACAACACTCCCTCTAACCACTGATGCCACTTGATATGTTCACCATCTGTAAACGTATTAATATTAAATGATCTATAGTGTAATTTACCTAATAAAAATAATTAATTTTATTTCTTACGACACTTTTTATTGTTCGGTTTATATTTTAAAGATATTGTGATCTTTATTAGAAATGAAAATAAATCTATTAATTATCGAAATAAGACGATAACATAATTTCAAAGAGTAGGAGGAAAAAAGTGTCCCTAAAATATTGTTAAACAGAAAATAAAGGTACATCAGTATCAAAATTTTAAATCCGTATAATAAAAAAAAGGAAAAAAATGAAATTCATACAAAAGAAAAACATCAAAGAGAATTACATAATCATGCCATAAAAGGATTTGTTATATTTTGATCCATATTATAATTGGTAGTTAGGTTAGATTTTATTATAATTATTTTAGTTAAGAAAATTTTTGGTGACCAAATATTTGATTTTATAAATAAAGATAATGTATTTAACTTTATGAGAGAGATTTATTTTGAAGAGATATAATCTTTTCTAGAATATCTATAACTTTTGGGATTTATGCTGTTGAGATAATTTTTTAGGGATTGAGAGAGTTTTTGGAATACACCAGGTTTTAGTATCTATACCGGATTTTAAGATACATGTGATATCATGTACTTGTACTCTTCATGTTCTCCATATTTATAGAGGATAATTGTTCATCTCATCCATAGAAATAGGTAAGATCAAATTACGTTAAATATTATCTCATATGCATGTTTTATTTTATGTTGATAGTTAATTGTTCTGCTTACAAATTCTAACAAGATTAAAACCATAAAAAAGTCAATTCCTCACCGAAGTTGTATTATATTTCAAGTTACATTTTTATTCATTTGGGTCTCTAACTTGAATATTTGATTATCAATTGGGTTTTTAATTTTTAATAGAATGAAAACTTATAGATTTGTGCTTAAAATTTATACTTAATTTTTATTACTTTAATTAGTGTTAAACTGAATTAACTAATAAGAAATTTTTGTTAAAACGTCGATATTTGGGTTGAACAAAAATATCAACCGAAACAAAAATTGAATCAAACTACAAAAAATAGACTGAAAATATATTAAAACAATTAAAATTTATATTTTAAAAAGAATTTCGACTTTAATGACTACACATTGTTAGCATTACCCAAAAACAAAATTGTTTGCCAACTTTCTCTCAAAAGAAAATTGTTGTAACTTGAAATTTTCGTTCTTTGCGTTACGAAAATATATAAATAAAGAAAAAAGAATGAAATTTAGAAAACAACGACAACGTTCATGGCTGAAGCACCATCACCACCACCACATCCTCTTCCTTGCGGGAATGAAACCATTGAAGTTTGCATAACCCTACCGCCCAAAGTAAATTCCGCCGGTATATGGGAAAACCCAACTTCTCCATCAGAAATTTTCAGGTCTTCGTTACCGGTTCTAGAGATAGAGATGCTCGTGGTGTTCTTTGTCACACATCTCATTTATGTCATCCTCAAGCCTCTTGGAGTCACCTTCTTTGCCTCACAAATGTTTGTAAGTTGATTAATTACCTCTTTGCTTGCGCTCTCCCTGTCTCTTTCTCTCTCTCATATATATACATATATTTGCGATATTAACTTGCACGCCAAGTAAGCTAAACCCTAGCTTCATTTTGTGATTAATTTGTTTGGTGTGGACTAGGCGGGCATAATGTTGGGACCTGCAGTGCTTGGGAGAGTCCATGACAAAATGTTTACTAAGGAATTAGACTTTGGAATCATCGATTCTGCAGCAACGTTCGGTTTCGCCATATTTTTGTTTGTGATGGGAGTGAAAATGGACTTCAACATGGCATTTAGGACTACAAGGAGAGCCACAATGATAGGCATTGTATCACTTTTGTTTCCTTTTGTGGCTGGCTTAATCGTTTACGAGGCCTACAAAAAACCTGATGAAATTTTGACATTAAGAATGGAACGCTTAATGGGAATAACCATTGAATCTGTAACTGCGTTCTCGGTTGTAGCATACCTTTTGAGCGAGCTCAAGATTGTAAATTCAGAACTGGGGACGACTGGCTCTATCATCGGCATCCATAAGTGATTTTAGCAGCTTATTTCTAATTTACATCACTTCCTTGGAAAAACTTTGGGTTGTGTCACCGTTATCCGCGGTAGTGCATGCATTAATAATGCTTCTTTTCATCATTGTTGTTTTTTTGGGCTTTCGTCGATTGATGTTTTGGATGATTAAAGTAACACCCGAAGGCAGGCCAATCAAGGGAGCACACATTGTAATCATCATGATGTTAGCTTTCTTGTGTGGTGTATTTACCCATTGGCACAATGAATCTCCATTCATCGGGGTTTTTCTCTTCGGTTGTGCTGTCCCCGACGGACCACCGTTAGGATCTGCCCTGGTAGACAAGTTTGAATGTTTCGTCAATGGTGTCTTTCTACCCATCTACGTAACCACATCAACAATGAGAGTTGATCCAATCGTGACGGTCGCTGATCCGTTTGCACGCAAGTTTTCTTTCGTTTTTCCAATTTTGACATTCCTCGCCAAGTTTATATTCTGTTTTGTCGCTTCATTTTGGAACATGATGCCGTTGAGAGACTCGTTAGCTTTCGCTCTCATTATGTGTAGCAAAGGCGTGGTGGAGCTCGCATATTTCTCAAGTTTAAGGGACAATAAGGTCGGTATAGAATTAAATTTTCAATTGAATCGAGATGTTTTAAATAATCACTGATTTTCTTTTAATTTCTTCCCCAGATGATTTCAAATGAAACTCTTAGTGTGTTGGCCCTGTTCATTCTAGTAAAGGCAACTGTAATCCCAATCCTGGTGAAGTACCTTTACGACCCTATTTCGAGAAAATATACAGGCTATCAGAACAGAAACTTGATGCACTTAAAACCCAATGTCGAGCTACGAATTCTCGCATGTATCCATAGACCTGAACATGTCCAAGCCTTGATAGATGTGCTCGATATCACATACCCTACAAAAGAGAGTCCTAATTTTGTCTACGCCCTTCACCTCATCCAACTTGCAGGTCGTGCTTCTCCGATCTTTATAGCTCACCATGAAAATCGAGCAGTAGGTTCTTTTGAAAACTTTGTTGCTTTCAATCATTACGAGCAAAATAATTGGGGATTGGTCAAAGTAAACGCATTCACAGCAATCTCTCCGCCTAAACTCATGCATGAGGATATCTTCAATATGGTCCTCGACAAACAAATATCCTTCATACTTCTTCCATTCCATAGAAAATGGTGTATTGAAGGATCTTTCGAAGCTGAAAACAATGTGATAAGGAACCTGAACCGCAATGTCCTGGATCGAGCCCCTTGCTCTATAGGGATTCTTGTTGACCGCAGGAGAAAATTGTCATCGTTCAGGTCATCCTCATACTTCATTGGCATGCTCTTCATAGGCGGCAAAGACGACCGGGAGGCTTTAACATTAGCCAAACGCATGGCCCGTAACCCTAGAGTGAAGTTGACCGTCATCCATCTCTTTTCGGAAAATGACCGTGGCAATGTCAAGGACTGGGACACAATGCTTGATGCTGAGATATTGAAAGGTATTAAGCAAAATGAAGTTAGTAACATAAATTATGTGGGAGAACTTTCCAACAATGGAACACAAACCGCGACGATCATTCGAGCAATTGTGGATGACTTTGACTTGATGATTGTAGGTAGACGTTACAGGATGGATTCGATCCAAACAAAGGGTTTAACAGAATGGAGTGAATTTCCAGAACTAGGGGTTATAGGAGACATCCTTTCATCCTCAGATCTAGACACTAGAGTATCTGTACTCGTTGTGCAACAACATCATGTAGATGTTGGTAGACATTAATTTTGTACGACAATACCCATAGTTCAGAACTTAAAAAGTCCTACTCTCGAATCTTTCGTTTATCTAAAATGTTGGCTAAAAAACTGTAATACCCTAATTTTGTCCTAAAATTAAAAAGGAAACAAAATGTAAGAACTAAGTTCGTATTTGTACCATTTGTATTTAAGGGGTATAAGAGCTAACTTGGCTTGTAAAAAAGGGGCCCCGGTTTTGGTAACCCCTGTTTTTGTAACCCAGAAAAAAAAAGCAAATGAAAAAGACTGAGCTCTCTCCTTCACGTTTATGTTTTTCTTTTCTTTTTTCAAGTTTATTCCTTCTTCCTTTTTAGTTTTTGTTTGTGCATGAGTATAAAATAAATAATAATAAAGAAAAAGAGGTAGAGGGGTGAGCCGTTCGGTTACGTTTTAGATCGAGTCCTCGCCGGCGCAAGGGTGGTCGGCGTTGGGAAGTATGGAATCGTTGATCTCATCGGTCGTTTAGGAAGAAGTTGGGTTCGGTTTTTTTTGTGTGGGTATTTGTTCTTGAATCTTAGTCTATATTTAAGATTATAGAGAAAAAAGGGGTTGTTTCGGTTAGCCTTAGGTCGGCCACCATAGTTGGTGGCCGGTGAGGGGAGGTAGCCTTCTCTGCTACGGGGAAAGAAGAACGAAAAAAGAAAGGGGAAGCTCTTTTAGCATTTCACGTGTTCTGGAATAATGTTTTTTTTTGGGTAACTGTTTTGGGTAAATTGTATGTAAGCCCTTCCTATTTTTGTCCGTTTTACGTTTTTGTCACCTTTTTCTGTGGGCTAATCGTCTATAAGTCCTTCAGTGTGTTTTACATTTCTGTCACTATTGGGGGGAAATCACCTTTAAGTCTCCTGTATTTTAGCCCTTTTTGCACTCTAGTCACTAATTTTTTATTCTTTCGAATATGCATGCAGATTTTATTAACTTTTAATTTAATCACCATTCTGCAATGTTATTTATTTCTAACTACTAATTTTATTTTATTGCATATTAACTATTGATTTTTTATTTTATTACATTCTAACCATTGTTTATTTATTTATTTATTGTTGTTATTATTGGATTCGACCTTTTGGTGACTAGATCCAGAGTATGATCCATATCATTATGGTTCGAACTCTGCTAACTATTAACTTTTATTTATTTAACTTTAACCATTTTTGTTTATTTATTATTTCTAATATTAGATTCGACCTTGTGGTGACCCTACTCGGGATATGATCCGTATTATTATGGTTCAGACTCTGTTAACTATTGACTTTTTTTATTATATTTAACCATTGTTTATTTATTTTTGTTTCTAATATTTGATTCGACCTTGTGGTGACCCGATTCGGAGTATGATCTACATTATTATGGTTCGGACTCTGTTATCCGTTAACTTTTCTAACAACTAACATTTCTAAGTGCTAATTACTAACTGTTAACTTTTTATTTATTTGTTTGTTTTATTTCATGTTCGAACCATGTACGCCCTTGCGACAATTCATCTCGGGGTATGACTCGCATCATTTACGGTACGGAATACATAATAAAATTCGATATTAACATTGTATTTTTATTGCATTTTATTTTTGTTATTTAATATTATGCATTTTTATTTTAGTTATTTAATTTCAGTATTTACAATTTATTTGTTTTAATGTTCTAATCGTTTATTTATGTCTCTTTATTTTTTCTGTACTTTAATTTTATTCGTTTAATTAATGTGTTTTATTATTTGTTTATTTTACTTATATAATTTAATTTTTGCATAGTTAAATTTTGTTTCATTACATTTTACCATGTATGGATATTATATATTTGTTTGTATTATTTATGCATGCATATATTCTTTGCTCTTGGGAATTGGTTTTGAATTATTGTACAAAATGTTGGTTTCATTCATTTTAATGCCATTTTACTCGAATATTTTCAAGAATACTTATTTGTAGAATGGGTGTGGAAAGCACTGCTTGGTCGAAGTAGTGCGATCCGATACGACATTCGAACAAAATGTGAACTTTAAATAATTCGAAGTTATTTTTTTAAAGTGCTAATAATTTTTTTATTCAAATGGCGCAATGCATTTTTTTAATATTTTATTTTATGCAAATATCAAAATTCAATTTATATTTGATTCACCTTTTTTTTATCGAGGAGGGAATATTTTTTTTAGACAAGAAATAGAAGATATAGTCTTTCCGTCGGAGGATGAGCAAATCTCAATATTTATTTTCGAATTAATGGATTTTTCCTAATAAATAATTCAAAGTAAATTAATTAAACTTTAATAAATGAATCATTTTCTAACTTTATATTCGATTTATAATTTTCACCATTTACGACAATGTGTAAACGACTAAATACCAATTTTGGGCGTTGTGGGGGTGTTTATCATTTCCCACGAGTAATCGACTTCCGAACCCTTAAAAATTAATTTTTGGATAATACAAACTAATTTTTGTCTTAAAAACGATTTTTCTTAAAATTGTTTTAAAAAATGTTTTTAGTTATTCGAGTTACCTAATTCAAAGGTCGATGTCGACTATCATTCAAATTAATTCAAAATCGATAAATTTTCAAATATAATCATAATTGTTTTGTTAAAATCTTAATTGTTTTGTCGTAAAAGAAATGGTTATGACAAAAACAAAAGAATACTCTCTCTGTATCTTTTGTTTAAACGAATATTTTATCCATTCCAATAAGATAATATCTTTACGAACCAATTTAACGTTTGAAATTTTAAATAAATTCGTTATAAAACTATGATAATCAAGTTATTACTGTCAATTAATTACCACTTATTACTTTCGATTCATAGAGGAGAGAAGAATAAGAATAAATAAACTTGCTGAAGTACTAAAGCCTAACTTTAATATCTTGTTTAATATGCAGAAAGAGTATTTACAATTGCATTAAGCTTTGCCAAGAGAATTTTAAGGACACTTTTGAAAAAAAAGGTTAATATGAGAATTGGGGTATAATTTGGGGATATTTTTATTATTAAGCATTAATTCATTATTTATATTATACCATTTTATATTTATTTAGTTATTATATAAAGCTTCAAATTGCTATTAATATAAAAAAATTAAGCTTCCTATTTATATATATATATATCTATTCAAGTAGCCGAAAATCTAGTTACAACCGACAAGGTTATATGGATAGTAAATATATGATATTCCAGGTAGCCGAAAATGTATTTAGAACAACCAACTAGAAGTCGTTAACATTTGCACAAAATTAATCTATGTTAAGATTTAAGCCTTGCACGAGATGGCGTTCTTTACCTTTGATAAATAGCCTAATCTTGGTGCAATAGCGGGGGGCAGCCATGGGTGGAGCACCACCTCCACCATCATCTCTTCCCTACGGGAATGACACGATTGAAGTTTGCGTCCCTTTACTGCCCAAGGTCAATTCCGCCGGTTTCTGGGAAGACCCGGCTTCTCCATCGGTTTTTCTCACGTATTCGTTACCGCTTCTGGAGTTTCAGATGCTCGTCATATTCTTGACCACTCATCTCTTTCATTTCATCTGCAAGCCTATAGGAGTCACCTACTTTGCCTCACAAATGTTTGTAAGTTAATTAAATAACCTATCTCCTTTATTTCTCTCTCTCTATATATATATATGAATATATTTCTTTCATTTGCGATTTGATTTCTTCGGTTTAAATTCTGTGGGCTAGGCCGGCATTGTCCTGGGAATAATGGGGAAAGTAAAAGGATTCCAAAGAACGTTTTTTTCAACAGATTTTGGAGCAGAAACCCTTGAGACCACAGGACTGTTTGGTTTCTCCATGTTTTTGTTTCTGATGGGAGTGAAAATGGACTTGAAGATGGCGTTAAGAACATCGAGGAGAGCCATAGTGATTGGAATTATATCCCTTCTATCTCCTATAGTGGTTGGTTTATGTGTTTACGAGAAATTCAAAGAGCCTAATCAGAGTAAATCAACAAGCGTGGAACGTTTAATGGGAATCACCGTCGAATCTTTAACCTCTTGTTCGGTCATCGCTTGCCTTCTCAGTGAGCTCAAGATCCTGAATTCCGAACTGGGACGACTGGCTCTGTCGGCGGCAGTCGTGGGCGACATCGGCACTTTATTTCTGGTTTACTTCATTTCTTCGTCAAAACGCTGGGCCATCTCACCAGGGTTTGCCGTGACGCATTTTTGTGTAATGGTTTTTTTCGTAATTTTAATCTTTTTCGTGTTTCGTCCGATGATGTTTCGGATAATTAGAGCGACACCAGACGGCAGGCCTGTGAGTGAAGTGTACATTGTGACGATCGTGATGGTAGCCATGGCGTGTGGTATATTTACCACTAAGTTCAACAAATCTCCTTTAATCGGACCTTTTCTGGTGGGATTATCTGTCCCCGACGGACCACCCATAGGATCCATCCTGGTGGACAAGTTTGAATGCTTTGTCAACGGTGTATTTCTTGCAATCTACGTAACCACAGCTACAATGAGAATCAATCCACATAAGATGTTTGCCGATCCCATTACCCTCAAGTTTTCTCTAATTAATATCGTTTTCTCATTCTTTGCCAAACTTATACCCTGTTTTGGAGCTACATTTTGGGGCATGATGCCCCTTAGGGACTCATTGGCTTTTGCTCTCATTATGAGCAGCAAAGGCGTGGTGGAGTTGTCATATTTTTCCACTTTCAGAGACATCAAGGTACGTAAACCTTAATATCCTCTCTGTGTTTTTCAAAATTTATACTAATTTCCCTACGTTTTCATTTGCAGTATTTAACGAAACAATCATTTTGTATCTTTACCTTTGGCATTCTAGTAAATGCAATCATAATCCCAATCCTAGTGAAGTTCCTTTACGATCCTGATTCAAGAAAATATGCAACGTATCAGAAAAGAAACTTAGTGCACTTGAAACCAGATGCCGAGTTACGAATTCTTGCATGTGTTCATAGACCTGAACATGTCTCAGCCTTGATAGATGTGCTTGATATCACATGCCCCACAAAAGACAGTCATAATGTTGTTTACGCCCTTCACCTGGTCGAACTAGCAGGTCGTGATACTCCTGTCTTTATAACTCACAAAAAGAACGAGAATGTAGTCGGGCGTTCCTTTGAGCACATTCTCGCTTTCCGTCAATACGAGGAAAACAATGGTGGATTAGTCACCGTGGAGGCATTCACCGCAATCTCTCCACCTAAACTGATGTACGAGGATATCTGCAATACTGCCCTCACCAAACAAACATCATTCATACTTCTTCCGTTCCATAGAAAATGGGCCATTGACGGAACTATTGAAGTTGAAAGCAATGCGATAAGGTATCTGAATTGCAGTGTCCTCGATCGAGCCCCTTGCTCGGTAGGGATTCTCATCACCCGTGGTGTACTCGACCGGAGGAGAAAATCGTTGAAGGTGTCATCGAGGACATCGTCCTACTCCATTGGCATGATCTTCATAGGCGGCAAGGATGACCGGGAGGCTTTAACATTAGCCCAACGAATGACCCGTGACCCTAGGGTGAAGCTGAAGAAGTTTCAAACAGAGGACCGGAGGCAGCGAAGATCGTTCAATCGATAGCAAATGATTATGACTTGATCATCGTCGGTAGACGCGACGGGATGAATTCGGCACAAACAAAGGGTTTATCGGAATGGAGTGAATTTCCTGAATTAGGGGTTATCGGAGACCTTCTTGCATCCCCAGATTTAGATAGCAGGGTATCTATACTAATTGTGCATCAACAACATCGAGTAGAGTAGGTAAATGGATAAATATATATATATATATATATATATATATATATATATATATATATATATATACATTTGTTTATTTATTTATTTTTGATGAAATATTTTTTTATTTTTTAATTTTTTAAAATTTGGATAAGGTTGTATCATTTTATGAGTGTTCCAATATTAATTTTAATAGATCAAAATTTTAAACATAATATTTATATTAATGGGCGTCTTGTACTATTATCTAATTTGTAAAAAAATGTATTTATAATCAAAATTGATTGAACTCATTTAGTGGCTTCAATGGTTGAAGGGAGTGTCATTTTCCTTGAGTTTCCTTAGTTCAAGTAGGTGCGTGTGTAGGGGTATGTGTTGTCGATGATAAAGATATATTCTATTCTAAATAGATACTACCCCAATAAAAACCTCAAACTATTAAAAAATCAAAACTAATTTACTATAACAAATATTTTTAATATGAAATAATAGATACATATAACATTAAAGTTAATTAAATAACGATATAAAATAAAAACAGATATACAACAAAAAATATAAATATGCTAAAATTTATATAAAAATTATTATTAATATGTAAAATTTTATTTAAATTTATAACACTTGAAACATATGAGAAGTATATAAACACAACATGAACATTCCATTTTTGTTTTACATTAAATTATTATGATAAATTATATAAAGTATAAGATGAATTTACACATAAATATTTTTAGGTAAAGTACGTAAATGGTATCCGACTATAGAGTGTTACTTTGTTGAGTCTTTTAACGATTAAAAGTTATAAAATATCCCTCGACTAGAAGACGTTGTTTTGTCGAGTCCCCCGATTAGTAAAAGTTACAAAACGATCATCTAACTATTCATATATTCCAAAATCATCATTTCCCTAAAAAATTGACGTCCATCTGAGCTGGACGTTAACATGTGACTGATATATAATAAAATCATAATTTAGTGATGTCTATTGACACCGTTGTTACTTTCAAACATTGACTTGCCAGCATAATGTTTCAAGCATTGGTCGACGACATAATGTAAGCGGCGATTTGATCTAGAAAATACAATTAAAATGATTTTGGGATCAAATTTTATCATATCTCTGTCAATAGGTTAACGTTCATCTCATATGACCGTCAAATTTTTTACGAAAAATGACGAGTTTGGAACATATAAATAGTTGGGGATCATTTTGTAACTTTTAATAGTTAGTGGACTCAACAAAATAACGACCTATAGTTAATGAACTATTTTTGTACTTTACCTAATTTTCTTTAAATTGAATTATAATATCAAACTGTGTAAAGTATCATATAAATAAAAACACAATACAAACATAACACTCAAAAATAAAAAATTAATTAATAGTATGTTTAAATTAACGTATCAAAATGCACAAATCAATTTATTTAAGTGGTTAAAAGAATCGTTGTTGTTCCTAGAGGTCAAGCGTTCAAGTACCAGTAATTACAAAGGTGATTGAGCATTCATTATCAAATAGTTGGGAATATTTAGAATATGTATTACTTTTGTAATCATCTTAATTTAATCTAAACAAATAACATATCAAAATTAATTTATATAAAATGAATTATTAAAATGTGAAAAAATATGCAATTTTATAAAAATCGTTCATGTGTAGGCATAACATCTACACCTAGCATATCTCAACCATGAATGCACCACTATAGTTGGCTTTTTAGCCAAGTAATCGTTTAATATAATAATTTATCAATGCACGGTTAAAGTTGTCAAAATCAACTTATTAAATTTGGTTCAATTGATATCATTATTAGTATAATATATAGAAGGATGTGAGATTAAGTATATTTATGCATTCGATACTTTTCTATTTGAGGGTGAAGAGAAATTTAAGTATTGATAATATGAGAGTTCAAATTTAAATATTAGAGATTACATTATCGTTGAGAGGAATATATAATTATGAAACTCTTAAAATGAATATGTAGTGCACTAAAAAAGAATGTTCATTAGGACCCAAAAGGTGCCCTATGAGGGATACCTTTTCTTCTCGTTGAATTAGAATGAGCTTTACATATATTATTATAAGTTTCTTCATCTCCTCCTTCACGTAATTCTTCCTCGTTATTCTTGATGCTTAAAACTAAGCTCGTGTCTCCCTTTTGCCTTATTCCTACAAGCTGCAACCATTACATGTTAAATATGAGCATAAATATTCGAATACGAGTATGAGACGATGATAATTTAAATCCGATATAATGTGAAACTGACCTTGCATCCCAAAATGCAGAAACGAAAGGGATCCAGAAGGCTTCTGCCACAGGTTTCACATAGATGAGACACCCCTTTGCTGCCGCCGCCGCCGCTAGTGGTGGCGGTTTTAGGGTGAAGTGGTCTCTCGTTTAAGAAAACAACTCTTGCGCTGTTTATCACCTAAGTTTGGACTCCACTTATATCCAATACTTTTTCAACTTCACTAACCCTTACAACATCGTGGTATGACGACCGTCTGATCTGCATTCATCTCTTCTTAGACCATAAATTTTCATACATAAATATACCAGAAAAAAAGATGAAATTAAATTCGAGGAAACCTAGAGTTTAACTTGGTTAGCTCACCCGGATTTATCTCTTATGGCAAATGAAAAATAGAAAAAGAAATGTGACGTGCACCTGAATCACGAGATGATCTTTGTGTGCGGAGGATCGGCAGTAGAAGCAAAATGCATGTTTCATGCAATCGAGACAATACATATTACATTCGTTCCTCGACGTGTCTCGATGTCTTGAGCAGACCTAGAGTTAACTTGGTTAGCTCACCCGGATTTATCTCTTATGGCAAATGAAAAATAGAAAAAGAAATGTGACGTGCACCTGAATCACGAGATGATCTTTGTGTGCGGAGGATCGGCAGTAGAAGCAAAATGCATGTTTCATGCAATCGAGACAATACATATTACATTCGTTCCTCGACGTGTCTCGATGTCTTGAGCAGTCAGTGAAGAATGTCGTCGATAACAAGGATTCGAGCCATGGCGGCACCTTCATCTCTTCGTGAAATGGGGGCTGAAGGAGAAGACAAGAACTTGAAGAATGGAACATAAGAGATTCATAAATGGGAATTAATTGCAGGACACAATAGATATAAAAGAATGTGTTGAGAACGTATTTGGATTAAGGGTTTGGATCAAAAGATGGTAGATTAAGGTGGGTTTTGGACAGTTGGATTAGGATTTATGAGAATGAAAATTAAAATTTTAATGAAAGGTTTCGTTTTATGAGCTTACGCAATACTTTTGATTCGCGTTTGCGCCTATGGGAGACTGACAACGAATGGTAACAAATAGGAGAAAAAGCACATAATAAAATCCCATGTGCACTTCATGCCTTAATGGGGCTACACATGGAAATCGGTTGGATAAATATATAATTTCATGTTTGAATTTGTTGTTTCTTTAATATGATGTCGGCATATCTAATCTTTTATTTTTATTTAATTTAATATTTTTACGTGATATTTAAATTTAATAATTTTAACCTATTATGATATAATATTATATGTCGTAATCTTTTTTTTTCTTGTTGAAATGCTAATTTATTTAAATATATCAACTTTAACTTCATGTATCAAAATAATATCATTCAAAATTATTTATAAAAATAAGATATACTTTGAGATTAATGACAATTGATACGAATTCATTGTAAAATATATTATATAAAAGTAAATTTATAATATTATAATATAAATATTAAAAAATGATAAATTTCATCTCATTTATCTTTCAATACAGATAGTGTATTTTAGAATAAAATAATACAAACCAAGTTATCTCAATGGTCTAGTGGATAGTTGTTATTGTTAGAAGTCTCAAGTTTGAGCACTAAAGATTGCAAGGGTAATAAGCTTTAATTGTCAAAATTGTTGAGAATCTTTAGAACATGTACTACCTTATAATCATCCTAGATTAATAAAAAAAATTAAAATAAATAAAAAGATAATTTTATGCAATATTTATATAAGCATATTTAATTTTATGATTTTTTTATAATGTATTTGATAATAAAATAAAAAAATAATTCTATTTCTAGAATGTTAATTTTAATAATAGGGTTCAATTTTTATACGAGGAGTATTAAATGATAATTATCTAAAAAATAAACATCAACAATAAGAGTGTGTTTGATTCACGGAATATAAAATTAATTTTTAGAATAACATTATTGGAATGTAACATTATTATGAGAATGTTGTATTACCTTGTTTGATTGTTTAGTAAGAATCTAAGATTACTGTATTTGGTTGAAGGAATATAAAATTATTTAGATACATATTTTACTAAATTATACTTGTGATATATATCTTTTTAAAATTAAACTTTAATATTAATTTATAAATATTTGAATAAAAATTTATAAAAAATATTTTAATCGTTATACTATATAACTAGTACAACTTTTGAAGAAAAATACATTTAATATATAATTAATATAATTAATATACTAAATTTATATCTCTAAATAATATTCATAAGTATCATATTTATTTATATAAAATATAATATAATATGAAAAAAACAATATTATGATATTGAGTGGATAAAAATATTTTTTTCAATGTATATAAGATCCGTTTTCTAATAACTAAAAGTTAAATATTTTTTAAATAATTACATTTTTACAATAATATTATTTTTTCACCTTGTAAAATTATAAGTAATAAATATATTGAATATCAAAAATATAAATATTTTAAATTCTCAAATTTATTAATATTTTAGTGAATCAAACTCTTTGTATATTATTATTATGTTTATAATTTTGAGTAAACTAAAAAAATAAAAATTAATAGTGATCATTATAAAAGAATTCATTAGTCTAATAATATTTTTGTTTAAAATAATAAAAATTGTATAATACTTAATAATTTAAAAGTAATGATATTCTCACCATTTTAATACAAAAAATTATTATTATTAGAAAAAAATACTCTCTAATAAAAAAAATTTATAAATCAAACGTGAAAATATAATTTAAAAAAAATTATACTCTTTAATTATATTTTTTTTCGCGAATCAGAATAAATAAAACCCAATCATTGCTCTAACGCACATAAAGTATTTATAATTTTATATAGAAAACCCCGAAGGGAACTAGAATAAAAAAGAAAATCCCAAAACAGATGTGAAAATAAATAAATAAATAAATAAATAAAAACAGTGACTCATACACTAGTGAAAAGACTACAGGTGGCACCATCATTGCTCACCGTCCCTTTGTTGGCTAGCAAATAAATAATTAAAATCAACCGTCATTTATTAATTATACCAAAATAAAGCCCAAACCAAAACCCGACTCGGATCCTCCATCTCCCTTTTTCTCAATTCCAGGAATCCAGCAAATGTCTCCGTTTCCATCAGAGAACGGCATCGAAGGAGGCGACGAGCGAGAAGAAGAGGAAGAAGACAAAGATGTTGAAGATGAAGATGAGGAAGAGGAAGAAGAAGAGCCGAGGCTTAAGTATCAAAGGATGGGAGGAAGCATCCCTTCATTGCTCTCTAACGAGGCAGCTTCCTGTATCGCCGTTGCCGAACGCATGATCGCACTCGGGACCTACGATGGAAACATTCACATACTCGACTTTTTAGGAAACCAGGTGAAAGTTTAATTTGATTTTATTTTGTTTCATCGCTTTAGATCTTATATTTCGTTCCAGGATCTTTATATACGTTGTTTTGGATTAGTTAGTAGATTTTAATAAGTTATTTAGTAAAGCTAATTGTTTTAGTTGCATCCGGTTATTGAATCACGTTGGAAAATGAATTTTATTTTATTTATTTTATGCTTTAAAAGCTGTGTTTCGTTGTGTGTAGGTTAAGGAATTTGCTGCTCATTCGGCTACAGTGAATGAGCTTAGTTTTGATATAGAAGGTGAATACATTGGAAGCTGTTCTGATGATGGCTCTGTTGTAATAAACAGTCTTTTCACTGACGAGAAATTGAAATTCGATTATCATCGTCCTATGAAAGCGATTGCTCTTGATCCTGATTATGCAAGAAAATCATCTAGGAGATTTGTAGCTGGTGGTTTAGCAGGGCACTTATATTTTAATACCAAAAAGTGGCTTGGCTATAAGGATCAGGTTCGTGGTGCTTGTTTGACTTTGATGTATTTGAAAAAGGATTTTCTCTCTCTAAATTTTTGATGTTTTGTATGTTAACTGGATTGTAGGTTTTGCACTCGGGTGAAGGTCCAATCCATGCGGTGAAATGGAGAACAAATCTCATTGCTTGGGCTAATAATGTAGGTGTGAAAGTTTATGATGCTGCAAATGATCAGCGGATTACATTTATAGAAAGACCAAGAAGCAGTCCTCATCCTGAAGTTCTGCTCCCTCATTTGGTTTGGCAGGTTAGTCGAAGATTAAACTGGAATAGTTGGAAGTTGTTTAAGACTATATAAAATTTCTGAAGTATTTTCTTTTTAAAGTTTTTACTTTCCTAGGTCTCCATGAAGCATGATGTTGTTTCTTGTTGTTGTTTTTGCAATTGCTTATTGTTTGAACTTTGCATTCAGGATGATACTTTACTGGTGATTGGCTGGGGAACCTCTGTCAAGATTGCATCAATAAAAACAAATTTGAATAAAGGAACTAATGGAACATATAGGAATGTTACAACGTCTAACATGAACCAAGTAGATATTGTTGCATCTTTTCGGACTAGCTATTTCATATCAGGAATTGCTCCTTTTGGTGATTCTTTGGTTGTCCTTGCTTATATTCCTGGTGAAGAAGACGGAGAGAGCGAATTTAGTAGCTCAGTACCATCACGACAGGTATATGTCTTTTATGTTTTTAAACTCCAATAAGTTCCTCGTCATGCATGCACCTTCTAATGTTGAGGTTTTATCATGCTATCTTTGTGCATTACCTGAGTTTTTTTTTTACCTAAATTTTGCCCATAAGTTAAGAATTACTTGGGACGTGTATTATCAAATTGATCAGTCTGTTCTTTTCTCAGTAATGCAAGACCCGTGCTTGTTATTTCTTTATTTGATTACAATGACTCATTGGCATGCATTTTTTTTTATAGAAAACTTTTAACTCATTGCCATGCATGAATCTACTAAAGCAGGGTAGTGCACAGAGACCAGAGGTACGTGTAGTAACTTGGAACAATGATGAACTGGCAACAGATGCCTTACCTGTGCATGGGTTTGAGCACTACAAAGCAAAGGATTATTCCTTGGCCCATTCTCCCTTCTCAGGTTGATATCTCTGTTTTTTGAATTTTCTGGACCTTTGGACACAATTTACAGTCAATAATTATGGTGCTTTTCTCACATGAACGTAGGAAGCAGTTATGCTGGTGGACAGTGGGCTGCTGGTGATGAACCAATCTATTACATTGTATCACCAAAGGATGTTGTCGTAGCAAAACCAAGGTTACTATTGATTCTTTGCACACTGTAGCCTTCTAAAGATTATTGTTGCTTCTTATGATTAAAGGGTCATGGTTGCTGCAGTAATATGCATTAATAGCTAACTAGGTTTTATATTAAATTTATTAGTGTCAATCTGGTGTTGATTGCTTATCTATTTATGATATATATATATAAAACTCCCAACTGAGTTAACCTCTTGAGTGAGATGACACCAACTCAGTTAAGAATAGAAAAAAAAACTAAAACAAAAAGAATCTACATAAAATACTATCAGATCTTTTAACGTATTAATCCTTTTACCTTTTAAACACGCACAAATATATTTTATTTTCAAATTACTCGCATGATGTGTGGTCGTATTCTAGTTTAATGTAAAGGATTTGAGTTTATGGATAATCTCTCTTCCCATAGTTGCTAATATGTTTTTTTTATAATTCCTACACCCTCTAATTTACTTAAATTATCTGACTTGTTTATATACATATATTGATCCATCTTGCTCTTTAAGCTTGACACCTGACAGTAAAGTTTACAAGCTTCTGTTTTGCAGTTTAACATGATCCAAGTATGTAGTACTATTATATATTTGCAACTTAAAAAACAGGAATAGTTAAAAAAATGCTTATGAGGTTCATTCTCATCAAATTATGATAGTTCTGTGAATATTGTAAATCTTCAGATGAACTATTATGTAGTGCATTCTCATAGGGCATGAGTTTTGTCTGAGTTTTGATGTCAAGATCCCCTTAATATGGCGATACTTTGGATTGGTACTATTGTATTAGAATTTGTCATATATTTTCTAAGTACCTGCAGAAGTATTTTTGCAAATTTAACCTATATTTTTTTTTACTCTTAGGGATGTGGAGGATCACATTGCATGGCTTCTTCAGCATGGTTTGCATGAAAAAGCTTTAGCGGCAGCTGAGTCTGGTCAGGGACGGAGTGAACTCATTGATGAGGTAATTTTGGTTCTTTCGTTGATATATTATTATTGCTAATGACTTTGTATAAATTACTGGACAATGCTATGCTACCTGTAGGCATTCCTAATTAAATCTGATTATTGCATTAATATTGTAGACTCTGGCTGCATATGATTGTATATTAATTTTGATTTGTGGTAAAATAGTACCTATTATTGCTGGTAGTATTGTTGGCTTAGGTTTCTATTCCATCGTCCATGTTATTTACTAAAATATTTTTGTTTTTCTTTTTTGGTTTTATCACTCTACATGTAGGTGGGATCTAGATACCTAGATCACTTGATTGTTGAAAGGAAATATATTGAGGCTTCATCCTTGTGTCCCAAATTGTTGCAAGGATCTGCTACGGCCTGGGAAAGGTACCAAAAGGCATGATTCGTAACTCTCTCCCTACATTTCTTGTTAATCACTTGCATTCAATTGCTTTTGACAGATGGGTATTCCACTTTGCACATCTCCGTCAACTTCCTGCATTGGTTCCGTATATGCCAACTGAAAACCCAAGGCTGCGTGATACTGCATATGAGGTTCATTAGGACAGCAACTGTGTGCAAATATTCATGTAGTCCACTTCTATAATTTTTCATACATATCAGCTTGAAATTAAAACTACCTTTCTGTTATGCTGCAGGTTGCACTTGTAGCCCTTGCAACAAATCCATCCTTTCATAAGGATCTCTTGTCAACTGTTAAATCTTGGCCACCTGTCATTTATTCTGCATTGCCTGTTATTTCTGCCATAGAGCCGCAATTAAATACTTCATCAATGACTGATGTCCTTAAAGAGGTTCGTAAGGCAGTTTGTGGCATATCTGATATGGTTTGAATTTTGAATTGGCTGACGGCTCATATGGGGAATGATCATAAACTTTCTCTTTATAGGCACTTGCAGAGTTGTATGTTATTGATGGGCAGAATGAGAAAGCTTTTTCACTCTATGCTGATGTAAGTTTTTGGATGTAAATTTGTGCTCAAATATCTACAGTTATCTTTAAATTCATCTAATGCAAATTGCTTCTGGAAACTAGGTTTCCATCTATTCTCTGGTTGGATAGGTTGTATCTTAATGTATTTACTTCTCTGAGTTTTTCAGCTTATGAAGCCTGATGTATTTGACTTCATTGAAAGGCACAACTTACAAGATTCCATTCGTGAAAAGGTATGGTGATGGTCCTTATGGATGGGCTGGTGCAATGTCTGAGCTACTTTACTTTCTCATGAATGATAATATTTTTATAGAATAACTGAATATCTGTTTCATTTGAGGCCAGTCTGTGAAATTCTGAAATGGATGCATTAAATGATTTTACTTCTTTGGCTGCCATTTGACACTTTGATTTGCAATGATACTTAAAGTCTACAATATATGGTATATGATTTTTGCGCCATGTTCCAGAAATAAAAACAATTCATGGCTTTCCAATTTCCCTTTGTTGATATTCTAGAGGATTTTTTTAATTTTGTTATTCTATTATTGACGTCCTTTCTCTTACATGTGAGGTGCAGGTTGTCCAGTTGATGATGCAAGATTGTAAGCAGGCTGTCACTTTATTTATCCAAAATAGGGACTTGATTACACCATCTGAAGTTGTTTCACAACTTCTGAGTGCTGGAAATAAGTGTGATTCAAGATATTTCATGCATTTATATCTGCATTCTTTATTTGAAGTCAACCCACATGCCGGAAAGGATTATCATGATATGCAGGTATGGATAAGACAACTATCTTGGTATTTTAATAGCTTTTATGTGAATAATGTGGGTTGTATTACTTTTAAATTTATCTATTTTTCTGATATTTGTTTCAACTTGCTAGCTTCAAATATTAGTTGTTGGGGAGGTGAAATGTATTTCACACCTTATCTATGTGTGGTCAATGGTGAAGCAAACTTGTCATGCATTCCAAATTAGTCCTGATTTGTTTTGGCAACATAAGATTACCCATGACAGATTAACTTTGAACTGTTTGTATGGGTTTCAGTTGGATGCTAATAGTAGCCCATGTGGTTTGTACATTAATCGATAGAGCTCAATCTATGGCTGTAACCTGGACCATAAATCAATCCAGGTTATAGATTTGATGGTCTGCCATCAGGTATACTGCTTATATGTGTTAAAATCAACCCAAATAAAGAAAAAGAATATTAAAATTTCCTATGAGACGGAGAAGATGTCTCTTGCTCTTTCGATGCTGTATTAATGCTTCAGATTTTGTTGCCTGTAAAGTGTAAACATATTTTTCTAGTATTCAATACTTTTGGCTGTCTACTCAAGATGTAAATTCATGTGTATAAGGTTTTCGTTCTTATGTTGAATAGATTTTCTAATAAATTATTGACTATTATCTTGATGTTTAGGTAGAGCTTTATGCTGAATATGATCTGAAGATGTTACTTCCTTTTCTTCGCAGCAGTCAACATTACACACTAGAGAAGGTTTGCACAGTCTAAACTTTAGGTTGTAAAGATAACATCATAATTTTCCATAAATGACGCTGCTGAAATTCATCCTCAGGCATATGAGATCTGTGTCAGAAGAGGTCTTGTAAGGGAGCAAGTTTTCGCCCTTGGAAGAATGGGGAATTCAAAACAAGCCCTTGCTGTCATCATAAATGAATTAGGAGATATAGAAGAGGTAGTTATATGTCATTTTCAGTGTTCAGTCCTCCAGCTTTTAGCCGATGCCCGAGTTTCTATTAGTATTTCTGGTAATATAAGGATTGTTACTAACGAGAAAAGTCTTGTTATTTTCCCAAGGCTGTAGAATTTGTGAGCATGCAGCATGATGATGATCTTTGGGAAGAATTGATTCAGCAATGCCTCCACAAACCTGAAATGGTAAAGGCACAAAATGCAGACCGGAAATATGCATATATTTGTCTTATGATTTGTCATATTTATCCTTTTCTGGTTGTCCACTTCCCCTTTCTTTTTATCATTCTCTCACGAATTCGCAGGTGGGTGTCTTATTGGAACACACTGTGGGCAATCTTGATCCTATCTATATTGTAAACATGGTACCCAATGGCCTAGAGATTCCTCGGTTAGTATTCTCTCTTTCATAAGTGCAAATTGCAAATTTTTATATAGCTAGGCTAGTAGAATTTGACTCAATTCTCTATGTTATTTTCAGGCTTAGGGATCGTCTAGTCAAAATTATAACTGATTACAGAACTGAAACTTCTCTTAGACATGGGTGCAATGATATTCTCAAGGTACTCTTACTCCTAACATGTGTTGTTACTTGGAATTTCAATCTTTGGAACTTGACATTGGTGTAAATGTGAACTAATACAGGCTGATTGTGTTAACCTGTTGGTTAAATACTATAACGAAGCTAGACGTGCAGTTTGCTTGAGCAATGAAGAGGTCAATTATAGCTCCAAGAGGGAAGCAAGTGGAGCCTCTCTATCGATAGAGAAAACTCCTAGTGCTAGGAACATGGTAGTTAAGTCTAAAACTAGGGGAGGGGGAAGATGTTGCATGTGTTTCGATCCTTTCTCGATACAAAATGTATCGGTCGTTGTTTTCTTTTGCTGCCATGCTTATCACACGACTTGCTTGACGGACTACGCTTACGCTGATGACAGCAAAAAGAGGACTGGAACGACATCTCAAGAGCCTTACGGGTACTATAACGATGATGAGGGTGAGGATGAAGAAGATGACGATAATGATGAGCAGGCTGGCAGCCATCGAATGCGATGTATTCTATGTACCACGTCGGCAAGTTAAGTTTGTAATGCTTTATAATTATGCTAAGTCTATGCATGTGAGGGTGTGCTGTGCTTTTTGCTCCCAATTTCTTTCCCTTTCTAACCCATTTCTTATTCTTCTCTTGTATTGTTGTGTGGCAACATATGTATTATAGTCCATGTAATTATTGGAAAGTGGAATTTATAATTTTTGGCGGTTGGTTTTTGTGGCATATACCTGGTATCGTAAAAAAAGTTTTTTTAATATAGTTATTTTTATTTATTTTATTGAATAATTAATTTAAATTAGATTTTGTATAAATTTTATTGTGAAAGCTATTTTCTTAAGTGAATAAAACCAATTAAAATTAAATTAAAAAAAATCATGAAAATTAAATTTACGTAAATGAAAAGAAATCTTGGGTTCTAATCACAGATGCTAAAGACGCCAGTCTGAATTATGCCCATATAGCATCTATGATTGTGAGCCGATTAAATTTCTTTTCAATTCACGTGTTGAATTTCTCTAAAATATTTATGCCATTATATTTATAATATATATATACCAATAATATTAAATCTGTATGTGTTATAAGTTGCCTATAAATTAGTATCAATAGAACTTAAAGGCCAAACTTTCACTCGAAAGAAATAACGGTGAATAGTCGTTCTATCATTAATTCCTTATTATTCATTTTAGGGATTTAAATTAATTTGAACCGTCTCCAATTGTGAGTTTAAAAATGGTAGACATGGCAGATCAAACTCTTTGTTTGTAATCATCACCAGCAATGCGATGGTGTAATCCGATAAGATTACATTTTTAGTGCCATTTTTGGCTTTTGGATTCATATGAGTAATCGAATATAAGTATATAAGAATAAAGTTATGAGATCAAATTATTTGTTTTTAAAATTATAAGAAGATAGGTGCTAAGCTTAAGAGTTGGTATGCAAGGTATTTGAGTTATGCTGACAGGTTGCAACTCATAAATTCAGTTTTATTTAGTAATGTTAACTTCTGATGTCGTCGACTGATTTTGTCAAAAACAGTGTTGAGAAGGGTTGAGAGTTGTGTACCAAATTCTTTTAGAAAGGAAGTGACTCCTGTTTTAGGTGCTAAAGTAAGCTGAAAGAAGATTTGTTTTTCCAAGGTTGAGGGAGATCTTGGGCTCAAGGATATTTACTGTTGGGATAAAGCCAATATGGTTCAACTTATTTGAAACATATTTAGCAATGTATCGATGTGGGTAGCCTGGGTCGAGGCCTATGTCATTAGGGATGAGGACTTTTGACAAGTGGCTTGCAAGGATTCCGTGTACTGGAGCTTGAGGAAATTACTTCAGCTTGGGGGGAGGCTGTTGCTTTCTTCTCAAGGGTCACTGACTTGGATGCAGCAAGAACCAAGCTGATTTGGGATGAGATTAGGAACAGGAATGAGAAGGTTCCTTGGCCCTGTGCCAAGGCATTCAGTTGTTGTTTTGCTAACTATTCTCGACAAGCTTGCTACTCGGAACAAGTAGGCTCGTATGGAGATTACTTCCGATGGTGTTTGCAGCCTCTGTGGTGCTGTTAATGAATTCAAGGATAATATTTTTTTGGATGTCTTTTCAAGGAACAATTGGAGAGCTATTTTGGACAGGTGTGGATTGGCTGGATGAGTTTTCAGTTGGGATGAGGAGAAGCAATGGACTTTCCTGAGGCTGAGAGGTAAATCTATGTTTGCATACATTTTGAAAATTGCTTGGAACGCTACAATCTACTTCACCTGACAGGAGAGGAATAAGAGAGTGTTTACTGGTGTTATTAGAAGTTGGCCGGAGATTTTGAATTCCATTGGGGATTTGGTTAGAATTAAATTCTTTGACAAATATATAGATAGGTTACAGCTAATCAACCAATCTCTTTATAGTGCTTGAGGGATTGCTTAGAATATCTGTATTTTTGTAGGATGCTCTTTGTTTTTATATATTTTCCGTAGGTAATAAGATTTCAAATTATCCAAAAAAAAAATTATAAGAAGTATTTAAACAAAAATAGAGATTAAAATTTAATTTATTTAATTTTAAAATTGAAAGAGGCTTAAAATGTAAATAAACTAGAATAATAAAAAAAGATTAAAGTCTAATTTCTCATATTCTAAAATCAATATGAACTTAAAAATAATTAAATTAAAAAATTGGAAAGCATGTCTTCCCAAATTCTACAACATTTGCATCATCAATGTTGGAAGGTAAGCCCCTCCCATACTGGCCCACTCACATTCAAGTGGTGCCTTCTTCAAATCAAAACTGAAATAACCTATGTTACCGTCCGAATTTTATATTATTTTTACAAGTATTTGCTATATACCAAACACGAGTGTTTTAATATAGATAAAACTGGTTTAGTATCAATAGAATATGGCGATGTTGAAAACGTTGTGCAACACAAACAAGGGCCATGGAGGGTTATTTTCAGACATTCAGTTCCTTACGTGTTCCTTAATTTTTATGTCATGTGTCATGGGAACACAATTCAACATCCCAAGAATAGGAGCAGTTGGTGGAAGAAGAATCAGAAATGAAGCGGAAATCACATGGGGTTGGGATTCTAAAGACTTCCAGACCTTGTTCTACGACCGGTTTACCTCAAAGATATGTAATTAATTCCAAGTACAATGCAAGTTCACCCATCATGGTCTATTTCGGTGCCGAAGAAGCATTGGATTACGATTTATCTGGAATCGGATTTCTGACGGATAATGCGCCGGCCTGGGCTTTACTAGTATACATAGAGGTAAAGAGTTGAAGCCTTTTTAATCTAATTTCATTCTCTCCTCTTCTTCTCACCCTGTTTCTACATTCATCGCACCATCGGTTTTACGGAAAATCGGTTCATACGGCGGAAGTAAATGCTTACTATGTTTCTGCAGTAATAAGATTGAGTCAGTGACCATACTCATAATTTTAACATATTTGACACTTGTTTTTTTCTACTTGCGAAGTGCTTGCTGCATGTTTTCGGCTAAAATATCCTCATGTTGCTCTTGGAGCCCTTGCCTCCTCAGCTCCTATCCTATCTCCATGATCTTGCACCGCCAGTTGGTTACCATGCAATTGTCACCGAAGATTTTAAGGAAACCACTGAAAGTTGCTACCAAACGATCCGGAAATCATGGCACGAATTCGACGAAGTTGCTTCCAATTCTAATGGTCTTTCAATCCACAGTATGAGGTTCAAAACCTGCGAGTAAGCAAAGCAAATTAACTATACATGATAGTCATTGTTGTTGTCGTCGTCCATATGCCGTGTTTAATGTTACAAGCACTAATCTCTTCTTGTAATTTAATCAGAAAATTGAAGACAAGTTTTGATCTTAAGGACTTCTTGGACTCGGTATATTCCGACACAGCGCAGTATGATCATCTCCCAACCTATCCTAGTATTCTCTGCAGTGGCATCGACAGTGCTCCTCAAAGGACTGATATGTACTTGACCAAATATTCTCTGGTGTCGTCGCATATATGGGAAATAAATCATGCTACGACATGAATGAATTCAATCATCCAACTGATGAAACTTATATAGGATGGAAATGGCAGGTGAGAGAGGTGACTGAAGATAGCCGATAACTTGTTCATATAGCTCTCAGTTACATGATTCCATACCTATTTGCAAACATGTAGTGAGATGATGATGCCCATAGGGCACGGAAACAACGACTCAATGTTTCCGCCCGAACCGTTCGACCTAAACGGTTTCATAAAGAAATGTGAGACCTTGTTCGGTGTCCAGCCTTGGGCACATTGGGTGACAACTCACTACGGAGGCCATGTCAGTTTGTTTGATCTTCATAGCTTTGTATTCGCATCGAATCCTTAATCAAAGTCTCCCATATTGGCAGGATTTGAAACTGATTCTTCATAAATTTACCAGCAACGTCATTTTCTCTAATGGCCTGAGAAATCCTTACAGCAGAGGCGGCCGTATATCAACTTTAAATATAATCGATCACCCGATTTAACATGATTTTTATGTTATTACAGGGTATTGGAGAACATATCAGATAGAGTTGTTGCAGAGTCAATAGTATTTCTACATATGTTTCAGTTTATGTCACATTTCAACTATGAACTAACATTAACATGCTTCTGCAGGATCTCATTAATGCTGGAAACGAGAAGCGATCCACCGTGGTTGATGGAGAAACGGAAAACGGAAGTTGAGAGAATCATCTCATTTGTAATAATGTTAACAATGCATATGAAATTAAGTTCGATAGATTTACATGATGGATAACATTTCGTTAAAAAATGGAATAATTTTTGGACCTGTCTCATTTAACCTGATCCGGTACTTATAAAAAAATGGTTGTCCCTTGTTCTATATGTAATGGGGTAAGGAGGAAGTAAGATAGTAGGTTGCCCCCAATACTAGGTTGAGAGCAGTTTCCGTAGAAGACCTCTAAATTATGAAATGTTTTTCATGAGACTCGATCTCACGACCTCAAATTAAAGATCCTTGTGCTTTACTAACTGAGATGGATGATCATTTCCTCTGATCTAGTACTTATGCTATCATTAAATATATATTTGTTGTAGACTGAGCACGTGAAGCCCAAACCACAAGAATACTTGTCCAGTCCCCAAAGCTAAAAAGGTCCATCAATACCGTATCTCTCGTTGGTCTCCTTTTATACTTTTACCTTCAAATTTCCCAGAAACCCTAATTTCATCAAATTGTTTCTCTCTCTCTCGCTTCTCGTAAACTCAATCTCTCCAGTCCCGTTATAACTCAATTGAATTTGATCAAGAACTGTAAGCTTAAATACTCAATTTGTTCATTTTTACTTGTTTTGGAGATGGCTGAGGATAAGAGCGGAGATCCAAGTGAAGTGAGTGATTACTCATCGGAAGATGAAGGGACTGAAGATTATAGAAGAGGAGGGTACCACGCGGTGCGTATTGGCGACACTTTCAAGAACGGTTGCTATGTGATTCAGAGCAAGCTTGGTTGGGGTCATTTCTCCACCGTTTGGCTCGCTTGGGATACCCAAAGATCGGTATTTTCCTCTTCCTTTATTTCTTTTGTGCTTCCCTTTGCCCCCTCTTATGGTAAAAGTTTATTCTTTTATGGAAAGCTGGTTAAGCATTAATATGGTGAATTATTTGTTTATGGGTGTATGTATTAAGAACAATGAAAGATGTCATTGTAAGAGATGCTGGAATGTGCATTGCTTTTGGTTAATTGAAGGGTCTTATTTCTGCAGCTAATGTTGTGAAGAGTCCGAGATTTGCCTTCTTGCAATTGAGCTTCAAATGCCCTTCATTTTCCCATCGGAGATAATTCTCTCTTTTTACATATAGTGCTCTTGTTGAGACATTTTCATTTTAATTCTTTTCAATATGATTATATGAGGTGTTCTGTTTCTTGTTTAGGTCATAAGATTCTTTGTGTGTTGAACTTCGTCTTATTGTAGAACTGGATCAACCATTGCCATTTGAATTTCACGTCTTTAACCCCATGAGAATTTATTGTTTGTAGCGTTATGTAGCTTTGAAGATTCAAAAGAGTGCTCAGCATTACACCGAGGCGGCAATGGATGAGATAAAGATCCTCAAACAGATAGCTGAGGGAGATCCGGACGATAAAAAGTGTGTTGTGAAGCTCTTGGATCATTTTAAGCATTCGGGGCCTAATGGGAACCATATGTGTATGGTTTTTGAGTACTTGGGGGATAACCTTTTGACTCTTATTAAATATAGTGATTATCGAGGAGTTCAACTTCACATGGTTAAAGAGATTTGTCGTCATATTTTGACGGGGCTCGATTATTTACACCGTGAACTTTCAATCATTCACACTGATTTGAAGCCGGAGAATGTGCTACTATTGTCAATGATTGATCCATCAAGAGATCCTAGGAAATCTGGTGCTTCCCTCATCCTTCCAACTAGGAAGGATAAGGTTGTCTTGGAGGCTGTTTCTTCAAAAGAAATTAAGAGTTTGAATGGAGATTTGACAAGGAATCAGAAAAAGAAGATTCGGAAGAAGGCTAAGAAGGCAGCTCAAGACTGTGTTGGAAAGGAACCTTTGGAGGAAACCGAGACAGATTCCAAGACTGGTGGTACGGAAGACACCAATGCTGATGTGAAATCAAATGAAGTTTCTGGTGAAACGCAGCCAAATAGTTCTGTGGTTGAAGATGATCCAAGGAGTGATGGAATTAACAATCGTGACCAAGGAAAGGAGTGTCATAGCAGGGGGAGCCGTGCAACGAGGAAAAGGCTGTTGGCTGAAGCTGATCTTAAATGTAAATTGGTTGATTTTGGCAATGCTTGCTGGACATATAAACAGTTTACAAACGATATTCAAACCAGACAGTATAGATGCCCTGAGGTTATCCTTGGATCCAAGTATTCAACGTCAGCTGACTTATGGTCTTTTGCTTGCATTTGTTTTGAACTGGCTACCGGTGATGTTCTTTTTGATCCACACAGTGGTGACAACTATGATCGCGATGAGGTATGCAGGAACCATTTTACTTTCCATCTTGCATTTATATTATCCCGTGCTGGATACTTTGATAGTCTTATGTGCCTCTTAATGATGGTGGACCTTGTGGTTACTCCTGTGTGATGGTCATGGGTTTAGGGTTTACATATATCCAGTAATCCATACATCTGTACCTCCCTTATGCAGTCCAAATAAGGACAGAGGAGAGAATGAATGAACTTTCATTAGCTTTAGATGCATACCAGATAAGGTTTCTTTCTATATTATGTCTGGAGTAAGCTTAAAGTATCCTACAAGCGATGTGACTGCCTACTTGTTTCCTATTTGTGCAATGGAAAAATAACATAACTAATTCTTAGGAATGAAAGACCACCATAAGTTAAGATGAGCCCTTCAGACTTTTTTTTCTTCAATATTAATTATGTTGAGTTCTGTAGGTCATTACAGATTTTGTTATCACCTTTTCCCTCGACTTACATCTTTCATTTCCAGGATCACTTGGCATTGATGATGGAGCTTCTCGGAATGATGCCACGCAAGGTAAAAACAACACATGGCTTACAAAGGAATGAATTTCCCGTTCAACAAAGTTAATATTTGAATGTTTTACGTTGTAAATCATGTAATTTAAGTTATTGTGGTTGTGAATCTCACTGTTCGAGTTTCTAACAATTTTCTTCAGATTGCATTAGGTGGACGCTACTCTCGGGATTTTTTCAATAGACATGGAGATTTGAGGCATATTCGCCGATTACGCTTTTGGCCTCTCAGTAAGGTGCTTATGGAAAAGTATGATTTTAACGAGCAAGATGCTACTGATATGGCTGACTTCCTTGGTCCTATACTTGATTTTGCCCCTGAAAATAGACCCACAGCTTCTCAATGCCTTAGCCATCCATGGATCAGTGCAGGCCCTCTACTGCTCGAACCTTCTGCAACTGTTCACAAACAGTCCATAGATGATAGTACATCTCAAAAGGAAAGGAAAGAGAAGGATGACAGAGAGCCCTTGGAGGCTAGGGTAGGGAATATAGCAATCGATGGGTGAGCTTCAAAGCCATTGAAAGAAATGCCTCCGAAGTTGGAATAACATTTCGAGGAGATCTAGCTTGAGTCGGGGAAGGTTTATTTTAGGGGTTTACTCCAATTTTGTGAGAACATCTTTGCTCATGCACCCCAATTTTAGGGTACATGTTGAAAGCAAAGGCTGGCTCCCATGGTGGATGGATGTAATTTTTTATCACCTTTCCATGTAGAATTTAGACTGTTTCTTCATAGAAATCGTGCTTAAAACTTGTTGGTCAAATTGTTCTTTGGGACATCCGTTGTATGCATTTTATTGGAAATGATTCTTGATATTCTTTTGCTACTATTATTCTTTGATGCTAAGGTAGGTAACTGCCAAAAGTTATGCAATTTGGCACTGCAACTGATAGTTCTAACATGCCATGAAGGAATTGCCGTCATTTTTGAAATTATTTTGTCCTACAACGCTGCAAATCATAGTTATCTTGCCATTTGTTTCTTACTGTCGTTTGTTGTTGTATGGTCTTATTTCATTTGTCCCAAAAAAATGATTCATTGTTTACTCATGTCTGAAAAGTTCAAATTATTGCTTTATTTTTAGTAGTCTGGGGTGATTAAAGATAGTATCTATTTAAATTTTTTTATAATAATGTAGGTACTTGTAGACATATCTGATCGAATTTAGGACCTTTAACCATTGACCTTGGGTTCAAATTAAAGAATTAGGATCATATAATTATAATGTCTAAAGAGTGAGAGTCAGATTTTAAAATTAGGATCTAATTAGTATAATGAATAAAGGTCGATGGCTTTTTCCAAAATTTGTTCATCCCTTTTGGATAACCCCCACCCCCAAGAAAATATATATATTTTCTCCTCTTTTTCATTTCAATATTGAAATTTCCGTTTCCATTTTTTCAACACCTCATTTTCGTCTCCATTGCAAATTTCTGATTCCAGATCGATTTCTCCGTTTCCTTTGAAATAAAAGGAGAGAAAATCTGGAAAACTGAGAGGCAGATCCCAATGGAAGAAGTGGATCTGATCAGTAAACCGGAATGGCAATTCACGGGATGAGAGGGTTCTCGATTTTCATTAGCGACATTCGGAATTGCCCGGACAAAGAGAAAGAACGCGTACGCGTCGATAAAGAGTTTGGCAACATCCGAAACCGCTTCAAAAAGGAAAAGGTTAGAGTTTCAAAGCAATCCCCTACCATTTACATTCCGTGTTTTAAGTTTTATGTTCTTCAGTAGAATCAAAGTGCACATGATTCTTTCGTTCATTATATTTTGTTTGAGAGAAAAGCGTGAAATTAGTTAAGCTGCGAAGTCTACGCCTTTGTAAACGCTATTAGTGTATAAATTTTATTAATGCCGGTATATTATTTACAGCAACTTTTTGCAAATAAATTGTGCATATGTTTTTTTTTGGAAAGGAGTCATCATTGATTCATAACAGTAGTCGCAGCTCTGAGAGTGGGGATTTGTGATCTTCATACGCGCTTACTACCATTTTTTCTGCTGACTAAACCTTTGTGGTAGTCCTATTTTTACATTTTATATCGAGTTTGCAGTAGGATTGGATCTCATATCTTAAGAATTCTAAATCTACATAGTGTATTAGAGAGTACTTTTCTTGCTAATCCTGAGAAACTCTTTACAATTTGAGCTCCTGTTAAAGACATTACATGAAGTAGTGAACCTTCAGAACATGTCTACTGCATGACACTTAGTAGGCTGGGAAATCTATACCATTGCTAAACTTTAATAAAAACAAGCATTTTCAATTATTAGAAGCATAGATCATATAGAGTTGCGAGCAAATAGGTTTCATGTGATAAGTTTCCTCCCTGCTTAATGAGGTATTGGACTTGTCGTGAAGAGTCTGTTCTCACCAGTTTGGCCGTGAAGGCCAGGAAGATGCATGTTCATGCAGAATCACGTCTAACCAGCCAAACACTAGTCAAAACTTTAAAATTGTACGTGTTAGTGAGGATTTAGCCTTCAAAGATGTGTTTTCATAAGTTGATGAACTTATCTATCAATCCCATGGCATATTGGAACTGGAAATTTTCTTTTTGTTTGCATTTTATAAATCTCGCCACTTCTGATAGTTAGAAGTGGTCCCCTCATCATTTGATTTGATTTTATTTTATTTGATGTTAATGTTATAGTTCGAGCGTTTTTCTCTCCCCTCCATTCCTTCAACCTAATGAACATTTCCTCCCACCTTTCCTCAGTACCATAGTTAACTGAAAAGATTAGTTTGTGCTTTAGTATGATTACTGTTAAATTTACAGTATTTTGATTTTTTTCCTTCTCAAGTTTCATATTGCCAAACCTTAAAAATTTTGCCTTGGGAAATTTTCTTTCCTTAGTCATCGCATCATCTTACTTATTTTTCATGTTGGATTTGATGAGTTTCAACACAAATCATATTCCAGTCTCAATAAGAAACATAAATTGAATTTTCTTTTGTTCCAGATTGAGTATTTGCACCAGCTTCCTACATGCTAGAATGTTATGTTCTGCCTTCTTTTACAGGAAACTGTATATTTATTTATTAAGTGCTGTTAGGTGAATCTCAGTGAGGTTTCCATCTCCATGAAAGTAGCCTTGTTGTTTTTACATGAAGTTTCTTTTTTGTTTTCCCCTGATTTCGTAGTTAACTTATTAGGGAGGAGTTTAACTGATCATTCCCTCTAGCAACTTTTTCATGGAACGATTCAGTGCCTTGTTAATGACATATTTTTAGTGCCTTTCCAAGATGAGCAAGCAGTTCTTTATTCAATGTCCATGTTCTTCTGACAGTGGCCGACACCATATGATCAGAAGAAATATGTTTGGAAAATGCTTTTCATTTACATGCTGGGTTATGACGTCGATTTTGATCATATGGAAGCTGTTTCCTTGATATCTGCCCCAAAGTATCCAGAAAAGCAGGTAAGATCCATTTTGTTCTCTTTTTAATTTGATTTAATGTCCTGTGTAGAAGACATTAAATGGAGAGAAACCTGGTGGACCTATGCCCTGGAAGTGACATCCTTATTTAAGAGCTTGAAAGAACAGTAAACAAGAAAAGTTGTAAACCAAGGTCTAAAGTTCTTTTTATCATTTTCTCCTTTCACTTTGAGGAAGAAAGAGGGGAAAGGGCCAACAAAACTTGAATGTGTAAACAAGATAACTTGTTGAAAGATCTCAGCTATGTTTCAATATTTAGAATCTGGACTACCATGAAAGCTTTATTCCTTTATATTCATCTCAGTTATTGCTACATGTAACTAGTTTCCTGCAACAATAAAGCTGGCAAGTGATGGTACTTTCTAAGCACTATAAATCACAATTATTTTATAGAATACCAATCCTTCTAAGTATTTGACTGGGGTGTCATGATATCAATTTAACTATGTATTGTGGAAGCCTGGATTGGATAATATATGGATATCTATGTAACCTTTTCAGATAATGTAGCTTATTGTGTTTATCATGATAAGGATATATTATCACGCTCTAAATGGCTGATATTCAAATCTGCATGTTAACATTTTTTTCTATCAATTACTTTTCTCTATGGCTTTCTTAACGTTTGTTCTATAATTGGCTTCAGGTTGGATGCATTGTGACGTCATGCTTGCTCAACGAAAATAATGATTTTCTGAGACTAGCCATCAACACTGTATGCAATGATATAATTGGTCGAAATGGGACTTAGTGCCTGGCCTTAACCTTGGTAAGGATAAGAACTGTTTGAGTTTCTAGGCATCATCAGTGTAACTAGAATGGGATAGAAGTGTGTAAATTACATCATCGAGCGCCCAGTGTACATACTTAATTCATATGAAAAGTATGATTTGTCTAAAACATGTGATTGAGAATTTTACTTTTTTTTCTCTTTTCTCAAGAGGACTTCATTTCACTTTTCCTGAATATTATTTAACACTTAATGATTTATATCGTAGCTCATTATTTCTACATCTGCAACAGGTGGTTATATTATTATGATTGTTGTTAATCAAATGCCATGAAGTAACTCAGTGTTCTATTGCTTTGTGCCTTGGATGTTGCTTTGTAATCTATAAAGTTTTAGTTATTTATGTTCTGGTTACTCTTTTGTTACCTTTTGTTGGTCTGATTCATGGCCGCCTAAGGATTTCCTTATTGTTTTTGTTTAGGTTTTTGATATTATTGTTGTTGTGACCTCACATCTACCATTTTTCTTGAATTAACTTCGTAGGTTGGGAATATTGGTGGCAGAGAATTTGCTGAATCTTTGGCATCTGATGTTCAAAAGTTAATTGTAAGATCAACCAGAAACTTGTTCAGTTGTACTGCTTCTTTTAGAAAATTATTTTACATATGTATTCTATGTTTCAGTTGCCTAGCAGCTGCATACCACTTGTACGGAAAAAAGCTGCATTATGTTTACTGCAATTGCTTAGGAAAAATCCCGATGTTGTCAGTGTTGAGGGCTGGTATGCTAGAATGCTAACAGTTGTATCCCAATTGACTGTTTTATGATGTTAAGCTGTGCTTATGCTGAATTGCTTTTCTTGCCCTATGTTTTAGGGCGGATCAGATGGCACAACTTTTAGATGAGTGTGATCTTGGTGTTTTGACAGCTTCTATGAGCCTTCTTATTTCTTTGGTATCAAATAATCATGAAGCTTATTGGACCTGCCTTCCAAAGTGTGTTAAAATATTGGAACGCCTTGCAAGGAACCAAGATGTTCCACGGGAATATACTTACTATGGTATCCCATCTCCATGGCTTCAGGTTTGTTTTTCTAGTTCACTCTTATAACTCCAATGAATTTGATGCCTAGATCAGAGAAAAGTCGTTTGCCTTGTCTAATTAGTGTATATAAGTATGTTTCAAGCAGATCTTGTTCTCTTGGATATGTCTACACTTGGTTATTTGATAATTGTGTCCAATTCTTTCCCTTTTTCTCTTATCTTTATGTTAGAGTTGATGACTTTGTTTATCAGTAAGTATCATTGGCTTATATTTGGTAGATTTTATTGTGGTGTTTATCATTCTGTTATAATAAGTTAAGACAATGAGGGTTCTTCAGTATTTTCCTACCATTGATGATCCAAATACTAGAAGAACATTGTTTGAGGTTTGAACATCCCTGTAAAGTTTTTATTTTCTATTAAGGTTATTTTGATAATGGAACTTGATTGCTGATTTCAGGTCCTACAACGGATATTAATGGGAACGGATGTAGTGAAAAACGTTAATAAGAATAATGCATCATATGCTGTCCTCTTTGAAGCTCTTGCTCTTGTGAGTTTACTTCTAAATTCTGGCTCTGCCGCTCTGGCATGTGAAATTTATTTTTGAAGACATATTTTGGCATTAAGTGATTTAGAAAGATTGAGTCTGTCAAGCTCAAATAGACACTACTATGAAAATCTTGCTGAAATTCATCAAAATAAGTTTTTTAGGTGGGTCTCATGTCTTCTATCCTATGACAAGAAATGTTATGTGCTTTTTTAGCTTTCATGTGTCCTTCCCTGCCCTGGTGTAAACTGTAAAGTATGTAGTAGAAGTATATGGATGATAACATCCTTACTCTTCACATGCACATGAGGGAAGTAAAACATGGTGGTTTCAGAAGCAACTTATCTGCTTTACTAAGCATGTTCAAAGATTTCTTTCTTAATTTATGCTGTACGTTTGCTCTCCTTATTACAGGTCATGCATCTTGATGCTGAAAAGGAGATGTTGTCTCAGTGTGTGGCCCTTCTGGGGAAATTCATTGCTGTTCGTGAACCGAATATCAGATATCTTGATTTGGTAGGTTATGCAAATATAATTACTTAGCTCTCTTTTAATGATCTTGTTTGCAAACAAGAAAATATGTTTGCATGTGCCAGATCATGGTGGTTATATATAACCTAATGATATAGATTTTAAATACTTGGTTGCAGGAAAATATGACTAGGATGCTTATAGTTGCCGATGTGCAAGAAATTATAAAAAGATATCAGGCGCAAATTATCACATCATTGAAGGATCCTGATATCAGGTTGAGTTTCTTATTTTTCAAATTTTTTGAGTATTGATTGCACTTAAATCTTTGTTGCTATGATTCTCTATTGCAAACTATTTGTATATGGACACAAACATACGTAACTTCAGTTGGTTCTATCTCAGACGCGAAACATTTCTTGCTTGAAAATCACCTTATATAGTTGTCCTGTTATGAGTTCATCATCTGATTAGTTAAAATAACAAGTTACCCACTTTATTTAAGACTTAAATCTTCTCTCAGTAGATCTCGTCTCTCCATTTGTGGCTTTGATTTAGCTTATATGGTTGAAGGTGTTACTTTTCTTTTGTATTATGTTCTTTTGCATCGTTTTTGATCCTATTGATGGAGGTGTAATTAGATTTAAGGTGATTCGACTTTGGCTTTGGATGAGGATTTAAGAGTTTAAGGTGTTTGTTGTAATGGTGTATATCACCATAGGAGATTTTTCCGTGTTGTCTTTTGTATTGGGTATTATTATTAATAAATTATGAGGTACCCTTTTCTTCCTTCCAATGTTCGTTAACATACTTCTAAGTATGTGAACGAATACGAAGGGAGTTTTTAATGAGACCTCCAACTTCTATTTTTTTGATAGGAATTGTAGGCCTCGTTAAAAACCTCCTTCTTGATTAAAGGAGCTTGTAGAAAAGCTCCTTAATCAGCGGAAGGAGGAAAAGAGTGCCTTAAGATTTCATTAACCAAAAGAACCAAAGGATACAACCATAATCACCTCCCTCAACAAAAACAAAAACCCAAAACATCCGGCATAAACCCTATACAACACCACTAACACAGCGAAATCCATAAGAACAATAGTCACAAAAATGACTGACCAGACTTAACACCTGAACTAATCCCGAAAAACACATAACAAAACAACTAAAGCAGAAGCCGAAAACACAGCAGACACAAACCAGAAAAACCAACATAAAAAACATAAGCCCTGAGCTTCCACACGAAGAGAGCAAGAATCTTCAACCGCCATACTGCCTCATCCGCCTTACTGCCTCTTCTAGCTTGACATGTCGACATAGACCAACCGAACCTCCAACTTTAGAGCCTTCAAAATCGGAAAAAACTTCCTCTCGATGCACCTTCCTCGTAGAATTCTCGCTTATGATTTACCGAGACTTCCTTTGGTGGGCCGAGAATTTTTCTTGAAAATTTCGGAGAGAGCTAAATATAGCATTTCTCTCCTCCAAAGCTCTTTGTTTCTGACGCCCATCCACTTTGACTGGATTCGATAGCCCCATCCCCTGACCAGCAAGCACATCCTCGTGTACCACCAAAACCTTAACTCCATCAGATGGCATGTCCGAGGACGGCACAACTTCTATCAAAAAAAAAACTGTACCTAATGCCTTGAATTTATAAACATGGAATTATATGTTCTTCGAATTGTATGTTCATAAGATCCATTTTCTTTGACTAATGCCAGTGTGAATTTTCCAGTATCTGTAGGCGAGCTCTTGATTTGCTTTATGGTATGTGTGACGTAACAAATGCAAAGGACATTGTTGAAGAATTGTTGCAGGTTCTAAAGCCTTCAACATGAAAAAACTATTATTTGGAATGATTCCTCTATTAATTTATTTTCTATATAGCTACTTCAATGCTCTGGTACAAGATGAGAATGTTACTAAATGTCATCTCTTTACCAGTATCTGAGCTTAGCTGATTTCACAGTGCGTGGGGAATTGTCGCTCAAAGCTGCCATTCTTGCTGAGAAGTTTGCTCCTGATCTTTCATGGTAAGCATGTTGGAAGGAAGCAGGGTATTATCCCATATGCTTATTAATGAAGATTCTCTACCACAGCATTTTCTTTTCTGTTGTGTACAGTAGCTTCATCAAATGATTTGCTGTCATTCCTTACAACATAACTAGTTTGCCTAAACATTGCATGTATGTAGATGTGATTCTTCAGTTGATTGAAAAGGCAGAAGACTTCATTAGCGATGACATATGGTTCCGTGTTGTGCAGTTTGTTACCAACAATGATGACCTACAGGTGTTCAAAAAGTCCAACACATTTTGTTTTTCTACTTTATTACAAAAGCTATTCTTCATTTTGTAGTGTTCAGGCTGAAATGTTTATGTTTATGACCAGCCTTATGCAATTGAAAAGGCGAAAGAGTATCTTGACAAGCCCGCTATACATGAGAAAATGGTCAATGTTCGTATAATTTGTAGTTCTCTGCTTCAGGATGAGTTTGCAGGCATGGACACAGTATATGGTACATTTTTTACATAGATATGTATATTATGGAAAGATATATGTAAGTTTATTTTGGTATTTGTTTGTACCGAACAGGTCTGTGCTTATATTCTTGGTGAATACAGCCTCCTTCTGGCTAGACGGCCTGGATGTAGTCTAAAAGAAATCTTTACCATCATACATGAGAAACTTCCTACAGTAAGGTACTAGCCTTTTACCCTTGATTCTCTATGTTTCATAAATATTTGTTCTCCATTATTTTGGTGTCTTACTATAATGCATATTACATTTCAGAACTACTACCATTCCCATTCTTCTGTCAGCTTATGCTAAGATCTTAATGCACACTCAGCCACCTGATCAAGCACTGAAAAATCAAATTTGGGCAATATTCACTGAGTGAGATTTAGTTTAGAATAAATTTCTCTCTGATTTCTCAACATTCCATCTATAGTTTGTTTGAAATTTTAAATTTTTGGTTTTATTTTCATCAAAATAGTGTGATTTGCTCAACACACTTTTGTAACTGTTAACTTAGATATGAGAGTTGCATTGATGTGGAGATACAACAACGAGCTGTTGAATATTTTGCATTGAGTTGGAAAGGTGCTGCACTAGTGGATATTTTGGCTGAAATGCCTAAATTTCCTGAGCGTCAGGTTTGTGTACTTTGCACTATTTGTTTAGAAGCTGCCTGCTATAGTTTTGTGTTGCAGGAGGTCTATGCATGGTCTTGATTCAAGTGATGGCTAAACCGTGCTCTTGTCCTCAATGTACAGTCTTCATTGATCAAAAAGGCCGAAGATGCTGAGGGTTACACAGCAGAGCAAAGTGTCATCAAGTTGCGTGCTCAACAGCAACCTTCAAATGCTTTAGTTGTAACTGATCAACGCCCTGCTAATAGGGCACCACCACCACTTTCTTTTGGCCATCTTAGTGTAGTAAAAGCACCCAACATGAATGATACTGAGGTTAGTTCTTTTGCAATCCAAGTGGCTACTTGTTTTCTAGGTGTCTGATATACTAGTTGCTATTTTCACACTCGTTGAACATGTATACCTTTTTTCCTTTTCTAAAATTTTACAAATTCATTATGTATTAAACATATGGTTGCATATGTTGTGTACAAATAACTGCAACTTACATTTTACCATAAACTTGCTTTAACGTTTATGTAAGAATTACATTCTATTAGAATTCTTAGGAATTGGATAAATCTTATTAATTAATGACAGCCTGTTAATGGAATTGTAATATTATTGATCAAATTGGATAAATTTTGTTAATATCTATTTAATATAAATACTTGAAATGGCAATGTAGAAATATAATAATCAATTTTTTTGTTAGTTTAAGAGTATTTTAATCTGTTCTTGACATTATAGGTTATAGATATACAAACCTGTGTAGCTATTGTTGTTAAGTGTAATTTTCAGTAATACATACTTACGGAAATATGAGCAAAGTTGATCCACAACCGCCTTCAGCAGACCTCCTTAGTGATCTTTTGGGTCCACTGGCTATTGAGGGCCCTCATGGTGCTGCTGTTCAATATGAGCACAATGCACCCCCTGGATTGGATGGTGATCCAGATGCAGTGGATGGTTCAGCCATGGAAATTGTAGCGGTGGAGACAAATACAATTCAGGTAATGCTTTCCGAACACAAATTACAAGTTTAATCATTGTAAAATTGATGTGATTCTAAGTGGTTCAGTATTGTTATTAGTTTACTAGTTGATTTACTACTTGCATCTGCAGCCAATAGTAAATATTGCTGAAAGATTTTGTGCATTATGGCTGAAAGATAGCGGTGTTCTATGTGAAGACCCTTACACTCAGGTACAAACCTTTTGCTTTCCATGTTCCATATGATTTGTTATCTTTTACTCTGTATTATTTCCTGAGGCTAAATTCTGGGATACTAATTGGTTTTTTCAAGTTGGTTTTATGACTCCATTAGATGCTTCCAAAAAGGTTGATGTTGATTTTCTCACTAATTTCTTTTTCAGATTGGTATTAAAGCAGAGTGGCGAGCTCATCATGGATGTCTTGTTCTTTTCTTAGGAAACAAGAATACATCTCCTCTCATTTCAGTTCAGGCTTTGATATTAGCTCCTGCTCATTTGAAGATGGAGCTTTCTTTAGTGCCTGACACCTTAGTTCCTCGAGCACAGGTGAAAAGGACTCATTGTGCTTGTAATTAGTTGCACGTAGATGCTTATTGATGTAATTATGTTGTTTCATCTTTCTGTTTCTTTTGTATTACCATGTTTATTTTACTTCTCATTGTTTCTGTAGGTGCAATTCCCACTCGATGTTGTAAATCTTCAGCCAAGCAGGGATGTAGCTGTTCTCGATTTCTCGTACAAGTTTGGAAACAATATGGTACTTGTAGATAACTGATGTTATAAACTGCTAAATCACCAGGAGCTGGTTTATTGACCATGTCATTGCCTTTTATAGGACTTCAAGCTTCTTCTTCCTGCTTGCCTTTTATAGGTTAACTTCAAGCTTCGTCTTCCTGCTGTGCTGAATAAATTTCTTCAGCCTATATTGGTTTCTGCGGAGGAGTTTTTCCCTCAATGGAGATCACTTGCAGGACCACCATTGAAGCTTCAAGAAGTTGTATGCATACCTCCCTTTTTCCCCATTCCTATTTGGGTATAATAGTGTAAACGGTTTTGATATATTATGTGTCTTGTTCTGTGCATTCTAGTTTGTATCATCATTTATAGTCTAGTCTGCTGGCCTCCCTGTCTGATCTGTAGTCATTTGCTACAAATTGGGGCAGGTTAGAGGTGTAAGACCAATGGCTCTTCCGGAAATGGCAAATCTACTCCACAGTTTTGGACTGATGATTTCTCAAGGACTTGTAAGTCCTTTTTCACTTGAATAATATCTTACACCGTTTATATATGTATCGTTCACCGTTCGATTTTCTGTTCCAGGATCCAAATCCTAATAATCTAGTTGCCAGCATAACCTTCTGCTCAGAGAAAACACGTGGCATGCTCTTGCTTGGTAGGAAACATGTTCTGTTCAAGCTATAAATTCTTGTGCTATTTTCCCCTTTTGTTAGTTATTTTATCTACTTGGTTTGGGTTGGATGTATGTTCTGGTTCAAATAGGTACCAAATTTGTTTCGAAATTATCCACTTGTAAGTCTTAGCAGGCCATTATAATTGAATTTTTTATACAGAGAAATCGTGTCTTGGTCTTGCAACTTGCAGTTCTGGAAATTATCCATGAGCTTGTAGTGCATTAGAATCTGTGTAATGTTGCTGCTTACATGGCGTTTCTGCTGTAATATTCAGGTTAGAATTGAAACAGATCCAGCGGACAGAACCCAGTTGCGTATGACACTTGCTTCAGGCGATCCTACATTAACATTCGAGTATGTAATTAAATTTCATCCAAAGAAGTTATAGTAGGTTTAATTGGATTAGCATCAGTTTCGTATACCATTTACCTACAGGTTGAAAGAATTCATCAAGGAACAACTTGTTAGCATTCCGATGGTCCCTCAACCGGCACCACCAGCGACTCCTGCAGCTCCACTGACCCCACAAATACTGCCAAATGATCCTGCTGCACAACTAGCTGGTTTGCTATGATAAAATCGAAGATGACCGAGCTCGAAGATTTGTTCAATATACAGTTAACAGAACTTGATTTTAATAGCCGGCACACACACGCCCACTTGCCCCTATGAGGCGTATACAGTTAAATCCCAATGCAAGGGCTGGCGGGAGCAAAGATGAGCTACATATTTTTTTCGGCCCAGTGAAGAAAGGTCGATCTGCATTTTGTGATTCTTCACAAGGATATTGTACCTTGGTGAGTTTTTTCTCCCTCATTTTAGTGTCTCAGGTTTTTTTCTTTTTAAATTTCCTTTCCCGTTACCCGATTTCTTACCAGTTTTGCAAGATTGATTTATTTAATACAATGCCGTAGTAGCATGTAAGATATGGAATGAAAAGTAGTATGGTTTGTAACAATGTATTCATTTTCTCAATCCGATATGTATGTTTTAGTAAGATATAGTGATCAAATGTGGTAAAGTACTTCTAACATCATAACCTATCATGTGATGGATCTATCGGTTCATGAGATTCGGTTGCTATCAAATCTCTTTTTTCTCTTTTTATTGCTTGGAAAACAGCCTCGTCTGTTTTGTCTTTACAAATCATCATGATTGTTACATCTCGGTACTCTTAAAACATGTTGATATGGATCTGTGTTTTCCCACTCATGAACATGGGATGACAGCAAAACATGTCTTAATATGACAATAGGAGTTGGGGTGATGACTTCTGTTATTGGAATTTAACACTTGGTAAACCCACAAATAAATAATCGCATTTACAAAGTCTGTTTCATGTTCGTTTATGGTTTACGGTATATATCCGCGATTTATAGTTCTCTTTTAATAAAATCACCTTTAGGTCCCGTTTGGTTCATGGAATATTTCATTCCTAGGAGGAATGGTTTTTTCCCGGTTAAGATACCCACGTCTGGTTTCTCCATATTCCCAAGTGCCAGTCAAAGTTTAATACCAACGGTGGTATTTTTTTCTGTTTTCCCGGGAATGTTAGTCTCCCCTCTCCCTTAGGTATTTGCTTATTCCCGTCTTCTGTTGGCTAAAAGAACCTTCTCCCCGTAAGCTTGATTCTGCAAAGGAAAAAAAATTCAACAATGGTTCTCTTCTGAGAAACTTGCTTTGGAGCTTTACATGGAGAGTTGTTACATTCTTCTTCTGAAATTTAACCTGTAAATATCCTTTCTATTTTTAGTTCCGACAATAGCTCTTCTCTGCCATCAAAAGTCCCCCCTTTGCTTCATTAAACCCCACTCTTATTTGAACTATCATACGCCCAAGGTTCCATTTTTCAAACCCTTTTTCACTCTCTCGATTCTTCGTTTGTTTTGGTTGATTTAAGGTTGTTTGGTTTTGTACAGGTTCTTGAGGAGAAACTCAAAAAAGGGTTCTTTCTGTTTGGGACAAACATTGTCCAAGACTAGCTTGCTTGCCCTTGTTTCTGCTTCTGTTTTATTGGTGGAAACTGAAATTGAAAGAAACTTATATAGGTTCTACTAAAAGCTCTTTGCTTTCCTTAAACCTTTTTGTAGTTCCTAAACTCTTTTTTCTTAATAACCATATAGATCAGTCTATGTTATTCTTGTTTTTTAATCTATTATCAGCAGAAAGTTTTAGTTTTTGATTCGTAATAATTAATAGATTTTTGTCCAATGCTAATCAGATCAGGTAAATTTTTCAAATCACAAGCTTTAGGAAAATTATTGGTTTCCTTTTTTATTGAACTTTTTTCTGGGGATATTTCCAATTTGTTTCCTTCTATGGTCATGTGAATTGGAGCAGTTTTGGTATAAGACTAATCAGAAAGTTGTATTTGTCCTGTTTATCAGTTTTGACATTTATTCCATTTCCTGTGAAAAATGTCATGAAAGTTCTAAACTTTACCTTCTAGTTTTAGTTAAAATGACACTATTTGACTCTGAATTGCATTGCAGATTTTAAATTTTACTCATTTGACCCCAGAATTATCTTTGCAGTTGTTTCAATGGACTGGGGGCTTGAATAGAAAATAACAAAAGAAGTAGATATAAGAGGAGAGTCATCTGGTTTGATCATTGGGATTTCTATAGGAGTGGTGATCGGTGTGCTTTTAGCTATTTTTGCACTCATTTGTATCAGGTATCATAGAAAGAGATCCCAGATAGGAAACAACAGTTCCAGGAGAGCTGCAACTATCCCTATCAGGGCTAATGGATCTGATTCGTGTACTATGTTATCCGATTTTTTGATTATTTAAATTGGTTATGAATGTCTTTTGTTTTGACAATGTGTGGTAGACCATGCTCTTGCTTTTAAGGTAAATCTGAGTTTTCATTTGAGACGCAAATTCAATCATCGAAACTATGTTATTTAGACTCGAGTGTGAGTGTTAGATACGAGTTTTCAACGATTTAAATTGGTTATGAATGTCTTTTATTTTGACAACGTGTGGTAGATCATGCTCTTGCTTTCAAGGTAAATTTGAGTTTTCATTATGATACGTCAAATTCGGACATCGAAGTTATGTTATTTAGACCCGAGAGTGAGCGTCAAATGTGAGTTTTCGACGATTTAAATCGGTTATGAATGTCTTTTGTTTTGACAATGTGTTGCAGATCCTTCTCTTGCTTTCAAGGTAAATTTGAGTTTTCATAATGATACACATGAATTCGATCATCGAAGCTATGTTATTTAGATTCGATTATGAGTGTCGGATACGATTTTTCGACGATTTAAATCGGTTATCAATGTCTTTTGTTTTTACAATTTGCATTGTTTCTGCTAGTCCTTGTTTCTTCTTCTGTTTTCTTAGTAGATCATGCACTTGGTTTCAAGGTAAACTTGAGTTTTCATATGATACACACGAATTCGATCATTCAAGTTATGTTTTTTAGATTGTGTGTGTCAGATACGAGTTTTCGACGATTTAAATCGGTTATGAACGTATTTCATTTTGACAATTTGTATTGCTAAAAAGGGAGGAGGCCCTTATGGATCTAAAGTAACAAGGGGACAAGACTTAACCGACAAAGATTTTAGTGGCAAGACATTGATCAAGCAAGATTTCAAGATAATACTGTTCTGTTTTTTCAGTTAATTGATATGTCTATGGTATTTGCCTTAGTTAATCTCAATGATTTAAAATCTCATTTGATCTTCCTTTTTCCTCCATTTCAGTCTATACTTCGACAAGCCAATTTCAAAGGCACGAAATTGTTCGGTGCTAGCTTCTTTGATGCCGATTTGACAGGTTTTCTCTCAACTATTCTATGTAAACTAACTAATTCGAACATTTTTCATTAAGAACTTCAAAAGTCTCTCCATTTTTCTGTTTTCTCGAAGAAAGTATTCGACCAGACTAATTTCAAGTTTCGAGCTTGTTTTTAAGGTCCAATAATGGTTTGGGGTTTTCAAACATATGATTGCATAAAGGTTGAGGCCATTAAAGGGTTAGTAAAGTAATGTGGTTAAGTTGGCCTCACTGGTTAAAAGACCTCGATTCGTATCAATTTTCATGAAATATCTGTAATCTTCATGAGTTGAGGCTGTAAAAGGCCTCGGGTTGAATAAATTTTTCATGGATCTTCCGCTGCTTTTATGATCATATATGCTTACATAATAGACATCGACCATTTTCTCGAGTTGCATCTAGTAAATAGTTCAGATAAGTGCATGCCTGCAACTTTAGACGAACACTCGAATCTTTTGTTCTTTGTCCCTGCTCGTGTTTTAAACGATTTTTGATTAACTGAAACGATGCAGAAGCCGACCTTTCCGAAGATGATCTTAGGGGTGTAGATTTTTCTTTGGCAAATGTAACAATGGTAAAGATCAATCACATGTTAGGTGTATATTTTTTTGGTATTGGAAAGTTTTTTTAAATTCGGTTTTGATCTGAGTTTGTTTTCAGACGGATAATTCAATGTTCTATCAGATGATATCTTCGTTCGAATCTCCAATCGTTCCTACTTGCAGGCAAATTTAAGCAACGTGAACTTGGAAGGCACATCTGCAACGGGAAACACATCTTTCAAAGGATCAAATATAACATGCGTTGGTATGTATGAACTCCAGTTTACTCAACTCTCTGTCAGCTGAATATCGATGAACTGTGCATAATTTGCCCGCGAATCTCATTGCCGCGTAGTCGGTCAATTTATCAATGAACTTGGAAGGCGCAACTGCAACGGGAAACGCATCTTTTAAATTTTTTGTTGTGGACAACTATTTTCACAAACTCTAATAATGTATACAATGAGTTTCATGACAAAGTTCATGGCCATAAACTCTTTTAATAGATGTATATAATGAGTATTTTTTATTTTCGGTATATTCGAGCAAGGTTCGGGGTGAAAGGGACGATGATTAATCGCCGATCTTGCAGTCTTTTCGGAAACAACCAACAACCATTAGGTCTAAATCCCACATTTTTCGCCTAGGAGGAAGGCATCCTGAGACCTGAACACCAGATATGAGACCTGAACACCAGATATGTTGGACACTCACCTTCGAGGTGAAAGGAACGTTGAAATAAAATTATCAAATGTAAAATTATAAATTGGCATTAACCTAACTGAGAAATACAATTATAAATTGTTTAATTTATAATTTTATATAATATATATAATTTTCATTTTTGTTTAATTTATATATAAAATTTTAATTTAATTATACACATTTAAAAAGTAAATGCATTCAATTATAATAAAGTCATCTTTGTACATTTTGGTAGGAGTAAAATAATTCATCTATTAAAATGTTCATATGTTTGTTTAGTTAAATGTTGATGTAAAATTTTAATATATTTTTAGATAAATTATGTAAAATTTAATATTAATTAAAATTAAAATAATACATGATATATTTACTCTTTTATTCTACCCATTTATCTTTTAAAATTTATAAAAAAAATTATATATAAATTTTATTAAAAAGTATATATATTAAAAATAATAAAGTAACATATTCTCGATGAATTTTTATATAAATATTTTCATTTAAATATTTAGAATTCCACTTGTTAAAAATTATAGAACAATGACAATTTCGTAAAATTTACATTTCAGTAATTTTTTATTCATTCAACCAAATACTGTAATCTTACATTCTTGCCAAACAAACCAAACATAGTAATATAACATTCCCAGTAATGTGTTAGGTAATGTTACATTCCGGTAATCCTATTCCCGGAGGTAATCTTACATTCCGTGAACCAAACGCATCCTTAGAGCTTAAATATGATTTCCTTTTTAAAAATGTAACATGTCTTTTATCAATGCGGGTGTAACTTGGTTTGTTTTCAAAATTTAACACATGTCATATACTTAATTATCTTAAACCAAGTTATTCTTTATATGTGTAAAATTTTATTTTATTTTTAAAAAAAAATGCAAAATGTGGCGTGGCACCAAGGCAGCATTGCACATCAAACGTTGTGTGTTCTACTACCAGGTTTTCTGGTGTTTTAGTCTATTAAACCCCAGAAGAAGAAAAGGCAACAGAGGGAAATCTAACAAACAATGCATAACCAATTTACTAGTACTATGGATGGACTGAGTTAGCTTAAGTTTAAAAGCTTATTAAAACCAGCCTTGATTCAATAGTATTATTTTAAACTATTGGGTATAAAGAATAATCCCTATTCGTGGCTAATAGTAAAAACAAAAGGAAGTCGTAAGAATATGGTAAGAGCTTAAAACGAGAAGGTGGTTAGTTGAAATAGGGTTGTGATATTTGGTAGGTCACCCATGTCTTAACTTTTCGGGACATTATGTTCGTGATGAGCCCTCACTTCTCCATTGCTACAAGGAATTTCCATTAGCCACAAAGATTTGGGATTTAGTCGGTGTGCCTCTATGTTCCTTGTATAATCTAGTTTTGAGTTTGGGTATAATAAATAAATCATATACAAGTTTATTTAAAATAAGATCAAATCAGATTTGGATTCAAATACCATAATTGTAGCAGTTAATTTTATGAGATATTATGGTTACCAAAACAAATGCTAATCCAAAAGAAAGGAATCAATAGGAGAAAAGTGAGTAGTTAAAGTCCAAAATCTGACTATAAAAACACTTGCTTCTCTCTCTGTTATCTATTCCCCTGTTTTCTACCTCACACTCTGTCCTGCATTGCCTCGCTTTTGTGTGTGTGTGTGTGTGAGAGAGAGAGAGAGAGAGCAGAACTGCCAATTCACTATTTTTTCTCCTTTATTTTCCGCTTATTTCTCAACTGTTCATCTCAATTTATACAGAAAATCCCAGATTTTCCTTCACATTGTTAAGCGGAAATAAACCAAGCAGTGAGAAAGATTCATTTTTAAGCCTTTTTTACTCGGTTTATCGAGTAGAAAGCAAAGATGGCTCAAATTTCACCCAAGCTGTTAACTCCGGAGTCATTCCAAGTGTCCCGAGACGATATTACGGGCCAACTCGGTTTGGTATGGGAACTCATCAAAACACCATTGTTAGTTCCTTTACTGAAACTCGGCGTCTACGTTTGCCTAGCCATGTCGCTCATGCTCTTCATGGAGCGTGTCTACATGGGTATCGTCATCATCCTCGTCAAGCTCTTCTGGAAAAAACCCAACAAACGTTACAAATACGAACCCATCCTAGACGACGAGGAACTCGGCAGCTCGATTTCCCCGTCGTCTTGGTCCAGATCCCAATGTTCAATGAAAAAGAGGTCTCTCATCGTCTTCCCCAACATTCTTGCTGTTGTTTTTCATGTATGGGTTACCTCTGATGGTGTACTTGTTTGAATCGAAACAGGTTTACAAAATCTCAATCGGAGCAGCCTGCGGACTTTCATGGCCGGCTGACCGTCTCGTCATCCAAGTGCTGGACGATTCGACTGACCCAGCAATCAAGGTACATACACTAGTCTTCTTAGACCTCTCAATAAATCACCATATTTTTTTTAACACAAGGTTGAGCGCAGTTGCTGGTGGAGCAAGAGTGCCAAAGATGGGGGAGCAAAGGTATAAACATAACGTACCAAATCAGGGAGAACAGGACGGGTTACAAAGCGGGAGCTTTGAAAGAAGGGTTGAAGAGAAGCTATGTGAAAAATTGTGAATATGTGGCCATTATCGATGCTGATTTCAGACCTGATCCTGATTTTCTACGACGAAGTATTCCGTTTTTGGTCCATAACCCCGACATTGCTCTCGTTCAAGCTCGTTGGAGATTTGGTACACCACCTTCATCCCTCCTTTTTTTTTATAATTATTATAATTAATTTCATGAGTGTCGGTGGTCGTAAAACTCTTCAGTTTTTTTTTTTTTTTTAATTTGGTTTTCCAATTTTGGGTTTTTGGTTTCTGTCGGCTGTGGGGTGTGTCCAGGGAAAGAACCCCACCAGTCAGGGCATGGGACCCACTCTACTCTTCCTCAGCCTTTCATCCATCATAGTTGATAGGATATGGGTAATTATTAATTTTTTTTAAAAAATTATTAAATTTATTTATTTGTTATAAAATGATGATTGTAATGTTATATAAATATGTAAATTTAATGATTATTTTATAATTGTTTTATAAAAGTTAATGATATTTTATAAGTTAATTAGTTTAATGAATATATTATAATTTTTTTAAAAAAATAATGATAAAATAATTGTTTAAACATAGTTTAATCATGTCTACTACATTTTACTCTTAAATTTAATATTGAATTAGGTTGGATTTTTCATCATGGATAAGTTGAGTATTTATTTACAAGACTCGATCTGAATCTGAAGGCACCAAATTCATTATCACTTATTACGACGAAGTAAAGAATTAGTCTTTCTACTCTAATTTATCAAAATTTAATCATCGAATTTTGAATAATTAATCCATTTCAGTAACAATACTATATTTATCGAAGACCGAAAATTCAAGTTCATGTGTTTATTTACCAATAAATGAATTGCCTGGTCAATTTTCATAAACTATAAAGATCAAATTTTGTCAAATCAAAGTGGAGGGAGTAATTTGTCATTATTCATAAAATATAGAGTAGAGTTCGTAATTAGACCCAAATAATCGACTATTTTGAAGCGTATAAAAAGAAATGATTTGATTAGACATTCCAATTATTGGTGTTATTAGTGATTTTGCATGTGATTTCCCGAACGAAAAATGATTGGGATAAAGCCGTTGTAATTAACGACCTGAGATTGAAGGGATCACGTGGTCAAGAACATAACAGAAGTAATCTTATTCTTTAGAGAGAAGAGGGTTATAATAGTCATTTCCGCCCATCCCTACCTTCCACGTGTAATATTAATTATGGGTGATGTTTGTAGTGAACGCGGATGAATGCTTGTTAACAAGAATGCAAGAGATGTCATTGGATTACCACTTCACAGTGGAACAAGAAGTTGGATCTGCCACTCATGCTTTCTTCGGATTTAATGGTAACATGTTCGATGTAATATACCGGCAATTATATTAATCGAATGAAAATGGGTTTTCATCTTTTTCTCTCGATTGAATACGTTATTAATGCAGGAACCGCTGGTATATGGAGAATTGCTGCCATTAACGAGGCAGGTGGATGGAAGGATAGAACCACCGTCGAGGACATGGACCTCGCCGTCCGAGCTAGTCTTCGGGGATGGAAATTCGTTTACCTCGGAGATCTTCAGGTATTTATTCTTCTGTTTCATACACGGTAAATAAAACATGTCTAATTTATGCTTTCCCTTTGTATAGGTAAAAAGTGAACTTCCAAGTACTTTCAAGGCCTTCCGTTTCCAGCAACATAGATGGTCTTGTGGTCCTGCAAATCTGTTCAGGAAAATGGTGTGGGAGATCATTCAGAACAAGGTTAAATTTTGCTCTAAATTCATCTTTTTTTCACTCTTTTACTACTGTGTTAAATTCATTCATTTGTATTATTATCACGTCGTTGCAGAAAGTGAGATTCTGGAAGAAAGTTTATGTTATTTACAGCTTCTTCTTCGTCCGAAAGATCATTGCTCACATGGTCACCTTTTCCTTCTACTGCGTTGTCCTTCCCCTTACGATTCTGGTTCCCGAAGTTAAAGTACCGATATGGGGTGCCGTTTACATTCCTTCGGTCATCACCATCCTAAACTCTGTAGGAACTCCGAGGTATGGCGCGGCTATCTGACTCTTCGTTTTTCTTAAAGTATTCATATCGAACTTAAAATCAAACCTGACCCGACATTCACAGATCCATCCACCTATTGTTCTACTGGATTCTGTTTGAGAACGTGATGTCGTTGCATCGGACAAAAGCCACATTGATCGGTCTGTTGGAGGCAGGCAGAGCAAATGAGTGGGTGGTGACAGAGAAACTCGGGGATGCAGTCAAGAAAGCTGCAGAAGCCGTTAAGAACAAGACGAATGCTAAAGCTCCCAGAAGATTTAGAATCAAATTCACCGATAGGTAAAGAAGTTTCGATACGTGTATACGATCCGTGGAATATATGCGTATTCATATATAATTTATTGTATGAACAGATTGAACACATTGGAGTTGGGATTTGCAGCATTCCTTTTCCTATGCGGATGCTATGATTTCGTCCACGGGAAGAACAACTACTTCGTGTACCTATTCCTCCAAACCATTACCTTTTTCATTACAGGAATCGGGTATGTGGGCACCATCATTTAATGCTCCAAACAATCTTCTTGTCAGCATTTGTTGTCACTGTACTAGAGCTTTTTCTAGACTGCCAAACATGCAAAAATAGAGAGGCCTCTCAGCAATCTCTCATTCAATATAATTCAGTACAAAGCAGAGCTGTCGTTATCTTTCCAGTTAATGGAGAAATCAACAGAGAAAAGAAGATTGATGTTGTTATGGGCACAGAGGAGGTGGACACTCCAAAAGAGAGCTTTGTAGTAAAATTTAATTGGAGATGATGTTATTTTTCTTTAAATAGTTTGCTTCTAGTGGCGAGATTTATTGTCTTTTTTATACCACTTGTTTTGGTGTTTTTTTATTATATATTAATTTTGGGTCTTGTGTTGGTAAAAGTTTTGCTGCAAAAATGAAAATAATATTAACAAAGTATATTATTGATTTCACTTTAATTGGTATAATGGTCAAAATGAACATCGGTTTTTAAGATCAATACAACACTTATAGATTAATATACTTTTAATAAAAAAAAAAGGTTGAAATTCAATCAGCGTTATTTTTTTCATTTGGAAGAAGAAAAATGATAAAGACGTTGAAGAGTAAAAGAGAGCAATAGAAGCAGTGTTGGTATATAAAACAGTAAGATGAAGATTATGTTTTTTAGAAGAAGCGGAAGAATAAAGTGGTAGAAGAGAGAGAACTTTTACAGAACTCCTATATACCGACTTAAAAAATAATCAAACGATTTGCTTCATTATCTTAATTTACTGGATTCCTTCTCAAGTGGGCAATGCTATTGTCAGGGCCTTGATTTCACTCATTTTTACCTCTCACCTTTCAGTTAAAAACTATTACTATCACAACCATTTCTGCATTTAATTCCGGCTTAAGTATACCAAAAGTAAACTCGTTTTTTCAGTTTAGTGTCTAACATTTATTTCTTTCCAGTTTGGTGTCTAACGTTTTATTCAATTACTCAAAATGAGTCAAGCCGTCAACAACGTTAATTTTCTCCGTTAAGTGACACGTGTCACAATATGATAATTTTAAAAATTTTATATAAAATATATATATATATATATATATATATATTAAAAAAAGAAAACACATAAATTTTAAAATAATCCTAAAACTTTGAAAACCTTCATTTTAACCCCTAAACCCATGCCGGCCGTCAACGAAGCACCATCCGACATCACCTCTCCCCGGCAAACAAAACTCCTATGAAATCGTGACTGGTCAACAGTCGATCGACGGCGAATCGACATTTTATACCCGTGAACCCAAATATGAAAATCACAATCCCAAGCAATTTTAACGGCCAATTGACCACAATTACGACGACTTGTAACTAGGATGATGACAATGACTATGTCGACGGCGGTGATCGTGGCCGGAAAGGGGCGGCGGGTTGGAGTTAGGATTAGGGGATTTTGAGGCTTTTTTGTAATTTAAAATAAATAAAAGTTTTTTTTATAAATATAATAATATTTTAAATATTTTAAAAAAATAATTTACAAAATTATGAGATTGTGACACACGTCACTCAAGGAGAAAACTAACGGTCTATCACTGCTTGACCCATTTTGAGTAACGAAATGAAACGTTAGGCACCAAACTGTAATGAAATAAATGTTAGGCACTAAACTGGAAAAACGAATATAGATTGGGCACCTTTTGTATACTTAAGCCTTTAATTCCTCCCCTATGTTTTTTTCTCTTGTGGTTTCCAAAGTTTTGCCTTGATTAATCTGGTCACCTGACTTTGGTGAGTAAATCTCTCGAGAATTTTCTAAATTAACAAGGACTCGAACTCAAATCCTATTTATGCGATATCAAGTTGCTTACCACTTAAATTAACCCGTTGGTAAACCAAAATCTCCCCAATGTTTTAATATCCATATTCAAACTATATACATAACAAAATACAAGCATAGATTATATTGGTATTTTGTAAAAGTTGTGCACATGCAAGCAGTGTAGTTTTCTGAGCGAACTTGTCATGCACGTACATACCACATGATGTGGGGCTTTTACTCCATAATTGGCCAAAAGGGCGAGGGATTATGGCAATAGACTGAAGTTCTCCGATATTATAATTCCAATATATGAACAAATCCGTAAATAATATTTATCATCTCTTACAAGTGACTGCATAAAACAACACAAACATATTGAGATGAAAAATAATATATATTTTTTTGGGACAAAATCAGTCAATTCTCTAACATTGAGAGATGGTGATATTTTTGCATAATTGGGGTCATTTATTTCTGAAACAAGGCACATGGTGTCTTCTTCATCAGCATCTATTTTCTGCTATGTCCATTCAATAATAAATAGGGATGGATAATGGGATCACTTCTGTCTTCTTTTAAAAAAATTTGTTTACTCATATCTTAGGTCATTGTTCTGGTAAAATTAAATATTATTTTTCTGATTTTTAAGATGAGATATATAATATATTCATATTACTTTAAATTTAAACAATCGATGTCTCTTAATAGTTTATTTTATGTCTATTTTTCCAAGAATCTTAAATGTAAGTGAAGTTACTAACGATTAGTTGGATTTGTAGATTGAGACACTATAATCTTTAAATAAGTTAAGAGAATGAAGTAAATTAGGTTAAGAGGGTCACTCCGTTATAGATTAATTAATCAATAATAGATTAAATATCGATAGTTAATTTAAAAAGTGAAGTTAAAGCGGTCCAGTGAACTGCAGTCCAATAATTTTATATGTCATTTGTATAAATATAATTGATAAAAGGTTTTCAAATCTTAAGCTTCTCAAGGATCTGTCGTTGATTTATGTATGTTGTAAAGAATGTGAGGCAAAGTGTGGAGTTCAACTAAGTTATGTAACTATTAGTAATTAGATTTTGAACTAAAATTTTAGTTTTTATAATTAGTTCATTAATAAATTAAAAAGAGTTTATAAAGAAAATATATAAATCAAAAAGGCTGATTGTTGGTAGGGATGACAATGGGTCGGGTTCGGGTCGGGTTCGGGCCGGGTATTGGTCCCCGTCCTCATTCCCGTTTAAAAAACCCGTACCCGTCTCCGCTTAAAAACTGCGGGGATCCCCATCGGGTAATAGGAGAAAACCGCGGGGAAACGGGTATCCCCGTTTAGCATAAACGGTTATTTAAACGGATATTAGGCCGGGTATATATATTTAAATTAAATATATAAATATTATATATATATATTAATTTAAATTAAATTTATTAATATTATATATATATATATATAATTATTATTTTTAATATTTATCGGGCCGGATATCGGGCCAGGTAATCGGAGCAGAGATTACCAAACCCGTCCCCATTCCCGTTTAACATAAACGGTTTTCCCCATCCCGTCTCCTTTTATCATCTCCGAACCCAACCGATTTAATTCAGTTTTCGATTTTTCACGTCGGGTTCAGGTTTTTTTTGTCATCCCTAACTGTTGGGCAAATCAGCCAATTGGTTACTGATTCCGGTAAAATATTATATATAGAATAAATTTCAAGAGAAAACATAAAAGTTCGTTTGATTTGACGATGTGAAAGAATGGATGAAATTTTGATATATAAAGATTTAATTAGCTAATCAGCATATTAGTTAACAATTATCTTTAAACAGAGAGATTAGTTATATTATTAATTTTGGGTTAGATCAAGTACTTTCTATTTTAAACCTGAATTGATTTAATTTCAGTCTTTAATACGAAAAATATTTAAGTTTGAATCATATTGAAACTGAAATGTAAGCTGAAACCAAGCAAGTCCATATCCCGATTCGTCCTCCCACTGAGTTCGAGCCTAAACCCAGATCGCTTAGCTCAATAACCGTATATCTTTTCCACGGCTCCATCTTCTTCCTACAAAACGTCGAACTCCGTTCATTGTCCGATCATCATCGAGTCTCCAAGAGGTCAACATGTCGCCGTCTTCTTCTTCGCCGCCGACGATGGCGGAAGAGAGGGAGCTGAGATCGGAACTTCAAGCGTCGGTTACGTTTCCTCCGATAAAAGCAGCGAAGAGAGTAGTGCTGGTGAGGCATGGGCAGAGCACGTGGAACGAGGAAGGCAGGATCCAAGGGAGCTCCAACTTCTCTGTTTTGACAAAGAAAGGCGAAGCTCAGGCTGAAACTTCCCGCCAAATGCTCATCGATGACTCCTTTGATGTTTGCTTCTCCAGGTCTTCTTTAATATACTATTTGAAGTAAAAATATTTTATTAAATGTAAAATTTGTCAATTTTAGTCTTCATTTTAAGCACTCAGTACACTCTTTAGCTAAACCTTTTTTTTTTTGGAAATATGTAGATTTTTTCTTAAAACTTATTTTGAAAAAATAATGCAAGTATACATATTTCCGGATAATTAGGATCTATAATTTTTTTGAAGGATCAAATTTTGAAATTTGATGACATTTAGGATCTATAAGTGACATTTAGGATTAAATTAAAGAAATGTATTTAGTTGAGAAAAAATGGTAAACGGATGTAGAGAGGAGTGAATTTTATACATATTTTAGGAGATTAGGATCGATAACTTTTTGAAGAATTTAAGTGTGAATTTTGAACTGGAAATTTATATATATGACATGAATATGTTTGAATAAGTGGCAGAATTTAGCTATTTGATAGTTTTTAATTAACGAAATGTATTTATTTTTACATAAGATTTAATACATTTGCAGTGCAATTCAGAAGATTTATTTGCTTTTGAATTCATAAGGTGGATTTTCTTTCATATATTTCAGCCCCCTCATTCGGTCGAAAAGAACAGCTGAAATCATATGGGGGACTCGAGAATACGAGATTTTAACAGACTCTGATTTGAGAGAAATTGATCTTTATTCATTTCAAGTATGTTTTTGCTCAAATTCATCAAGTGTTTTGAGTTATCGGAACACATAAAATGCAAGTACATACTTTTGGTTAGGAAGGTTTAATGTCTTATGGTGATTTTTATCTCAGTTTATTGGCGGATTTTAGGGCCTCTTAAAGCATGAGGGGAAGGCAAAGTTCGGTCCAGCTTATCAACAATGGCAGGTTGATGCTGCAAACTTCAACATTGATGGTCATTATCCCGTCAGAGAGTTGTGGGGGCGTGCCCGAAATTGCTGGGATAAAATCCTTGCTCATGAAAGCAAGTCTGTTCTTGTGGTTGCTCACAATGCTGTTAACCAAGCTCTAGTTGCAACAGCAATTGGTACTTGTCTATTTCTATGTTATGGTTACTATTTTAGGACACAAATGGTCACTTTTACTTTTCTAATATCCTTTCGCCTTTGCTGATGATCAGGACTGGGAACAGAATACTTCAGGATTTTGCTTCAGAGCAATTGTGGTGTAAGTGTGCTTGATTTTGTCCCGTGCCCAGAGGGAGGGTCTCCATATATCTGTCTCAATCGTTTAAACCAGGTATGCTATGAATTTACCGAAAAATATCAGATTTTGAAAACTCCGTTTCTTGCTCTTGATTCTGTTGTTGGTCCCACAATAACACTTGGTACTTCAGTCTGGTTCCATTATGTATATCACGATTAGTAATGAGCTGAAATTCTGAATATATGGGAAGTATCTTCATTTATGTAACTGTAGTTCTTGATTTGTGGGAAGTATTTTCAGTTATGCAACTGCAGTTGGTTTCGTTCTATTAAATTATGCATTTGCTTTGATGAGGATTACTGCTATGCTGTCCATATCATATGATTGGTGGTTATGTTGTCTTTTAAATATTGTGCAGACACCGGGTTCTCCTGTTGCTTCTGGGGCCGGAAGAAAGACAAGTAAGCGGATCATACTTGTTTGTCAGGGATCCACACAGGATACAGAGGTACGGGAGCAATGGCTGGGTAGTTTGCCAGCCCCTTGTACTGCCACTTTTAACCTTAAGTTGCATGAACTGATGCTCTCATATTTAGACACATTCTCTTGAATACTGAAGCTCCATATCACCTAGCAGAGAATTGTCCTTAGGACTAGCATAACTTTGGATAATATATATGCCTTTTTGATTTAGTGTCAAAAATATTTCCCACCGGAGAAGGATTGAAATATTAAAGATGGGTAATTTGTTTTACTCGTCTACAATCTGTTGTTTTACTCGTATCAATTTCAAGATTATAATCATTACTTGTATCATTGCACAGGCTACTGCTGCTGGCTTAGGTGATCAACCAATGAACATGCTTGGGGTTATACAGGTATATGATTAATATTATTCATGGATTAATCATTGAGTCGTATTATCCAACTCTATTCATTGTTCTTAACAGGCCCAGAAAACTGCAGAGTTGCTTCTTGATCTGAAAGTGAGTGCCATAGTTAGCAGCCCAAAGAATGCCTGTGCCGAGACAGCAAATATTATCTCCCAAGTAAGCCCTTCTTCATTGTCTTTCAACTAATAAACAATGATAGTTTTTTCAGTCCCATTTTGTCCCATAACTCCTAAAACTTTCTACACTGTAGGTGCAAGAAGCTGCCGATTGCTTGGGTGCTGATTGTGTTCCTCGGTATGTAGAGATGAAGAGAATACCGGACCTTGATGTTGCCGAACTCTTTCAGCCATCTACAAAGGCAGGATATATGAACATCATATTACAAGATACTTCTATTTACATTTACTGCTTTCTTCACCGACATAGGGATCGAATAATTAGGAATATTGATTGTTAACTATTCAACTAATTCACGTCAGAGATGATACCGGCACAAAATGATCTTTTCACTTGGTTTTTGGCTTCATATGTTTGTCTGTTCTGTAGGACACAACTGAACTTTTATCTCTACGCCCTGGTTGGTCAAATGGATTAGAAGACGGAGTCACGTCGACACTACAAGAGCAATCCGGGCAAGCCTGGCGTTCATTGCTGGCCGAACTATCTGATGAGTCCGAGGAAGAAAAAGTCATTGTTGCTGTAGCTCACCCCATAGCTCATATAGCATTGATAGGACACTGCCTGAAAGTGACAAAAGAATGGCTGGGATCATTCCATCTTGATGCGGGGAGCATCAGTGTCATTGATTTCCCAGACGGACCAACCGGTAGAGGCGTAATCCGGTGCATAAACTACACTGCCCATCTAGGGAGATGGTCTATACCAATTACAAGATCGACGGTGGACGATGATTCATTTTGATTGTGAACATGTATAGATCCCACATACATATCAGCTAAAAGATACTTCGGTAGTGATACTGTATATCGCTTGAAATGTTCAGTAAGAACTGAAGTTTCCTACTTACCCTCTAATTTGTGCATTCCGTGCATTTATATATATGATCAAGAGCATTAGTACAGTCAGATCAGTGAAATTTTTAAATTTTATTAACGAGTTAATTTTTTTAGATATTTATAAGAAAATACTTTTATTATTCTAAAAATACTAAATACATATTTATAATTATATGAAGCACCCAAAACCTTAAAATACAGGAACTGTGTATACCCATTACAAATTCTTATTTTTTTTCACTAAATGGATCGTACTATAATTTTTTTTTAAATTAGATCAAATAAAATTTGAGTTAGAATTTTTTAAATTAAGAAAAAAAACGTGATATCATGATGTGGCTGCTATGTAAGTACATTATATATTCATATGAATGAGATAAGATGCTAATGCAAGAAAAAGATATAGAATTTTAAATGGCATTTTCATTGATTGAGATGTTATCATTCTCAACAAGGAAATCATATGCAACGACTTCCACGAAAATGCGAAACTAATATATATTTTAACCACTTGCTATAAATATTATTGACTTGGATTATTAAATTCTAAATGAAGATTCAGGTTAGAGAATTAAAAGTCACATTTTACATACTAATATGTCTTGTATTATATTCAATTATTTTTAAATGACTCTTAATTCATTGAATGAATTGTTGTAAATCATTGAATTTTACTTTATATATCAATAATTAACCACATATATGCATTAATAATGTCATGTTTCAATTCACATTAATTTTAAGTCCGAGTTAATCATTTTTCTTATTGACGTAGGAAATCGGTCCTTTGTTTAAGGACATTATTTGGAATTAATAACATTACTTCTAGCAGACAAACGAAAATCGAAATAAGTATTCATTTAAAATTTGATTATTTATATCATTATATTTTGAATTTGATAATATAATCAAAGTCTAAGCATTTTAATATATATAATATTGGAAATTTGCTTTTGTATCCCTAATAACTATACATTTACAACTGAACATTCATCAGTTTTAACAAATGCGAATTTATTTTATGAATTATACATTCACAAATTTATCAAGGTTCTTTTATTTAATACATGATTGGCAACCACATCAAATGACATCACCAGGAACTTGGCATTGAAACAAGAAAACAAATTTATGAATCGTGTTATAAAAGTATAATCTAAAATTATCATTTTTAGATATGCATAGATTCTTCAAAATTTTATCATCATCAAACATATTTAATTTATAATCTTATATTGAATATTGAAACAAGAAAACAACATTAATTTCATTTATGAATCTTCTCGTAAAAACATAATTTAAAATTATTTTTAAATGTTTATAAATTTCTTAAAATTTTGTCATCACTAACTGTGCATATTAAATCGAATCATGACAATAAAATATTGAAGTTATGCTCTTGTATCAATTTTGCAGTTCATCACACATTGATTTAGCTTGGGAGAAAAATTGAGAGAAGCACTTGGCACATTGAAAAAGGGTGTGCAGAATAATAAATAGACCAATACCTAATAGTCTACAAAATTGTCCTAATCTCCAACTCCCAAACTATTAAGTGGAATGTCTTTTTGTCAACTTCTAGAAATATTGACTCAGTTTGATCATTTTCACTGTAGAGTACATAAGAAATTGTTGAATTAAACTATAATTATAATTATAATTATTAAACTTTACTGAATTTTTATAAAATGATTAATGTCATGTTATAATAATAATAAAATTTTGATTGTAGTTGAAGGCCCTTTATCCTGTTTTTTCTTATGGTCCAAAGCATAATTAAGTCTTTAACAACTAATTATAACACAATACAACATAAGAAAAACATAATATTCTCAAAGTCTCTAGTCTATATTGAATATTGACCCTAAACCCTAAGAGAGTTAATGGGGGCATTGACTTCAATTGCTTTTACCACCATCTGGTCAATAGTATAACAAACAAGCAGCCATGATCTCATCTCGAGATTGATTCAAGTAAAAAAAAAACACATACAAATACGATGAAAACAGATGTTGGTATTCAGACCAGGTCCAAGTCCAACACTCCAACTTTTTTTTAACTTTTATAAAAGTGATTAAAGAAAGCATAGCTTGGAAGGATTTTCAAAGCATTTCACTTTTGTTTCCCCCCCTTGTTTACTGCAGATTATATATATACATATAAGAGATCCATATCTGAAACACTTGTGAATCAGTGCTTGTAACATAAACTTGTCCAGTTTCCCAACACATATTCCTGTTTCTTTTAGGACAATGAGAGATATTATTTCATGTTTTAGTGAAAACGCTGTAAATGTTTCTCATTCTTCATGTTCAAGCAATGTCTGTAGCACTCAAAGCTTAGTTCCTTCACTAAAAAGTGCAGTCACAGGTGTTTACCAAGTGATTCTTTCCAACGGCAAGTACCTGTTGATCAGAGTCACATGGTCCAAGAATCAGACCGGTGAAGGCCTTGCCATAAACTTTGGTGACGATGACCCCTTGACATGTTTCAACATCAAAACGAATTCGAGGATTTTCGGGAAGAAGAAAGGAAATAGAGTGACTGAATCCGGTCACTCGAAGATCGAAGTCTTTTGGGATCTTTCGACAGCAGAATACCACACGGGACCGGAACCGGTCGATAGGTTCTATGTTGTGGTCGTGGTCGATTCAGAGATAAGCCTTGTTCTAGGCCGTGTGGGTGAAAAAAATATTGTGAAAAAGCTCAAGACTAGCACCACCAAAGTGGCGAAATCCTCTCTCGTAAGTCGGCAAGAACATTGTTCGGGCAATACACATTATTCCACCAAGGCTCGATTTTGTGACACGGGCATTGTACACGATGTTTCGATAAGATGCAGCGTAGAACATCAAGGCCTAAAGCATCCGGTTTTATCGGTTTGCGTCGACGATAAGAATGTGATTCGTGTGAAGAGGCTGCAGTGGAATTTTAGAGGAAACCAGACGTTTTTTGTTGACGGATTGTTAGTTGATCTGATGTGGGATGTCCATGACTGGTTCTTCAAGCCCGTCTCCAGCTCTGCCGTGTTCATGTTTAGGACGAGAAGTGGACTCGACAGCCGGCTTTGGTTGGAGGAGAAGTTGTTGCAGAAAGAACATGACAGAGCTGGATTCTCTTTGTTGATATATGCATGTAAGAGCACATAAACAAAACTATTTCACTTTTGTTCATATTTGGTTATTTGTTTTGGTTTCCGTTGGGCTTATTGCTATGGAGCAAACAAAAAGCCAAGTGTAAAGGGGATGGGCTTTATATTTAACATGTTCTAAACCCCCCCCCCCCGCCAAAATAAATTCTACACATATTCCAATTATGAATTTAATATGGCTGATTATGTTTATCTTTATGGATGAGAAATTTTTTTATTATAAACATAAAGAGTTCAAATATATAAAATTTGAGTATCTCATCAATCTGATATAGTTCATGAACTCGTTCCATATAAATGTTAGCCTCTTGTTTGATAAATAAAAGTATTGATTGGAATCCTATGATAAATAAAGAATGAATAATTTTGGCCTAGAATCAATCAAGGACTAAAATTCCATAATTTCCAAACGCAACTTGCATTTGTATAAAGAAACACAATGTTCAACCGCTCAAACTAGTGGATCATGATGTACCAAAAACAACACAACTAGTGGATCATGTGCATACTATATCAACGGAGACAAATTCTCAATGAATTCTTTTTTGAATATTTTTTTTATTCCAAATAAATACAATTTCCAATCTATATCACAAAACAACCATAAATATAAAATGCACACCCTAAACTAAAACCAGTGTTCTAATTATGGTTTTAATCCCTTTTCTACATTAAAATTCGAGATCTATTCTATCATATATACTTCTATTTATATAATGTTATTAGTAGGTTCAAATCGATAATATCATCTATTATTGCTATATGTATATAAAAAAAAAACCTTAAGCATTTTTATAACATCGAAAATTTATTATTGGTCGATGATGAAAATCAAAAAGACAATGAATCCATGAGTATGTTAAAGATCATTAGATTATCTTCAAATAATTACTTTGATCGTTTTTTTTAAATTACAAAATAATCATTATTTATTAAATTATTATAAAATAATTATTAAATTTTATTATACTATTATAGAATGACTATTAAAGTTATTGTATAATAATTTAATAAAAATAATGATTATTTTATAATTTTTAATAATCAAAACAATCATTTGACCATAATTGATTTAAGATGAAGCAACATCTAATTTTGACGAAACAAATTTCTAATTTTGACAGAACAAATTGAATTGAGAGTGTCACTCCCATGTTAAATCTCTATAATACCCAATTTAAATTAATTTATTAATTGATCAGATATTAGTAGTTATATCATAAAAAATAAAATTATAACACAAATTTCACGATTTTAGGACTTAAAACTATAATTAGACCAAAATTATAACGATCGTCAATGTCCGTTTCTTTTCAGTAAATTGAACAACTCGACGAGCGAGTAGATTCATATGGAAACAAACTATTATGTAGTTCAGAAATTGATGCAATGATTATATATATACATATGTATTGTTTGATTTGCTGAAGAAAAAGAATCGAAGCTACAATTTTTTTTTTTTTGGGTTAACGAAACTAGAACATTTTATCAAGAAGAATAACAAGAGCCATTGCAAAGTCCGTCCGTATATTTTCAGGCTTAACAACAAGACGGAAAATGTCGCTTCCGAAGGCAGTCCCTCCGCCACCCTCTTTCCGCCTTATCTCCGCTGCCAACCTCCTGTTGTCACCCAGCACGGCGCAGTGCCGTTGGGAGTAAGACCCCTCGATCTCGTACACGGTTTTCTTACTCCGATCGTTACCGATGACATAAGCCAAGCACTTGTTGTTCAATATGCTGATCGATTTCTTCACCGAAAATCGAGGGCTCGCCATGGTTTCTTCTCCCTCGTAAACCAGCCAGTTCTCTCCCAGTCCCAGGCTCATTCTCTGCCATGCCATCATAAATGCCGAAACGACTTAGATAAATTTCACCCAAAATGCAAGTGAACAAACAGAAGAAGAAAAAAAGTATATGTACCTTGCGGCGGATGGTGAGGAGAGGCCTGCCATTGGCATCCATTAAAAGGATGGATCCCTTGTTGCTTTGCATATAATTATCCACCCTGAATGCTAAATCGCCTTTACCATCGAACACCGTGAAGCCATTACAGTTGAACAGCAATGATTTTTTCCAGACTGTTAGAACGACTTCCTCTTCATCGGACGTCTCCGCCGCTACTAACACACCATGGGCGCCCGTAAAACCAGCATTGGGATGAACCTTTGTCATTCTTAAAGGTTCCAGCTTTTCTTAACTAAAAAGAAGGATTGCAATCAGAGAGTAAACCACCAGCAAGCTGCAACTCAACACGATCAAAGCAAGTAGATGAAATGGATATGAGTTAGGCAGAGATATATATAGTAGTATATATGAAAGGGGCATAGGATTCGAGTGTGGTGACAAAAGTCTAACACGGGTGCTCCACTACCACCTTGAAAATGACGTGAAAACAGCATTGGATTGGACGGAGTTGAAGAAAGTGATATAGGATAAACACGACGTGGGCTGTCTGACAAGGATATTACTTTTGTAGGATTTAGAATAGGGTTAAATTATGTGGCTGACAACTAAGCTACGGTGGAAAACTGTGGACACGTGTCAAATGGATAAGGCCCTTGTGTTGGATATTTTAGTGTACGATCATCTCACGATTGATCAACTCTCGTCGGGGTTCTAGTTGAAATAAAACGCGGCCTTAGAGCCTTTGTTTAGACACGACATAGACATAGTTTCGGGCACACATAAAATTCACGTGTGGTAAAAGAGGGGTTTGGCTACTATTTGAGGTTTTAATTCTCCTTATAAAAATTTATTTTTAAAATTATAGTTTTATCAATGAATTAAAATATTAACGGTTAAATATAATATTGACTTAATATAATAATAATTTTAATCACTAAAATTCATCAATTATGGTATAACCTAATATAATAATAATTTTAATCATCAAAATTCATATATCTTATTAATTTTATCTTAATTTAAAGCAATTCAATAAATCTAATTCTTCGTATATATAAATCTTATTAATTTATTTTTTGTTCTTCACCTAAATTATTTTTTTGGATAATTTAATTTTATTACCCAAAGAGCAGAGAACTGCTAAAAAAACAATCAATGTTCGGAGTACAAAGATCACCCTAAGTCAAAAAATGGCAATCAAACAAAATCAAACTATACCCCAATGATTACAAAGAGTAATATTAACAGTATCTAATATATTAATAGACCTACCCCTTAGATGAAATCCAACATTTTCCTTGATAGCATTGAACATAGCTTCAACGGTTGAAGCTTGACCTTGAAAAAGCCTCTTGTTCCTTTCTTTCCAGATAGTGTAGATTAAAGCATTGGAAGAGATTTTCATTAAAGAAGTGAGAAGGGATTTACCCTTCCAAGTAGCAGCAACCCAATCATAGTGGCCTTCCCAAGAAGTGTGCCTAAACCAAATACCATTGAGGGAGAAGACAACAGACCATAAAGCAGTAGCAATCGGACACTCAAAAAATAAATGATTTCTAGTTTTCATACCAGAACCACAAAAAATGCAGTGACAATCATTAACAATTCCCATACGGTGGAGCCTTTCTTTTGTAGGGAGTGTCAAGGAATGTCATCCAAGCAATAAGACTATGTTTTGGGATGAGAAGAGGAAACCATAGCAGTGTGTGCCAATGAACTTTAGGGTTCTTAACCCTAATCTCACTCCATAAATCACTAACTTTCTTGGAGTCAGAAGGCAAAAGAGTCTCACTCCATAAATCACTAACTTTCTTGGAGTCAGAAGGCAAAAGAGAGGAAGCTTCAGTCCTTAACTTCAAAATCTGTTGTACACTCCAGCTCATACTATCTTTGACAACAACATACCAAAAATCATTTGCTTTAAATATATACCTACTTAGCCAAGCCACCCACAATGATCCTTCTCCGGCCAGAATATTCTTAATGAGGATCATCGTGCAAGCTTTATTTGTTTAATAAAATATATTTATTTAATTGTTGTTTTGATTTAAGAATATCATAAAAAATTAAATTGGTGAAAATTTTTATCCACAAAGAATTATCTTTTGAAAGGATTAGGATCATAGGATTTGATAATGTTTTTGTAGTAATTAAATTATAACCTTTCAATTTTAACGATCTGATAATGTGTTAGTAATAATTAAATTATAAGCTTTAGAAGAAAAATAACTGGTTTATAACCAAAGTAATGATTAACATGAAGTGTAATTAATTCACACTCTTTTTTCTAGGCTGAAAATATCCCAACTAAATCAATCTCGAGATCTAATGTCAACCAGAACTAAAACGACATCATTCGCCAATACGCCAAAAGAGCACGAGTCACATCAGTTAGAAACACACGAGTTAGAAGCACGGATACCTTTCCTTACAAACGTAAATTCACAATCCTATCGAGATTATTCGTGTTCAACGAAGACTAAAGAACTCAAACAAACATATAAATCATCAAACAGCTTGCTAAATCTTGAGTTCTTATCATTTACCCTTCAAAAGAACAAATATCAAATATAATTCCACATGGTATCTTTCACAATTTCCATTGGCAGCACAGAAGTGGCAAACCAAACAATTATTAAAGCAAATAAACAAGCATTGTCATGCTAGAAAGAAAGCACAAAGTCCAGGAAATACATGTCTTCTAAGCATGAGTAGAGAGCATCATTCCGTCTTTCCAATCCCATGAGACATGTTATATATCCCTTGTCCCTGAAAAAAACCAACAACAAAGCACACAACATGAGCAATAGTTTCATGCCGAAATGGTAAAAAAAAAGTTCCTGAATCTTTTCTACAGCAAATGGAGGCTTAAGTTTACAATTACAAAGGAACTCACGATTAAGAACAGAGAACTTGCAACCAGAGCAGCAGGAATAGCAACAGATGTGATCTTATCGTAAGGTCCTTTCAGGTATGTGTGCTTGTGGATGTTTTGGAAATATTTCTGATACTCAATAAGCTTCTCCCTAGGTCTGAATGGTTGCTCAGACATCCTGCGTCACAAGGTAAGAACACAGTTATGAATTATCTAAAAGAAGATTTTCAAAGCACCAAAGACACCTCAACCCCGATTTTTCTCTCTTCTCAAATTGGCACATTCATATATCTCTTCATCTATTTTAACCAATAACATGGCTGAAAATTCACACTCCACATAAATCCCCTAGCCTATCCCCATAACCCATAACTTCGAGTTCACAACAACATGCAGGCATCAGCTTGCATCAACAAAACGCAAGATTTAACAGCAGTCCTCTCCTACATTACTCGGACTCGAGTGTAGGTGTTACATATGGAAGATCACTGAACGTCATATCCCTATCCTCATATCCATGTACCAGACATGAGAGTTGGACACAAATATTTGATGAAAAAACAAACTTGAGCAACATAGGAAACCCGTTTTTTTTCTTGTTTGGGGGGGGGAGCTAGATTAAAACAAGGACAGTTATTGATCTTCACATAACAAATAAAGTTGATGGGCAGAGAATAAAACTGATTTGCAGCAATGAAATAAAGTTAACCATCACAACATTTCGCTTCGGAAGAATCCCCAAAAAGGAAGATATCACATGAGTAGGCAGGCATTTAAAGTTTAATAATCATAAAAGGCCTTCGATATTCATAAAAAAAAAACTCATCGTATCATCACTCTATTGCCTAAGAACAGGCAATATAAAACAAAATAAAATGAACAACACTAAACCCAGTTCAAACACAAGAGGATACAATTTATGAATCCTTGGCTAAGACGCATATTAAATGGCTTCAATTAACAGCTCTACCATACCTAGCCAAAACAATTCCAAGTAGTTAATGTAGACTATTTTGAAAAAAATTTGATTCCTTTGTTGTAAATCTATACCTTCTCAAGCCACAAACATCGAAGATTGACTCCAATAAACCCAATAAAAAAACCCTAATCAAGGAAATAATACCTCGAAAATCAAATCAGTGGATTCAAACATCAGATATAATTATAAAAAAACACTTAAAATTTGCACATTAAATTAAGCACCTTTCAATATCAGATTCACAGAAGAAAAATAGATAGTAAGAGCAATCGGATCAAATCAAACCTGATTCTTTCTTTCTTAGGTTAGGAAAACCCTAGAATTTCTTGTCGACTTTGAGCCTATCAGGATTGTAGGAAATTGAAGGAATAAATAGGTTGAGTGGGCTTAGATTTTCTGGCCCAATTAAAGATCATATTTTTACCGATTCAGTCTAATTTTCTTAATCAAAATTTAACTGCTTATTATAACTAATCATTAAATTGCTTATTATAACTAATCAAATTATGTAGTGTCACAATTCCCCAAACTGCGACTGTCATTTTGTATTGATTTTAAAGTTCTTTTTAATATTTTAATAACATCTATCATTTTATTTTTTTTTAGATAAATTGTGAGTTTTATTAGCCAAAGAGAGCAAAAGTTTGTTACAACTAATACAACACATAGAGTATCACATAAAACACAAGAATAACCTAATGAATCTTCCACCTTGTACATAACTAACTTTTTACAATATCATTTCTACTGATATCTTTGCCTCTAAGTTTAACACTAATAATTTTCCTAATAACATTTAAAACTTCATTCTCACTTTTAAACCACCTGTAATTTCTTTCCTCTCATATTCAGTAAAAATGTGCATTCCAAGCTACCTTAAGGTTAAAAGTAAGCAAAGATTTATCCTTAAAGGACCGAATAACTCATTCTACCTCTTCATCCCACCTCAATACTCCTGTGGATAGATTACACCAGGCCAAGAAAGTGCCCAAATATTTCTGGAAAATTGACATTCAAAGAAAAAATGTCCCCCGCTTTTGAAATCACCGACGCAGATACCGCAAAGCCCCTCCACTTTCATTCTCAGTCTCTCGTAAGGAGCCTTCCTAGCAACGCCATCCAACAAATTATAACATGCTTAGAGACGTGGAGAGGAAACCATAAAATCTTGTGCCAAGCAACCGTACCACCGTCACAGCAAAGGACAGACCAAATCCACTTGGCCTTCACCATCTTTGCATCAGCTGCTGCAAACAGAATCTTAGCCTCTTCCCTCAAATTATGACTTTCATTTTAAATTAGTTTTTAAACTTTTAATATTCCAATTTCATCATTAATGTATGTCCCTCGTTCTAAATTGACTAACAACTTTTGAATCATTCAATTTCATTCCAAATCAGATGAGGGTGATCCTCCCAACCCAATTTGCTTCATTCGCAAACGTCAAAATTTGAAATTCCGACCTTACTTACGGGATGTAGTGTCTTATCTCACTAGACCAAGCAATTATTGGTATCTACACATTAATTTTTCGTATAACGGTCTATACACAATCTATTTGAGAAAAATAATTTTACTTGCTTATAAATACATCCATAAAGATTGATTTATACGTTTATTTGTAGGTCGATCGATTATCAATATCTAATTTACTCAAAAAGTATATTTAAAAAAAAATAACCGTAACAAAAATAGTATATTGAAAATCTTTTACTTAACAGAAGAGTTAACACTAATATATATAAATAAAGAAATCAAATTAGATTATAATATTAATCTTATTTAATTAAGATGATACAATGATACAAGAATAGAAAGATTGAGTTAAAATTTTGATATTAGACTTTAGAGAGGAAAAGAATTAAAAAAGATATAGGCTTCCACATCTTGATCAGAAGAAAAACTTTGGCTTACCACACCTTTGTATTGAAATAGACAATTCAAACGTAAAACTAAAACTTTTTTCTTCTTTTAGGTGAGGTCTAAGTTTGTAGCCTTTGAGAAGTAGCTTTGGACTTTGCTAAAGAAAGAGCGACTATTTTCAACTTCACTAATGCAACCACAGCTGGGAAAGAAGGCGACTGGTGGCGTAATTTGTATAGTATATGAAATTGATTAATATTATTGTTGTGGTTGTGGTTAATAATAGGTAACCTAAGATATAAGGTTGAAAGAACGCATGGTGTGGCGTGTGGGGGTTACTGGTTTTGTTGTCTCGTCTGTCATTTTTTTAACTGTTAACAAATAGTAATACTGCAGCTAGCTCTCATTACCAAACCAGGATCATATTACCATATTTGATTTCATTGTTATTACCATATACATGCACATTTCGCATAAATATATATATATACAGATAGTGTAAAACCTACAGCAGATGAAAGACTGAGACTAACAATTAGTCTTTTCACTTTCAGAGAGAAACGTTGGACCTTTTCCTCCCCTTTATATTTTTTTTTGTCTCTGCAAGAACAAGAAGAAGATGGTGGGAACAACACTTTCACAACAGCTCAAGAACTACATTCAGACCATGCATGCCCAGGTTTTCTTCTTCTTTTTATAAAATAATGTTGAGTTTATATCTATATAATGAATGAGTTAAATGGTTGATTGCAGGGAATGCTAGATCACCATTTCGACCATGTAAAAGCTTTACAAAATGAAGAAAATCCTCAGTTCGTAATGGATGTGATTTCCATGTTCTCCCACGATGCCGAAGCTGCCATTGCCCACCTCACTACTCTTCTGTATGTTCTATTTTCTCATACATACATACATACATGTTGATCTTTAGCTTCCTAGGTCTGATTTATGTATATGAACAGAAACTCAGCTGTTGTGGACTTCGCCATGGCCATAACCTTGGTTCACCAGCTCAGAGGAAGTAGCTCCAGGTAATATATGATGCATTTTCAGTCGGCAAATATAACAGATTTTAGTGTGTTTGATTGCGGTTTATGTAAATTCACAGCATTGGTGGGCAGAGGATGGCCATTGCTTGTCGTGATCTACGACATGCCTGTGATAACATGGACAAGGAGAGATGCCTTCAAGTATTGGAAAGGGTGAAACAAGAGTATGAAGCTTTGAGGGAATGCCTTCATATCATATTTCAGGTATTTCTTACTCCACAACTTAATTCTTTTATTTGCATTTTATACATATCACCTGTCATCCAATATATTATGATATATGTGTAGGCCTGTAAACGAACCGAACGCACACGAACGGATGTATGTTCATGTTTGTTCATTTAATAAATAAATGAACATAAAGGAACACGAACATAAATGAACAAAATGTTTTTTGTTCATGTTCGTTTATTAAGGAATATAACTTGTTCATGTTCGTTCATTTAATAAATAAACGAACATAAACGAACACAAACATAAACGAACACGAACATAAATGAACACGAACATAAACATTGGAGACCCTACCTAGGGGTGTAAACGAGCCGAGTCGAGCTCGAGTATTGCTGAGCTCGACTCGAACTCGAAAACTTTCAAAGTCAGCTTGACTCGACTCGAAAACTCGCGAGCTTAAAATTATCAAGCTCGACTCGAACTCGAAAAGGATTGAACTCAACAAAAAATTAAGAGCTCGATTATTGGATTCTTGAGTTCAAAGTAAGCTGACTTGAGTTGCCGGATGATCACTAGTTACTTGTAAATTCGAATACTCTATTATATATGAAATAAAAGAAGATTATTTGAGTAGAAGAAACGGTGCTTAATACTTAACATCCCTTCCGGAATCCATCACCTTTGGACTTGGTTTCGAAAGCAACCGGTTTCTGGGACTCCTCTTTGCTCATCGGATAACCAGCTAGTGGCGCAGTCAAATAGGGTTCCGGCGCAATGGATGTTGACGGTAAAGAACTAAACCATGTTAATATTGTTGGATTTTCCAAATAAAATTGGGTTAATTATGGAGTTGGTCATCAGAATATCAGATTAATTAATATTTTTAAGATACTTACAAATTAGTCACCAAAATTGATTTAAGAAGATTGGCTTAAACATATAATGAATGAACATAAACGAACATAACCGAACAAAAACGAACATAACTGAACGTTCACGAACGTAAATGAACGAACGAGACCTATGTTCATGTTCGTTCATTTAATTAAACGAACACAAAATCTTGTTCATGTTCGTTCATTTAATAAATAAACGCACATAAACGAACTTCCCGCCGCACGGTTCACGAACGGTTCACTGAACGTTCAGTTCATTTACAGGCCTATATATGTGAGAGCAAATTATTATAGAGGTCATTTTTATTTTGGTTTTATTTTATTTTAATCATCAAAATTTTAAAATTTTCACAATTAATTTATTTTGTTTTGGTTTTACTTTATTTTGATCATCGAAATTAAAAGAATGCTTTGGTCACTTATGTTATCCATTGTTATAATTTGGTGATTAAATTGTTAACTATATTTACTTTGGTAACGTGGTATATTAATAGAAAAAAGATTGATTTTTAATTTGATCTCTAAATTTTAGAGAAAAATATCAACTTGACCCCATAAATTCTCACAGCCTCACTTTTAGTTCATAATATCATCACTAGCTTTGACCACCTTTTCTAACCGGTGATGACAATGAACCAAATCTATTTCTTCCACTTTTTATGATTAAAAAAAAGTGAGTAACGTGGTGTAAAACAAGCAAAACTTGCAATCTCTTTCCTCTTTTTTCAATCATTTCCATTTCTCTTCCCCCCCTGTTTCTATTTATAAAACCACGATGCACCCTCCGCAGTAGGAGGGATACTAATAAATAAAAAAATAGAGTTCAAAACAGGTTGGATCGAGTTTTTTTGGAGGATATATTCGAGTAAGGTCAAATTTAGATTTAAGGTGAAAAATAATATAATTATATATTATATATTATACTTATAGAAAATTATAATAATATATCTCTATATATTATTTTTTTTCAATTAGAATCCTTATTTTTATTTAAAAGATTAATAATTTTATAAATATACTTATTTCGGTCGGGTCAGATTCGAGTTTTATCTCAAAAAGGTGGGTCGAGTTTAGGTCGGGTGAAGTCACCCTAAACCCGAGTCGAATTTTGAGTGAAATGTATATATTTTGGGTTGGGTTGGATTGGCCGAAAACCCGACCCAACCCGATCCATCATCCCTACATCCTCTTCGGTGTTTCCCTTCAACCTTTGACCTGTACGGAAACTAAGCGGGGTAATTATGATTTTGGAATATATTTAAAAGGTTGCTTATTCACTTATACAAGTTTTTAAACAAATTAAATATCTCTGACAACATCAAAAACTTAGTGAACAATAATGAAACAACTAAACTACCTACAAATAATATTGTACTGAGTTTCAATGTTCCATTAACCATATTCAAAAAATAAACAATTTGTAGATATATTCCAAAACCAATTATCTTGTTTGGTTTTCATACAAGTCAAAGGTTGGAAGAAGCGATGCACAAGTTATAAAGGATTGTGGGTGCTCATATTTATTTCGCAAACAGATACAAAAAAGAAAAGAGGGGGAAATTATTCAAATGGCAGGAAATAGATTGCAAGTTTTGCTTGTTTTACTCTCATATAGCGTTTGTTCACTTTGTTTTATTTCGATCACCTGAAAAAAAATTGATTCAATGTCGTCTTCGATTGAAGAAGCTAGCTAAAGTAACGACGATAACAAGTGACGACAGTTTGAATAATAAGATAGGTTGAGAGAATTATGGATTAAATTTATATGTTCTCTAAATGTTTAAAGATTAAATTAATGATGTAATGACCAAATTATAATAAATGATATTGTAAGTGATTTAAATGTGACTTTTTTTCTAGTTTCAATTATCAAAATCAAACAAATTAATAATATAAATGAATTAAATGTATTTTTTAAATTTAAATTATCAGAATAAGATAAAGTCAAAATAAATTTGACCTCCGTAGTAGTTTAGGTGCATGCAATTTGGAGTGGAAGATATAGATTTGTTGGTTGAATTAGGTGGTAAGCTTTTGGACAAGTAACGAAAAACATAATTGTGAATATTACCATGTTCAAGCCGATTACTAAGATTGTACTAATCCTTAGCCTAACAATGAAGTTCCATTTATTAACAGATCGAAAGAAGCATGACGGTCGCCGATGAGACAAGACGCCATCAACCATAGAATCACTTAGAGATTAAAAACGATGTCAGGATCAAGAGATTATACAGGGTTGTGGATGCTCGTCTTCGTTTGGCAAACAGAAACCAAGTTTTGCTTGTTTTACTCTCATGCCATGTTGATTTTTTTTGTCTTATTTTGATCTCTGAAAAAGGAAAAATAAAACTTTGATGAGTGTCATCAACAATTAAAAAAATTGTTAAACATTTACAGTAAACAACGACAGTGAGTTGATAACCAAAATTTATAATATGAATGACTAAAATAATATTTTTTTTTTAATTTTGATAACCAAAATCAGATAATCTATCAAATTAATACATAGATTATTGAAATATAATTTTTTTAATTCCGATAACCAAAATAAAGATAACCTCAATAGCAGTTTGCCTGTATGTAACTTGGAGACAATATGTGGCGTCGAGGATTTAGATTTGTTGATTCAACTAGGTGTAAGCTTTGGACGAGAAATGAAGAACATAATTGTGCATGTTCAAGCCGGTTACTAAGGCTATACTCATCCTAACAATGAAGTTGTATTTATTAACATAAGGAAAGAAGCATCACGTTCGCCGATGAGTCAATACACCATCAACCATAGAAAAATCCACTTGGAGGTAAAAAAATGTTATATGTTTGAGACAGCTTTAGCAACTTCAATGTTTCATGCTGTGTCAATGGAACTTGTTTTCTGTGTCGTCTTTTCATGTGCCTGATTGGTGTCCCATAATAATTTCAAACAAGGGTATGAAAGCATAGCATTTAGATATACAAAACAGCTTTAATTTGATCCAAGGTCAAACATCGGCTTGAGGTTCGTGCATGTTAAACTGTTTCATAGCTCTAAGAGCAATGGAGACATCATTTTGATGATGCAGAATAAGAATCAAAGGCGGTTCTCGAAAACAATTTGGACCACAAAAAACTTGTGCTCAATCAATGATTGAACAACTACATTAACCTAGGAAGCACAAGAGCTGCAGCATATCATCCAACAGATCTAACATGAATAAGCATCTGCACATTCTCTACCATATGCTTGTATAATAAACCTAACAGAAGCAATAAGTCGATGACTTGTGCTTATGGATCGGATCAATGAAACTGAACAATCATCCATGAGAAACTCAACAATTCCCAACAGGATTCAGCAGCTAATCCAGACATGAAATATCCCAAGCATAGAAATACCATAGATTCATTCGGCCGCCAGCTATGAGTAGACACCACATTATCTATAGCTAAACAAAACAAGAATTATGAATCAATGAGCCAAGTGAACCATGTAATCCGGAAATCCATAATTATAAAGGGAATATTAATGTCATTTTCTCAAACAAAACTGAATGATCCGAGAATAGCTAAAAAACATGAAAAAAGAAACATTCAAAACTCGAATTAAGTCTACGTCGTTGCAAGGAACCCTCGAGCATTGAGCTTGGCTTCACCCGCTTAGTCGAACAGGCTGAAACCCATATCCTGCATTGAAATGAAAATGCATTAGTAAAGAACAAACCAAATAAGAATCAACACAAGTCCATTACTGCGTGAAAAAAGCAATTACATCATCTGATTCTTCCTTCTCCTCGACCTTCTCCTCCTTCTTGGCCTCAGCAGCAGGCGCAGCTGCACCACCACCGCCAGCAACAGGAGCGGCAGAGGCAACAGCACCACCGCCAGAAGGAACTGAAGCCAACTTCTCCCTTCCACTAGCAATTAGCTCGGTGATGTCTTTTCCTTTAACTTCAGACAATAGCAACTCTATCCTATCATCTTCAGCCTCGGCCCCAACTACAACATTCAATAAATAAACAAAATAAAAATCATTCCTTCGACATTATAAAGCTAAAGAAATTTCGAATAACGTAATCCCCAATTTTACTATTTTTTCTACAATGTTCAAAATAAATGGAGATAATACAAACTGTAAAAGTGTAAATCAGGCTAAAAAAAGAGTGAGATAAAGACCTGATGCGAGAATAGCCTTCAAGTCTTTGGCGGAAGGGGAAACATTTCCCCCCAATACGGCGAGCAAATAGGCGGCGACAACCTTCATTTTTACTTGATGAAAAAATGGAGGGAAGGGAAGCCGAAAAGGAGCGGCGGAGGGGTAATGAAGGAGTGAAAAGGATGGAAGTGAGTGGGATGTTTGGTAGGGTTTTTATTTTTGGTGTGATTGAATTTCCGAGCCCAACTTCCTATCGTAAATGGGTTCAAGCCCATATCTTCACTGAAGCCGATTTATCTACGTTTCAACTGAATCTGTGATGTAATGATAAAAAATAATTTATATTTGAAATGAAATTTTGGTTCATATTAAATTTTAAGTTTGATCCAGAGAGTGAATACTTGATATTAAATTTTGGATTGCTTGTTAATAGTTTCATTGTGGCAATCAAACTTAAGAGCATTCAAAGGGACTACATTGATGGATGTGGTTCTTGTTTTATGACGCTTTGATTAGAAAGTTTGTATACGGTGATCCAGCAATCGAGTGTTTCACTGTTCAGCACCAATGAGAAGAGGGGATCCCATTAAGAAGAAGATATTTTCCACACCGTTAAATTGTGTTGTTGGTGTATTATAAATGAATGGTGTAACCATAAACTAGTTGCTTTTGTTATCCTTTTTAAACAAAAATTATGATAATTCATTCACTTCTCTTATAAAAAAATATCTATTTATTTTATAAAAACAAATCATTTTAGAAACTAATGTCTTTTTAAAGAGAGATGAATGACTGATTTTAAAGCATTAAACCAGTAACATCTCTTAAGAATCGAACTTGAACAAAGTCGGGTGTTTCACACGTTCACTCTTAATAATTACATTCCTGCAGCCGAAGCTCGGCATTAATAGCTCAGCATTTACCGATTCAACCCAACAATTCATTATTCCCATTTTCATGAACTATAGGATTTCTTGATTGAGTTCAGTGGCAATTAGTTAAATTAAATAAAACGAAGTTATAAAATTGTTTTAATTCAGATCTAATAGTTTGTCCAAATATACGTTGATAACGAATCGTATCTTACTTTATAATAACTGATTACGAAAGGGGACCATACAATCATCCATTAACTCAAGCCTAGAATATGAAAATTTGGTGTTCCAGTGTTATTCAGCCCCCACATTATCTGTGGCTAAAACACGATAGGTATTAAGAATCACTGAACCAAACTCAAGCATTGACTACTGGTAAACCAAAAATCCATAATTAGAACCGAAATGTTAATGTCATTAACTACGCTTTCTCAAACAACACTTGAGGATCCAAGAGGGAGCTAAAACCATGTTCAACTACATAGCCAACAACGTATTAAAAAAAGGGAGCCTTCAACACTCGAACAAAGTGTACCGACTATATGAAAATCTGTCGATATTTGCTTTGCCTGCTTAGTCGAAGAGACTGAAACCCATATCCTGCATACAAACAAAATTATATTAGTGACGAACACACCAAATAAGAACCAATACAAGACAATTTACTGCGTGAACAAGTAATTACATCGTCAGATTCTTCTTTCTCCTCCACCTTCTCCTCTTTCTTGGCCTCAGCAGCAGGAGCAGCGCCGCCGCCATCTGTAGGAGCAGCAACGGACACAGCACCACCGCCGGAAGGAACTGAAGCCAACTTCTCCCTTCCACAAGCAATTAGCTCGGTGATATCTTTACCTTTAACTTCAGCCAATAGCAACTCTATCCTATCATCATCAGCTTCAGCTCCAACTACAACATTCCAACAACAACAAAAAATCATTCCTTTGACGTTGTAATGCTAAAGAAATCGTCAATAACTTAATTCCAAATTCACCATTTTTCCTACTATCAGGTAATGTTTACGAGCCTAAATTAATATGAACAAATACAATGGAAAATAAGCATAAATCATACAAAATTTCATTACCGAGAAGGGTTCAAAGACAAAGTAAATCGAGTGAGAAAATTACCTGATCCGAGAATATTCTTCAACTCATCGGCTGAAGGGGAAGCGTTTCCTCCCAGTACGGCGAGCAAGTATGCGGCGACCACCTTCATTTTTTGCTTGATAACAGAGTGGAAACCGAGTCGCGGAAGTAGAAGAGGAATCTAGGGTTTTTCAGAAAAATGATGAAAGAGAGTTGCTGTTGGTAGGGTATTTTATTTTGGTGAGTGCCGCCTGATTTAATCTTGACCGTTGACCTCAAATGGAAGGCCGTGGATTATGGTTTGATGGACGGTTTTTGAGCCATCTTCTAGCGTAAACGGGCTCAAGCCCATAACCTTGAAAATATTATTTTTAAAAAATAAAGTTAAATCATTCGGATCATACATAATACCTCCAGTCGTGATGTAAAACCTTCGAACTATCAATAGGGATATTTTTTTTAATACGATGATAAATCTTTCAAGTTGTCAATAAGACTTCACTGACGAGTTGAAGAATAAATTTGATAAGAAGAAAAGATATTTTAAATAAAGATTACTCAGCATCTAACTCGTCAAATTTTCAAGTATAATAAAAAGGTTTCCAGATTATACATAGACTTATGGGTCATCTCTAAAACCTCCAGACATAATATTAAATTTCTAAAACATGTTTTCATATTTACATTCACCATAATTTGGAGAGGAAATTTATTTTTCTATAGCGTTATTATTTCAAGTTGAATGAACCGTTTATTTCCTAGAAAATCCCATTTATCTCATGTTACAGGAATCATCTTATTTTTCCAATAGTCTCATTGCCTAGAAATTGAATTGGGAGAAAGATGAACATATGCTATGAATCATACATTCATTTGACGAAAAAAAACATAATAGACAAACTTAAAAATAAAATAAAATGCTAAACACTTGGGTTTAATCTATTGAATTGGCGGGTCTAATTATTATTATTTGTTGTTTCTTACTAAGTGAGGGGTCGATTAATTATTTTTTATATCAAAAAAAGAAGAAAATAAACAGTTTGGTTTGAAATCATGCCTATATTTTTTTTAGGTTTATTAGTTCGTATCATAATGAAAAAGGGGAAAAATTGTCAAAACATTGGAAAATATAGTTTATTGAAACCAGCTGTATCTTACCACGCTAGCATGTACCGACGATGTACGTGGAAAAACCAGCGAGCAGGGGGAAAATGGGGACATAACCTATTGACCATTATTATGCATTTAAAACACGTGGTTAACATGTTAAAACCAACACATACAACATGACAAAATCCTCATGCTTAAAGTCCGCAACAAAAGGACAGCCTCAAAGTTGGCTTTAAACCATGCATCAATCTAAATACTTAATTTCAGTATTTATGTCGAATTTCGTTAATGAGTGATTTAGAAGTATTAGTTAATAGCTTAGTTATAGATATATATTAATAATATTATACTAAATATAATATTTATTCATATTTCTTAAAAAAAGTAATACCTTAATATGAAAGTATTAAACTTATCGACCAGTGTTTGATCATGCACAAATCGTTATGGATGTAAATGCCAGGGATAGATAGATATATAGACACGATGTGGATAAAAAAGTAATTTTAATGAGTTGTAATAAAATTAATTATTATTGCATTGACATATTTCAGTAATATATTGGTGTAGATTGCCATCCATCCATCGTTGATAATGATGTTTATTATTACCTTTTAATTTATAAAATAATTAAAAGATAAGATCACGCATCTATACGTTTGATATTATCCTTTTGTTAGTCAAAAAAAATATTATTCTTTTGTTATTTTAATCTCGATGAGATTCAAACGTTATTTGCTTTGGTCAAAGTAAGATTTGGATTTCCAGATATTGAACAGAAAAATATTGAAAAATACTCTTAAAGCACCGTCATGCAATAACCAAAAATAAAGTAAAGGAAATCATTCAAGGGAAAAATAATAATTTGATCGACGTTTATGTTGAAAAAAATATCATCAAAGCACCGTCAAGGAAATAATCTAGTTGACTTTTAAAATATTAATATTATATTGATCAAATTTCTTTATTAATCTAATCATGATATTTTTTTTAAATAGTTTTGAGTATTATAAGATAATATTTTTAGGATAAAATGTATGTATCAGATTCAAAGAAAACAAAGCATCAATCTGCAACAATCAACAAATCAACAAAACCAAAACTTATAATCTCTCACTATACAGTCCCTGATATAGTCTTCCTAGTTAGTTTCACCTGCACAATTGTCTCAACACAACCAAGTAATTCCTCGTCATTTCTATACACATTTCTAAAAAAAAATCTATTTTTCTCTTTCCAAATAAAATATATACAAACATTCCAAATACTCTTAAACATAAAAGAAGAAATGAAATTACCATTCCCTTTTGAAAGTGTCCACCACTACAAATCATTTTTCCAACCAAGTCTCCCACGCCGCACTCCCCACCAAGCCAAAATAATCTTCCAAATACTTACCGAAAAATCACATTCAAAAGAACATGTGATTTCTAGACTCCTCTGTCGCTCCATATAAAATGCAAACACCATCCAACATTATACCCATGCGCCGAAATTTGTCTTTAGATTATAAGATAATATTTGTTAAAAAGTATTTCTTAACTATTAATAACCTACATTTTGTGAACGCGGCTTCTCAAACCTAAGATTTATAATAAATAACATAAAACATATTCAAAATATACATATCAAACTCTAAACACATGATATTTACAATATAAATCAATTAAATCAATGTTAATAAAATTTTAAAAGATTGTTTTTTTCTCACATTACATTTAATGTTAAATTTGACAATATAATATTTATTTTTGTAAGCATTTAATTAGAACATAGAAATCTTGGGTGATCCCAATTAGAGGTGTAAACGAGCCGAGTCGAGTTCGAGTATTGCTGAGCTCGACTAGACTCGAAAACTATGAAATGGAGCTCGACTCGAAAACTCGTGAGCTTAAAATTTTCAAGCTTGACTAGAACTCGAAATCCTGAACTAAAGCTCGTGAGTAGCTCGAAAAGGCTTGAAATGAAAAAAAATCTTAAACTCGATTGAATCCTCAAACTCGAACTTGAACCTTAAATATATGAAAATCATATTGTATTTTTAAAAAATAATACATAAATGTTAATATTATTAATAATTTATTTTTAAAAAAATAAAATCTTAATATATTATATTTTCAAGTTGCTCACGAGCTTTTCGAGTCGAATATCAAGTAACTCGTTACGGCTCGTTAAGAACTCAAGTCGAGCCCATTCGATCCGAGTATTTATCAAGCCTTGATCGAGTCGATCTCGAATAGCTCACGATCTCATTTACAGCCTTAATCCCAATAGCTAAAAGATAAATTTAAGTCCTTTCAGAAAAAAAATATAAAATATATATGATAGTTTGAGGATATTTAACGTAATTAACATTATATATATCTACATGAGATTTGAAGGATTTGTATTATAATATTTAAAATATTTTATAAAATTTAAATGAAACATAATATAATATAATATAATTGCGTAACAATTGAAAACAAATGAAGTTGATTTCTGAATTGACCAGTTTCTGTCGTTATACTTTTGAACTTGAAACCCCAAAATCAAATTAATACCAAGTAAAGCAGAGCAACCCCACGTCAAGAAATTCAGAGCAGGAAGAAAATAAATGGTATTCAATTCAATGGGTTGGAAAATGGTAGGCAGAGCAAGCACGTGGTTGAATGGCCGCAAACTATACAAGAAAATGAAGTCCTAGAAAATAAAAAAGGAGACTTTTAAAATCATGAAAGTGACCTACTCCATTAAAGACCGTCGTTTCAATTTGCGCACGCGTTATTCATGCCGTAATTCAATAATCTTTTCTCGCGTGCCAAACAGTAAATATATTACCCACTTCAAGTATTATTCTATGCTCATTTGATTGACATTTTTTTGCTCCCTCTTTTCCAATATTATATAAACCCACCATTTCCCTTTGGTTTCTTGAGCTTTTTGTGTTGAAATCTATGGATTCAGATTCTTCTTCCTTGAGATTTTGCTCCATTTCCAGTGTTTTCTTCTTCATGTTCTTCTCTTTCACTCTCTTGTTTTCTTTGTTTTCTTTGTTGATATTCGTTCTAAGGTTGAAGCTATGGTGTAAATGCGAAATCTGCCAAGCTTTTCTCAATTCCAGTTGGACCAAAGATTTCGATAATCTCTGTGATTGGTACACTCACCTTCTTAAGAAATCTCCTACCGGATCGATCCGTATCCATGTCCTAGGCAACATCATCACAGCCGACCCCGAAAACGTGGAACACATCCTCAAAACCCGATTCGAAAACTACCCGAAAGGGAAACCTTTCTCGGCTCTTCTCGGTGATCTACTCGGTCAAGGTATTTTCAACGTCGATGGCGATTCATGGAAGTTCCAAAGGAAAATGGCTAGCCTCGAGCTCGGGAGTGTGTCTATAAGAATGCACGCTTTCAACATAGTCGAATCGGAGATTCGATCCAGGCTTATCCCGCTTTTATCGTCGGTCTCTGGTAAACAACGAGTGTTAGATTTACAAGACATGTTTAGAAGGTTTTCGTTCGATAGTATCTGCAAGTTTTCCTTCGGGTTCGATCCTGGTTGCCTCGAGTTGTCGTTGCCGGTCTCGAAATTCGCCGACGCTTTCGATTTAGCATCGAAACTGTCGGCTCAAAGAGGGGTAGTGCCTTCGTCTTTGATATGGAAAGCCAAGAGGGTGTTGAATTTGGGGTCTGAAAAGAAGCTTAAACAAGCTATAAAAATGGTGGATGAATTCGCTCAACGTATGATCAACCAACGCCGCGAAATGGGATTTTCGGACAAGCACGATCTTCTGTCGAGATTCATGGGAACAATCGATGACGAAAAGTATCTTAGAGACATTGTCGTGAGCTTCCTCTTAGCTGGTCGTGACACGGTTGCCTCGGGGTTGACCAGTTTCTTCTGGTTGTTATCTCAGCATCCCAAAGTCGAGTCATCCATTCGAGAAGAGCTCGAAAGTGTCATGTCAGGGTCATCGTCGTCGAGCGACGACCGACAATTCGTAACGTTCGATCAAATGCGGGAAATGCATTATTTGCACGCAGCGGTATGTGAAAGCTTGCGGCTGTTTCCACCGGTCCAATTAGATTCGAAGTTCTCTCAGGACGACGACGTTTTGCCGGATTATACCTTTGTGACGAAAGGCACTAGAGTGACCTACCATCCATATGCAATGGGTCGGTTGGAACGGATTTGGGGCTCCGATTGCCTTGAATTCAACCCGGAGAGATGGTTGAAAAATGGTAGATATGTCCCTGAAAATCCGTACAAATACCCGGTTTTCCAAGCTGGGTTAAGGGTTTGTTTAGGTAAGGAAATGGCACTAGTGGAGATGAAATGTGTAGTTCTAGCCATAATCAGCCGGTTCAACATTCGGGTTGCCGATCCGAATCAAAAGCCGGTGTTTACCCCGGCTCTCACCGCCACCGTAAGAGGCGGCTTACCCATTTTAGTCCATGAAAGGAGAGCATAATTTTATACATGTACACAATTGTTGGAATAGTTTATTCCAAAGGTGTAGATGTTTGATTCTAGTTGACTCGTTAAATTTAAAACTCGGCCCGGTTCACTAATTTTATAGGTTTAGAATCCAAAATCCTTTTTCATTCGTGGAATATAAAAGTGATATGTTTCTTGCATATTTCGATAAATGTATTTAAACCCGACATTTATACAAATATTTCAATTTAAAATATTACGACAACAAATTGAATTAAAATTCCATCTACTAATATTAACAAATTCATAAAAAATAATAAATAATTACGTAACAAAGAGTAACGTGGGAAACCTTTCATGATTTAAGGCACTTTCTTTACTTTTTTTCAGAATATTTTATACTGATGTATTCCAAATTTGATTTTTCCAAAGTCATAGTGGCTGTATTCTTTTTTGGCACAGTTTTCTTTATTCCCCCCCCCGAAATAGTTAGTACCTTGATTTATTATTGTATGCCAAAACCAGGTCACAAGTGACAACTTCTTCTTTTTTAATAATTTAATATTGTCACAATTTTGTGTAATTATGTTCTGTCCTTTAATCGATAAGTAATTTTAATAATTAATAATGTCTAACTAAATTAATTTAGAATTATTAAAAAAAACTCTTAATCGATGCCAAAGGGAAAAAGGTTAAATTCAAATAAATTAATGTACGCAAAAAGTCATGATTATATTTTTTACGAAATCATTATTATTTAAATAATCACGAGGCATATGGGAATATGAAAATCATAGAACGGCGTGCATGGTAGCAGGGAATTTAGATTCTTGGAGTTGGCTGGTAGGATTCATGCATGTGAATATATATATATAATTGATACTGTTATTTTTAACTGGACTAAAATATTTAAAAGATACTATTTGATATTATATATATTTAAATACATGTTTTAAATAAAACATAAAGATGGTAAAATCATTTAAAAATATATAAACTCTATCTTTAGTCATTAAATTTCAGATTTTGCATGTATTTTAATATTGAATTTTTAAAAAAATTAGTGTAACTATTGAATTTTATTTTATGGTCTAATTAAAATATTAGATCATTAAATTCAAATGATACAATGGCATGACAATGTTGGTATATTTGTTAAAGTTAAAATATTTTTCTATATCATCTTCTTATTCATCAAAACTAAAAAAGAAATTATCTATTTTTCGTCGTCATCGAAAACCGTTATTCTTTAGCATCTTTTATGACTACCCTAAATACTGATGAATTCATTTTATTATCTTCTACTACTTTATCATTTTATATATTCTCAAAATCACTTTAAATTTTACAAAAGTATAAATACACAAATAAATTATTTTTTGGATTTAGGTCCTTTCTTGTATTGGAGAAGTCTAGGGTGTACAAAAATTTGAGCAGTGAGAAGCATTTTTCCGAGAAAATGAATATTACACATTGAGATTCGTCTCACTAGACATCTGTCAAAGGAGATCGATTATTTAAAACGTTGAATTTTATATTGATTTTTGTGTGAGTTTCAAAAAAAAACTTTATATCAATCGTATCATAAATAAGTATTGATAATGAGTGGTGTGGCAAAAAAAAATGATTATCGATTGAGTTAACATATTTTGAAGAAAAAAACATGAGAAAATTGATCACATCGTTAAGTTGTTAATGATTTGATAGTCTTAAACCAAAATTTAATATTTATAATGAAACATAGTATAATTTATTATTAAAATTGATATAAAATATAAAGTTTAATGATTATTACTGTAACTAAAAAAGATAAAGTGAATCTCATCTGATAATCTTTGGAACGCATTAGTTTACACGTCTCGTGTATTACTTAATTTCGATAATATGGTTGGAGCAACTACCTTCAGTATTGATTAATCTATATCTTTAACTATTAATAAATCCTCAGATTCTTATGGTAAAAACACATGCAACGTTGCATCGGCAAGGCATTAATTAAAAACTTTAATATTTAATAAACGTTTTCTTACCCTAAAACTATAAAATATGCACTGCCTACAAAAACAACAGGCGCAGAAAGTGTTTGTTTCTTTTGTTATTTTTATTACATGCATCAGCAGTGATGAAGCAAAACTACTTATGATTCTAATTAAGGTGATTGTCGGTTTAGTATTATCTTTTGTCTTTCTCTTCGGCGGTATCTGTTGCTTTTCATTTTTACCTTACGTGGATTCCCATTATGCAAACCATCATATCTATTTATGTTACTTTTTTGTCTTGTTAATTAATTAAATTATTTAAAAGGCAAATATTTAAATTTTATATATTTTAAATGTTTAATGTATTTATTTAAGTACTAGACATTTTATTTCGTTGAAGGATTGCTCTATTTGGCAATTTCGGACTAAGGTTAATCATAGTTAGGTTTGGAAACAAAAACTAATAAAACTTAGATATGATTTAGTTCTTGTTGGTAATTTGCAGGAGAAGTATAAAGCAGACAACTTTGAAAGTTGTTTGGACCCAAACATAATAGGGTGTTTTGGTTTAAAGTTATTTGGGGAGGACTGACCATCCTTCGACGCTCATTTATTTCTTGGTTGGTGGTGTTGAATAGACTACGAACAAAGAACAGGATGATGCGATGGGACTGTCAAGTGGATCCTCGATGTTTGTTATGTGGTGATACTTTAGAGACACATGATCACTTATTCGTTGAGTGCGGTTATACTTGTCAAGTTTAGCAGTTGGTCTTGCGGGCATGTGGGTCTTTACAATTGCTAGTTGGATTTGATTAATTGGTTGCAAGAAATTGACAAGGAAAAGTCGTTGCATGCTACTATTGTCCGAATAGCTTGGTCTGCTTTTAATTGTTACATTTGGCAAGAAATGAATAGTAGACAAAATGGAAAGGGGATTCATCAGGTTGTTGTTATTTTTTCTAAATCAAAGAAGATACTCGTATAAGGTTGGTTGGAAATAAAAAGATTTCTAGTCTTAGTTCTGTATTAACTACTGAACGGGGCTTTTAGTGAGAGCTCTTTTTGGTGTTGATTTGTATGATGATTTTTTAATATAGTTATTTGTTGATTGTGTTGTTTATTTGACTTTAAGTTTTTTTTGGATGAATAAACAAGATATATATATATATATATAGACATTTTATTTTGCTTTTTTTTTTATATTATTTGTTATGTTTGTTTACAAAAATATTTTTTTCGATCTGGGTTTTATATCAATTAGTTCATCACAATTTTTTTTTATCTAAATACAAATTAAATTAATTTTTGAGAATTGAGCTTTTAATTTTATTTTCAAACAGTTATATTTTCGAAATGTGAGTGATTATGCATGTTCTATATTTTCAATTTCTAAAAATATAATTAATTCTCTAAAAAGAATAAGAATAAAGGGATTTATATATAGATTAAATTTGATTCTGATAATGAACAAGATAGTGACTTGAACATAGGCTGAAGAGATACCAAGGTGATAAAGAGTGCATTTTTGGTTTGAAAAGCATGAAACTTCACATGTTTCCACTAATGTAGAACGCAACAAGTCGGACGCAAATATAATAATAGAAGATTTTAATAAAAGAAGTAAACATGGTTTGATTTTTTTGAATCTCTTTCATAATAAAACTATTAAAATGTAAAACTACATTTTGCAATTTAATTAAATAAGTCAGATTGGACCGACTCTTCTACTTACTAGCTACTTACTTTTTTTTTTGATAAATTAAATTCTTTTATTACCCAAAAAAGCAGAGTTTGCTACAAAATCAAATAAATGTGATCAGATCCTATCCGGTCCAAAAAAAATAATCAAAAACCAATCCAATAAAATGATTATCGAAAAAAACCGAAACCGATAAAAATCGAACTAAACCGATAGTCGGCGTGCCCCCGCCTTAACTGAAGACTTCTTCTGTGATAGCTCAGGATGAATAAGCCGTGCCCACGCCTTAACTGAATACTTCTTCTGTGATAGCTCAGGATGAATAAGCTGTGCCCATGCCTTATGCGAGAACCACCTCTTCTGGTATTGCCCATGAATTACAAAGAGTAAAATTAAGACTTTCTAGTCTGTTGATATTTTTTCCTCTTAATTGTATACCTATGATATCCTTAATAATATTAAGAAGATCTTGAGAAGGGATTTACCTTTCCAAACACCACTTGCCCATGTTACCATATCATCCTAAGACGATGTAGTTCTTCTCAACCCATTAAGAAGCATTATCGAATCCCATAAAGAAACAACCAATGGGCATTGGGAGAATAAATGATCTCTTGTTTCCATTGCAGTGCTGCAGAAAACACAATTACCTTCAGTAATGATTCCATTCTTTGAAGTCTGTCTCTTGTAGGAATTCTGTCCAAGTGTGCCATCCAAGCTATCAAGCTATGTTTTGGAATGTGTAGAGGGAACCAAATAAATCCGTGCCATGAAACTTTTTCCCTTTTCTTCTGAATCTCTCCCAGATGTCTCTAATCTGTGTAACACCAGAAGAAATTAAAGGATGAGCTTCAGTCCGTAATTTTAATAATCTGTTAAAGCACCATCTTGCATTAGGTCGAATTTGCATGTTCCAAAAGCTTGTCTCCTTCAAAACATATTCTTTTGGCCAAGCAACCCATAATGAGCCTTCACCGAGAGAATTTTCCTAATGAGGTGCAAAAGACAAGAATTGTTCCAGGATTTAGTATTCTTTGATCCTAGCCCTCCTTCTAACTTTGATCGACAAACTTTCTCCCAACTTATACTAGCTACTTACTATTGGTTTCTAAATTATTGACAATTTTCCGAAATTTGTCAAATATGGCACAATTTACATATTTTCCACACGATTTTTTCCCACAGTTACCAACCCTTTTTTCTTTTCTATTTTTAGAAAAGAAAAGGGTAAATTACGGTACACGTCACTCAATTTTTAGTAAAGACTACAAATGTGTTACAATATTTCAAAGAGTTACAACCATGTCAGTCATTGCCTGTGTAATTTTTACTTCGGGTTTCCAGGTATACCTTTCCTGTATGTGAAAATATACTGAACTCGAGTCTTGATCTTTATGGTGATACTCATGCAGCCTATCACCTAAACTGCACCCAGTTTATTCGATCAATAAGTTGTTTATGCGGATGGAGACACATTTTTTTAGAAAAGAAAGGGTAAATTACGGTACACGTCACTCAATTTTTAGTAAAGACTACAAAAGTGTTACAATATTTCAAAGAGTTACAACCATGTCAGTCATTGCCTGTGTAATTTTTACTTCGGGTTTCCAGGTATACCTTTCCTGTATGTGAAAATATACTGAACTCGAGTCTTGATCTTTATGGTGATACTCATGCAGCCTATCACCTAAACTGCACCCAGTTTATTCGATCAATAAGTTGTTTATGCGGATGGAGACACATTTTATGTTTATGCTGTCAAAATTTATGTGTCATTTTTCTAATTTCCTAATACACAAATTTGTTGGGTTTTTAAAAAACATTCTTCTCGGTGTTAATATCATCAAATCTGCAAATGGTTTTTAAGATTCCATACAAACTTATACCTTTGAATGCCCAAATCTTTCACGGTTCCAGTGATCCCCTCGTCCGAAGCTCTTTCTACTCTCAGTTCATTCAATATCTGTTCAATAATTTTCTTATTGACATTAACATCTAAGCCTGAGACACCATTAAGTGTTCCCCATTGCTGTAAGCATTGTCAAGTATGACTCCTGTCCTTTACCCTGACACACATAAGCTGCAAAACCAACCTTGTATCATTAATTACTCTACCAAAAACATTAATTTCATTCATTAATTACATAAATCTGTTCACCGATTTTATAAAACAAACTTCATATTTTTATGCCCATATTTCTCATTTTGTCTTCTACGTCCAATGATCATTCCGGCCCAAAAGACAACTTATAATCCAATATTTGCCCCGGACATTTTAACTATTCTCAGTTGTTAGAGATTATGATCTGAATTTCATTTCGTTTAGTTTGAAAAATTGGTACACGAACCAATTGATTTTAGTGATTAAGAGATGGTTGCTATCCTTAGATGTCTCGGGTTCGAGCACAACGTATGCATGTGTATTTGATTATTCATGGTCAAATCATTGACAATTTTTCGAACATATACTACATTGCAATCACTTCATACTAATAAAAAAATATAACACAATTCATTTAATAAAGAAATACAATTGAGAAAGAAATTTAAGGTATAAAATATAAGATTCTAATTAACAATAATTTATTAATCTTTTTAATTAAATTATATAAAAGGATTTATTAAATCATTTTAAAAAGTTTGAAATTAACTATTGCCGATTACCTAACACACTCAACCAAGTCACGGATGGTTGTTTGAAAATGTTGGTGATGATGGTCGGTCGCGTGATGAGTGTAGGCATAAGCCACTTGAACTTTCCCACCAGCATTTATCCCATCGCCTACGTACATACATGTGTTTGGCCATAAAATCTACAGCATATTTCATGTTTACACATAAAACTACTTCCAATATTTAAAAAATGGGGTCAATAATTTCTAAGAATATATCATTAAAAGTTTTTAATTAACATCTTTTTTCTCTTTTAAATTGTGATTTCATTATCCATTAGAAGTAAAGTTCCCCGTTTCTCCTCCCTAATGTAATTGTTCAAACACAAACAAAAAAAGAATGGCTTGACGTAGCATGATTAATGGAAGAAAAAAATTAAGAGTTAAATTATGGATGGTCACGAGTCAAGTTAGGTTTTTGAACTATTTGAACACGACATGAATATAATATTCTTTCATCAGTCATTCAAATTGAGTTTAAATTTTTTTTACATATCCAATTTAAAGGGTAAAACTTATACTTGACTCAACACAAATATATGTATATATAATTCTCATTTTTATTAGGTAAAATAGAGATATGATTGGAAAAATATATAAAGGGAAGAGTATTATAATAATTATCTCCAATCATATAAATATCAATTATTCTAATCTATTCATGTAACATTTATACAATTTAATTCCTATAAATATTAATTATATTATTATTTATGAGTAAGATTAGGAATTTTCACCCTAAACTCGACATAATCCAACCTTATTCTTAAAAAATAAACTCGATCCAACTTGAATTTGATTTCTTTTATAAAAAAAACTTAATCTTATAGGATCGATTAGAACCTATCAGGTACAGATCTAATACTCACTCTAAATTAAATTATAAAAGGATTAAATATTAAAATAATAACAAAGTAAAAGAGACCAAAATACCATTTAAACGTTTAAAAAAAATTACTTTAGTTTTACCATTGAATGTCCAAATCTTTCATGGCTTGAGTAATTTCCTCGTCCGAAGCTACTTGAAATCTCAGTTCATTGAATTATTGTTGAATAATTTTATTGTCAAACATTAATAACTAAGCCTGACACACAATTTAGTGCCTCACCCATGCTGTAAGGATTTTCATGTGTAGGTCCTGTCCTTTCCCTGACATATAAGCTGCAAAACCAACCATACAACATTAATTACATGAACAAAAATATTAAATTTAATCCTCAATTACATAAAAATGGATACAGGTCGGAGGGAAATGGATTTAGCAGTAAAAGGGTTGCAACGAACAAGACTTCACTCATGTTTACAGCTCTTCTTCACTCAGAAGGTACTATTGAAGCTTGACAATATTACCCTACTACATGGTGGTGTAAAAGTCCAATAATTCGAATTAGGTTAGATTTAAACCTTAATTAAATATTAGATTCTGAACTTGATTTATATTTTAAACGTTTTTTTTAATGTGTGAACCCATTTTCGAACACAATATCTTTAGATCTTCTATATTTTACATGTATATTATTCGTAAACATAATATATATTTGAAACACATTGTGAAATGAATACACCTGGGCAATATATATTCTTCAAACCTTTGTTGACAGCTATATATAATTTCATGCTGTCATGAGCAACAATGAAACTTAAAATCAAACCATTAATTCATATTAAGGAAATACAACGCTATGTATAATTAAATATTGATTCGGCTCTCGTATTTTTCATTTGAAAATGTATTTTACTATGCCGGGAATATGAATGTTCATAAAGTACTCGTTCCAGTCAATGCATTTGGGGTCGAAGTAGAACATATCGTTCTCCTCCAGGCTCGATCTCGCCGCCATTCGTAACTTCTCGGTGTTTATATCATCGAATCTGCAGTTGGTTTTCTCGGTTTTTAAGATTCGATAATGTAATTAAATTTATAGATTCGATGTAAAAAAATTCGAAGAATATATATACGTACATCGCATCGAAAAACAAGTATGGTCTGTAAATGTCTACCATTCGCGTCACGAAGTTGACCTTCCTACTGAGATCTCCGTACAAACCTTGAAAGAAATGGCAAAATGCTGTGTTTGCCAATTCCAATCCCTGCGAAACACGCACAAGAGAAGATGATGACGACGATAGTATCTGTTGTGTTTGTAATTGCGATAAATATTGCAGACCTTCAAAGGAAGCAAGTATCGAAGAGCCATGTATCGGTGGAAGCTGGCCATGCTATCCATGACTCGAATCTTGCCGACAATAACAGGCTTTCCGTCTTTGTTGATCCATGGTTTCTTGGAGAAGTAACGGAAGCCTAACTCTTGGAGATCGCCGTATTTGACTGGGTTTCTCATTGATGAACCCACTTGATAGATAGTCTCCGATGGTTGGTTCGATGCATGAGCTATCATGGCTACAATCATGGCATTCACCACCATATCGGCTGGTATCTGATTTATCAAATATTAATCCTTAAAATATAATTATATGAAACAATTAAGTTAATTCTAGAATTGTTTTGAACTCACTAGGTCAACAACCGAGTCCAAATCACCGAGGAAGAATGTCAACTTTCCCTTAGCATAACCGATTGCAAGACTATCAATCGTTCTGTTTATAATCGGGAAAAAGTTTACTGTCTAGAGTTTAGGACGATAATTATTGAGAGTATTTTAAGAGAAAATAAAATAAAATTAAGGGTATTAGGTTACCTAACACCCTCAGCCCAACCACGGAATGGCTCTTTGAAAGTGCTGGTGATGATGGTGGGTCGTATGATGACGATAGGCAAAGTCCCCTTCACCTCTCCGACCAGCATTTCTCCCATTGCCTTGGTAAATACGTATGTGTTCGGCCATCCATACAATCTTGCCCTGAATTAAGTATTCATAGAAAGAAAAATCTTCAATATATGAGTCTGAATTTAATCATTCGAATTATATTACCGACATAAACTTATACCTTTGAATGCCCAAATCTTTCATGGCTCGAGTAATCTCCTTGTCCGAAGCTCCTTGAACTCTCAGTTCATTCAATTTCTGTTCAATAATTTTCTTCTCCACATTAATATCTAAGCCTGAGACACCATTAAGTGTCTCTCCCATGCTGTAAGGATTTTCAAGCATCAGTCCTGTCCTTTCCCCTGACACATAAGCTGCAAAACATCTTTTATTATTGACCTAAAACATTAAATTCAATCTTTAATTATTTAAAAATGTGCACCGATTATATAAAATAAATTTCATATTTCTTGGAAAACAGAAAGAAAAAAGTAATTGTGTTTACGAAGACGAACCAGTGGATACATGGACCAAAACTTTGAGTTTGATACATTTCTTGGCAAAGTCTGCAACAAATTTAGCTCCAAACGTGTTGAGGACAAGTGACACGTCATATCTACAGGCAGAAAAAACATCATAATTTTTTAATTACTATTAGTTAAAAATTTATGTCATCAAGTTATAGCAAAGGTTAACGAACTATGTTCAAATGATAGTTTTAGTCACTGAATAGTTGCGCATCATTTCTTTTAACACTTTAATGATTGTAACGTCCCAATGATCATAGTATAATAATTCAATATATTTAATGATAAATTTGTAAGTTTTAGAACCAACAAATCTTTTAAATAAAGTTAAGTAACTTTTAGTTTATTTCTCCGTTATATTTTACCTTTCATCAAAGTTGGTTGTTGCAGCTAGATTAACTACAACATCAACTTCATTGAAGATCTCTTGCACCAAAGTAGAATCTTTAATACCCAAATCTTCGTGGGAGATGTCTCCGGGGACTAGGGTTATTTTTTCCGATATAAACGAACCGAAGTTTTTCCCGCATTTTTCTTTCAGAACTCTGAACAGATCCTTCCCTATGATCTGTAAAAACAACGACCTATATTACTCGGATTTGAATGACGAATTTCAAATGCGAAAATATGTACACCAAGTTTTTTTTTATATGTACCTCATTGTGCAAACGGTGTACAGCAGATTTATGATCCGCGGCTCGTAAAAGAAGGTATAGCTTCTTCGCATTGGGTTGAACTCTTAGTATTTTCTCCACAAAAACTGCAAGCAAAATTCATTACAAAACATGCATGTATGTCTTGGAAAATTCAGTTAAAGTCGGTGTCCTTACTCTTTGCTAAAAACCCAGCAGCACCGGTGACTAAAATGGACTTGTTGTCGAGAAACTGAAGAGCACTCCCTAATTCCATTGCGAACGATAGCTGAAAATAAAAGCTAGAATAACAGGAGCTTTAACTTTTTGTAACTGAAGACACGGTTGCTGTAAGATTTAGAGGAAATCTAATGGGGTTTGTGGTTCTTATATAGTGGCCGAAGCCAAGGATCAGAAGAAGGATGCAGTGGGAGATGAATGATGGGGCGTGGGGAAAGTGGAGTACACGTTAGTGGTTGGGAGTATGCTTGGGCTTCGTTATTTAATACCTCAAAATATCCCTGCTGTTACAACTTTTAAATCCAATCTTACATAAATGCTATTATGGAAATGATTTCCAATCCCAAATTTACTTGACTATTAATTCCCTTAATATTAATGTTTTTCTTCAGATTTTTAAAATTTAAGATATAATACTTAAAATAATATTATATCGAGAATATGGTGGAATAATGTTATTTTTACTATAATAATAATAATAACAGAGCCGTCCTAGACATTTTCGGGGGCCCGAGCGAAAACTAAAAAATATGCCTTTATAAAATGAAAATATATTTCATTATTTTGAACAATTAATTCAATATTACATAAACAAATCATAGTAAAATAATTAAATTTTATGAAAATATATTTTTATTATTTTATTAAGAAAACACCTTAAATACAACTAAAAGAGAATAAATATAAAAAATTGAATACATTTATGATACATTGCTTGATTTTGAATAATCAATAAAAAAAGAATTGTATGTTATTCTATTGTTAGATTGAGAATGAAGAACTCTAAAAATTAAAGAATATTTAATAAATTGAAGAGTAAGATTTGAAAAAAAATTTTGATTAAATTTAATTCAAAATTAAATGAATAAATAAGAGAAATTGAAAAGAGGGTAAAAAACTAAACATTTTATGAATTTATAAAAAGTAGGGGCCCTATTTATAAATCTAAAAAATTGGTTAAATTTAATTCAAAATTGGATGAATTAATAAGAGAAATGAAAAAAGGAATAAAAAATTAAAATTTCATGGAATTATAAAAATTAGGGCTTAATTTTAAATATAAAAATTAGAGGCCCTAATTAAGAATAAAAAATTGGGGCGGCCGGCCCTGAATAATAATAACAACAACAATTTGTTCTTTGGTTTTAGGGTTTTGGATGAGGAGGTGACCTACTAAAAAACCAGATTACAAGAAAAGTTGAAGAGTTGCCAATTAAGACCTAACAATTTTCAACCCTAAACAAGACGGTATAAAAATATGATACAATGACATGGCAGCAATGTGAAATATGAACTTGACATGTTAAAGTGTACATAAAATATCTATATATTTTAATTATTATTAAGGTTAAAAAAATATCCTTAAAATATTTGTGAAATAAAGAGTTTGTTTGGAGGCGACCTAACTTTTCATATGTGTTACTGTTGCGTGCAAATATTTGTCTGGCGCTCTTTCTATATTAAGTTAATTATATAGTATTTAATTATTGGTGATCCACCCTAGTCTGAAACATTTGAGTTCGTTTTTTATATTGATTGAGGTTTGGAATATTTTAAACAAATTATATTTAAGTTATGATGTGATTAGTTGTTAATGTATCGTCTTTGTTTTATTTATTTTTATTAGTGTTAATAATACTTATTTTTTTATTATTGATAATGATATTTATTTATACTTTTATTTTTCTCAAATTATTATGAATTAAAAAAATAATCATAAAAGTTAACATCATACTTGTGAAATGCATCGGGGGGGGGAGAGAGAAAACGATCCAATCAGTTCAATATTGCTAGCTATTAGCAGGTGTATTGGCGTATTAATTATTACTAGTAATATATAATTAAAATTTATTCAGTGAAACGTTAATTGAAAAAAAAAAGTATGTGAAATACTTTATTTTTTTCCGAATAAATATCAAATTCTTTTTAAGAAAATAAAGTTCAGAAATCATGACATGTAAGAGAGAACGTCTGACCCATAGGAATAAAAAAAATGATTAGGAAGGATATAAAACACATCACTGATTAGTCATTCCAAGATACAATTATAATCTGGTTATACTGTCTCACACCTAAAACAGCTGTTTGTACCAATTTTTATGACCTACTTTTATTTATTTTTGTTCAAAATTTTTAATTAAATTTTAATTTTTTTATATGACTTTTATGTGATCTTAAGTTGTTAATTTTGTTTTAATGATTTATAAAATTATTTTAATTATATATTTAATTTACTATTATAATTATAAATTTTTATTGTACTTTAAGATTTTTTTTGAATGAAATCAGTGATTTAAAAAAAATACGATGCCTTCTGTTCTTGTCCCTCATTGTGAGAAGGTCTTGTCTGATCTCTATCATGGTTTTATTTACTAATCTTCTTGTTTTAATATTCATCCCTATATTACATTTTGATCTTTAAATTTTTATTATTTAGCCTTAAAATAATTGAAATAAAATAATTTACACATGGATATTATTTTTAATAAATTGTGATAAATATCAAAATGGGTAAAACTCGAGTCTCAAAAACCGTGAACTAAACTTAAAACTATAAAAAAAATGTATACATAATCCATTAATGAAGTGTATTTACATGTATTTTAGTTGGATTCTTTAATTAAAAATAAATAAAAAATGCTTGAAAGCCACCACGAGCAATTACACATATATACTCTAATTCTAATTCATCTCTGTAAACACTAACATTCAATTCGATATAAATCACTACAGCAAAACAAGTTTTAACACTATTTTCTTAGCTCTGTAGCGCGTTTTTAAATGTCGTTAAAAATTTTCCAGCACTAATAAAAGCGTCGCAAGAAACATCGTTAAAATTAACGTCGCAACAATTATCGAAGTTTGTGAATAGAAAACATCGTAAAATATCAAGTTTATAGTGACGTTTTTCTCTAAAATGCGTTAATATTATCAAATTGTGGCGTTTGGCTTAACACGCTACGATATGAATAAAATTCGAAAAACCATTTTTCACCCACTTTCCCTATTATTCCAACAAAGCTGCATGGAGAACATTAATACACAATCATTTTCACCCATTTCCCCTATTAAAATGCCGTTAATATTATCAAATTTTGTGTATATTGAAAAAAAAACCATTAAAAGAATTATTTTTTATTTTTAAAAAGGTGGTACTACCTACTAATGAATAGACAGTCATTAAATATCTTTTAGGTATGCTCAATGCTCAGAGCATTACTTGTTTGAGTGAACATAGACGTGTGAGTTCCAAAACCTTTAAAGTTACGTTCTTTTAATTTATTTTGGAAATAAAATACCTTATTTGGTTAGGGTAGGCAAATGAAATTCATCAGTGAATTGGTACAGCAAAGAATGAAATAATCATTAATCGATAGATTTTGACAATTCTAATGGAAATATCATGACATGTTTCACACCGTCTCATGCAACAACTGTTTGCACCATGCCTTGCAAGAACTAACAAAATCATTTGGATAAAATTTCTTATTTTGTTTGGGATAGGTTATATGTTTAATACCTAAATTATTATTTTTATTATATTTTAATATCCAAACTTTATTTTTTTTTCAAATCATACTTACGGTTTAATTTAGGCTTTAGTTTGGTACTCGTCATTAAAAATTAAGTTGAAATTATATTTTTTTACTTTTTTAATGATTACACGGTATTACCTTATGATAACACGTCAACGTCACTTTGAGTTTTAACGATAAGATACGAAAATGAAACCTAAACTAAACATTATGTATAGCTTTGAAAAAAATAAAGTTTGAATACCAAAATAGAACACATGTTAATTTAATTAATAAACGCATGTGTATAATCTATTCAGTTTAATTCAATTTAATTGCTATTATCGTTGATATATTATATAGTAAAACATGAGATAAAGTATGCTTAATCCTATAATTTATATATGGGAGGGATCCATTATTTGATTTTAGTATTATGAACCTTAGTCTTTTAAGATGTTGCATTTCAATCATCTACATCACATTCAATAAATTATTATATTTTTTAATACTTAAATTTTTTAATTTATTAAATATAACCTTACTCTCTCTTAAATTATTATATAGTTAAATAAATGATAAAATATACAAATAGTCCCCGATTATAAGATATTGTTTTGTTACGTTTTCCGACTATCACCTGACTATAGGGAGTTGCTTTGTTGAGTCCCTCAACTATTAAAAGTTACAAAATGGTCACCTGATTATTCATTATGTTATAAACTCATAATTTTTCGTTAAAAAATTAGCGATCGTTTGAGCTGGACGTTAACATGCTGATTGAGATATGATAAACGTTTGAGATTAGGAGATCATATTTTATCATATATCAGTCAGTAGATTAACGTTCAACTTAGACTGTCGTTAATTTTTAACGAAAAAAACGAGTTTGAAATATAATTAATATATCATAGTTGATGGACCGTTTATATATTTTACCCTTTATTAAAATATCAAATTAAACCTCAAAATCGATTTCAAATATATATTTACGCATTTCGCATTTTTGACTTGAAACATTATAATACCTAGTGCATGTAATATAATTAGGTGAGCAATATCATGGTTATCAGATCTATAAAAGATGAACAAACAAAATTAGAAAAACATTAAGAGTTAATTGCATCATATGTCCTCAACATATGATCCTCATTTTAAATTGATTCTTAAACTTTTGAATATTCCAATTTCATCCTTAAACGATAACTTTCATTCTAAATTAGTCCTTAAACTTTTGAAAATTCCAACTTCACCCTCAAACTATGAACTTCATTTTAAATTCATCCTCAAACTGTTGAATCTTTCAATTTCATCCCCAAATCATCCAAATATGTAATTAGTTTCAAGCATAGTTTAACATATTATTTTCAAACATACAATATATAACTTGGCCTAACGATTTTATCAACAAATGATAGGATTAGTATATATATATAGTTTGGGATGAAATTGAAATGATCAAAAAGTTTATGGGACCAATTTAGAATGAAAGCCATAGTTTGAGGATGAAAATGAAATGTTCAAAAATTTAAGGACTAATTTAAAATGATAGTCATAATTTAGGGATAAAATTGTAACATTTAAAAGTCTATGGATTAATTTAAAATAAGAGTTATAATTTGAATATGTGTGATACAAATAACTAACAAATTAATTGAAAAAATATACATGATAAGCTAGTCTAGTCTAGTAGGATAAAGCTCTAATTTTTAAAAATAAAATTAAGGGTCTTAATTTTAATATCATGAATGAAAATAAATAAATTAAAAGATCATTTTATAATAAATCTTTACAATACATTATTTAAATTAATGGAAGAATAAATTGAATCTCAATAATTATATATATATAACTCTATTTAAAGAATCGATTCACCCCCATATTAAGAAATTGTTTAAAAAAATTAGGAAAGTTTGATCTTCATAGATGTCCCTGCATATATCTGTTTTCTCAACCATCCCCAAGCGTGGTTCTAACTTTTAGAAAATTAAATAATATAAATAATAAATAAGAGTTTCTGCTGAAAATAGGTTAGATTAATTAAGTTGATTATGTCATATTATGATACGTGGTTCGAAATAGAAAGTTTAATAATTTATCATCTTCAACATATAGTATCACAGATAAAGACGAGTAAATAATTTCAAAATAATAAAAAATACATAATTTTACGTGAAAATCTTTAAAAAAATACAGATAAGTAGAAGAAATTCACTATAATCAGTAAAAAATTACAATAAGATATATACGAATGAGAATATATTAAATTTTATCTCTCTAAATACATATATAATTATAATGACACAATAACTAAAAAAATCTTTCTACCATATATCTCAATTTTTTTATTTATGAAATGAGTTACATCATAATTTTTTTAATCGAACTAATAGAATATAGATTATATAATAATTTGTTAGAAATCTGAGAGTGAAAAGCAATGTTAGCATAAAAGAAATGCACAAGAGACGAGATTTAACGTGTTTGATTTTGTCTCAAAACCCAATATAAATATAAAAATTCAGTGTATCTCAAAAACCCTCAATATCCCTATAAAACTATCTCTACAACATAAATCCCAAAATTTATAGAGATCCCCAAAAGGATTTTGATCTCTAAAATAATCTTCTCTGACATAATTCTAAAAGTTAAGACATTGTCTTTATTTATCCAAATATTTAATCACCAAGAATTCTTGCCTAAAATAAAAAAAAAATTATTAAATAAACTTAATTATCAAATAATATTTTTATTCAATCATTATAATTATAACAAAATTCAACTTAATTATCTATTATAATTTGGATCGAAATATAACATAATTGATAGACCAATATTTGCCTTTTGTTTGTGGGATTTTGTTGACAGGAGGAAGAAACACGTCTCTTGGGAAAAGACAAATAAAAAGTCAAATTAAACATACTGTTATGTTTGTCAAACACGTGACAATTGGTGTTCTGTAATCGAGCCTTGAGGAAGCTCAATCTTAAGTCGATTTCTTCTAATTTTGGTTATAATTTATAAATAGAATAAATCATTTTTTTTATTTATTAAAACATAACCAAACACGAATCTAACCATTTTCCATGGCGTCAATCGAGACCAAGACATCTAATTTTTGCATTATAAAAATTCATCGTCTCAAACATGTTTAGGGTATAGGTTATTAGTTCAATTGGAAGATTGGTTCATTAATAGGCTAAAAGATTTTGGACAAGAAAATGTGCTCACACAAGTTATGGTTAGGCCTCGCCTTAAGTGTTTATGTTGGAGTTCCATCGATAATAATTATCACGTATGAAGATGATTGTTATGATGATTTTCGGTGATTCATTTATTTTGATTTAAACGAAAAAATCGTATCTCACAATAAATAAAGATCTGTGTAGTGGATCTTTGAAGAGTGAAAATGAGTTTTTTGATGCTGAAACAAAAAAGAGAGAATACGAGAGTTAAAATAGGGAGAGAAAAATCCGAGACTGATAGGAAGAAAATAATCTTAGGAGTGGGGTGAATGAGGTGGACTGTTGATGGAACTTCAGTGAATCTCAGTGACATATTATTTGCTACATGTGTAATGTATAAGATAGGACGTTAAATGTTATGTTCGAGTTCTATCATGAGTAAATATCACGTGTGAATTTTCAATTCATATTGATTCTAATTTAAATTTTACTATGTATAGTTAGGATTAGATTTAGAATTTGTCCAAAAAACCATCTACGTATCTTTGTTAGAATACATTTCATTTATCTTTCCACACTTTATAATGTTTGATTTTAGTTGTGATTATATCAATGTATTGATTGGTATTTATTATTTTATTTATAAATTGTACTGATTAACTTTAATTGTAGTTATGCATATGTATTGCTTGTAATTACAACCTTTAAACAAATAAACGTGTTCAACTAAAGTGGATTTTAATTAAAATAAAGATCAGATTTAATTTCGAATAATTCAAATTCAGTTCTAATGTAATTTGATCCAGTTATTTCTCAATATATAATATATTTATTATATTTTTTTTTACAATTCCTACTAGAGAATAAAAAGGAGAATTTCCCTTTTAATGGGTATTAAATTCACAATCTAAAAAAATGGAGATATAAGATTGTTGACATATTTATTTTATATTTATATAAAAAATAAATTACATTGTACTACAAAATTCTGAGCGGTTGATGTTTACCAACTCCTTACATACCGACAATATTTAACAATGTTAATTAAATTATCTTTTAAAGTTCTGTAAAGGGACGAAAAGTTATATCAAGAGATGAAGAATACAAATAAATTTATATTTTCTTTTAAAAATAACAATCTGAAAAGATATTGATAAAATTTAATATCTAATAACTAAACTTGATTCGGTCAAGTCGTTTTCTTGGGTAATAAGTTTAGTTCATCCTTCGTATTGGTGAAGGAATGGGGTAAACAAGAAGTATTTTGATTGTATTGAATAAGAAGAAAAAACAACAATCACGTCATCAACATACCTAACATCATTGAGTTTGAAGCACTTTTATTTTTATTATACAAAATTAGGTTTAATCAAAATCAGGTTTTTAGTTTAACTTTGTATCGAATTCAGAACAGGTCAAAATATTTTTAAACTCGAATTATGTCTATTTTTTTAACAAGTCACGTTCATTCCATATAATATCCAAGTCGAAATTGGACATGAAAAAACCCTTTTTTTTTAAAAAAAAAACCAATTACCAGACTTTAAAATAGGAACACTTGTAAAGAAGGATTCTATTAATATCAAATTCAATTGCACAAAGAGTAATTATTTCTATCCAAAAAAACTCTCAACGACTGAAATTCTACAGTTGAATGCACAGAGATGATTAAAAATTTTAAAAAGATAAATCAGATGCACCAGCTTCAAGCATCAAGCCGGAAATGCTCAAATATTAACCATTAGTTAGTATTTTGCATTAATGGAGATTTCACCTTCATGAACCGGCTGCGTATTCACTTATTGGATCAGTTGATTCGATGCCCGAGTTTGCTTGAACCGATATCGATGGAACGGTATCCATTTGATCTATACCGGGGGAAGGATTTTCCTTGTTATCTGTTGCTGGCACGGAAGTATCCGTTTGACTGGGCACAGATGGGTTGGAGTCCATCAGATCGATATCCGGTTGAGATGTAGTTGGTGGAGATGGGTGGATCTACATTGTTTTCAACAATTCCGTATTCGGTGAGGAGATCCATGAACTCGTTAAGCAATTGCTGGACTTTTCTATTCGAAGCCATTGCAGGAAGAATGTCTTCTCTTAAAAGTGTGTGCCTTTTTATTCCCTGCAAAGATTCGGATAGGTGAGTGAAAGAATAGTTTAAAATACTTTAAAGTATCCAACGTGTCTGAGAAAGGATATGCAATCGGACTGGTATGGTAAAAAGATGAAAAAAAACCAATGTAGGGTGTTTATAAGAGTTCGGGACAAAAGACTTACAAGCACATAAGCATCCAACCAGGATTCTTGGCATCTGAAGCCATTACAGTTGGTGGCCTGAGAAAACTTACACAGACTTCCCGCAATCGAGACTCATCTGCTTCTCGACAAACATACGAGCATGTATAATTTGTCGATGACTTATTTTTATGATAAAATCCCGATAACCAAGAGAATTTTTAAGGATGCACCGAATACACATGCTTTTGGTAGGGGGAATATGCCTACCTTACTAGGAATCGTATGTAGGAAAGAAGGCTTTGTCGATATTCATTAGGAGATTTCAGAGCCAAAGACGATGCCAACTGAGCTTCTAAATGAGCACGCGTTTGCACTCCATCATCAGTTGCCCAACTGAAACACAATCACTTGTGAAATTATACAACCAACACGGTTAAAAGTTCTTAAAATAACTAAAAACCGGGAATTATTCAGAATCATTCCTTTAGCAGGGTTAAAAGTTCTTAAAATAACTAAAAACTGGGAATTATTCAGAATCATTCCTTTAGCAGGTATTAAGTCAAGAGGAATATAATTGAAATTCATGCCATCGACAGAGATAAGATGTCACACAAGTACACAGTATCAAGTCTGATGGCTTCGCGACTTTAGGACAAAACATTGACAGCGACAAACCTGCTCCAGGCTTGCTTACTGGCCAGATATTTCCTGACATTCACTTGCAGTGCGGCCGGCTCACCAGTCTGAGTTAAACCAAATTTCAAGAACTAGCGAAATTAGATGCAAGGAAGCAGTAATCAGCAACCCTCAAGCCAACACATGAGATATGTCAAACAGAAATGCATGCAGAGTCACCAAAACAACTAAAGGAAAACCAGATTTTGATAACTTGGCTGATATTACTTTGATTGTGCCTGAAAATAGTTAAAATGTAAGGAAATAAGTTTAACATCCCAAATGAACAAAACATTATGAGTTGTCGATCAAGTACCATGAAACAAGTCTTCTAAGATCATATGAAGGCTCGAAATATATAAAGTACTTGTACCTTTTGTAGAAGTGTTATGGTCCATCGTGATTAGAGACTCCAATGAATCATGAAGGAGACAATTCCTATTGAAGAGATCCCATAAATACAAAGATCTTTTCCTCGTAATCAATGACAATTTCCAGCTCTCATCACAATCAATAAAAGTTGCTGCAGATCCCACCAGCATCATGGTCGGTAAAGAGCATCTTCCACACTTCGTATAAACCTTCAAAAATATCAGCAAAAGGGATTAAGATGCATTTGCCAGACGAATAATGAAATCTCATCGTACTATTAATTGACTATTGTCCGGAACACACATTAAGAGGATAAAGAAACATAAATTCTACGTGCCTAGAATAAAGATTGAGTTCTTACCTGTAGACACCCATCTTCACATCCAACAGCCCAGAAGTTTGCATTTCCAGCCAAAACAGAGACTTTTCCTGAGATACGATCAGACCAAAGTGTTTGAGCCCCTCTTGTGCACACGATTTCTGTTTCCTTCGTCATACATGCACGCCAACAATGTCATTAACATGTTCCCGTGGACAAGCTTCCAGGCAAACTGGAGTCATATCATCCCCTTCTTTCTTGTCAAATACCCTAATTGAAAAAGATTTGGTAGAGCTAACCGTGGAACCTGAAGGCTGAATTCATGCTTCCGGGCAGTTTTACATTGATTCTACGATCTTGTCCAGTAGAAACTTTCTCAATAATCAGACTGCCACTAACAGTAACCCGAGCAGTGAACCCTGAAGGCCTGAACACTCCTTTAAATCAAAACTTCTACCAATGGTCCCCCTGATAGAAGCTTCTCTTAAACTACCATCAGATGGAACTATGCCATTACCATTTTTTCTGGGATCAGAAGATGCAACGGGGAAATCTAATGCTTGAGATTGAGCAGACACAAATATTCTCCTGCTCAATAGGAACACCAACAGCTTCAGGAATAATTCTCTTTCTACCATCAGCTCTTTTGTATTCTCTTTGTTTCACAGGACTAGACACCTGGGCAGGTGTCACCATTTTATTTAATCTGTCACTAGCAGAAAGTCCGCTCTTCTTTCTATCATTATTTTGAGGCTCAGAACTTTTGTTTGGCACCTGTAACGCAAGAGAGGACTTTACAGGTATCTGGTTCTGCTGAACTTCCAAATCTACTTTCTTGCTAGTGGATTCCTTGGCTGAAGCAGCTTCAAGCAATAATGGTGAAGGGCTCTCCGCCAAATTTTCCTGTCGACCTCTGTCATCACCATAACGACTTCTCTTTAACTCATCAAGTTCAGCATCACTTAGCTTGTGGCAAAGTTCTTTCACTTCAAAATGGAATGTAGCCACCATTCCATCCAATGAACAGGGAAAGAGAGAATAGCCATCGGGCTCCTATTCCTGAAAGTAGATTACAATATATGTATGTATGTATGTATGTATGTATGTATGTATGTATGTATGTATGTATGTATGTATGTATGTATGTATGTATGTATGTATGTATGTATGTATGTATGTATAAAGTATATCTTCACTGAAAGGAAAACTTTTACCAGGATAAATCCACAACACTTTGACCAAAGAAATACTTGGCTACAAGGAGTGGCCGAGGACTTTCAGTTGTCCAAACAGTTACAGTGCGGTCCTGACTCCCGATTGCAATGACATTGTATGGCTATGATTCTTTCCCCCAGATCTTAGCAGCTCCATTTGCCCAGCCTAACAGGAGTGGCTTTCCCTTCTTGCGAATTGGTGGAGCTCCTTCTGAACATCGAGTGATTAAACTTGACTGCAATAACCAGTGCATTGTGACCTAAGAAGTCAAATCTGGCAGCCCATTTCCCTCTGTCAAGAACAGGTGCAGAATGCCTGGGCTTTTGATAACCGTGAGTGGTCGTTATGAAATGGCCACAAGGTGACCATGCAAGCCGCCTGAAAAACGTAGATCCCAACTGAAGAGAATATGTTTTCCATCAGAAAACAAAATTAGAATGTGTAAGACCAAAGAAAATTCCATCAACAGAAATAAACTTACTGATTTTGCCCAGTGGCCCTCTGTTTTATGAGCAAGGCTCCAGTCACTCGTTCGCCATATTACAACTGTCTTGTCATCAGATTGACTCGCTAAGAAATATCCAATGGGATCCCAGGCAACTCCTTTAACGAGACTAGAATGACCCCTAAGTACAGCTGTGCAGATGCCGTTACTCATATTCCATATGTGGATGGTGTTATCCAAACTCCTACTAGCTAACATCGAGTCATCAGGAGACCAATTCAGATCTATACTTCAAGCTCGGAATGAAGTAAACGTCCCAGTTAGACAATATCCAGTGCTTATCCAAAACAGACACATTCAAATAAAACATGTAATTCAAGTGCAAACATCAAGAAGTGTACTTAAAAAGACATGAAAAACAGTATCATTACCACATCTGCACTGTGTCCCCTCAATGTGATTGCAACTTTCCAATTCTCAACATCCGGGGGCTCTCCACTGCCGTCCCAGAACCAGGTTTTCTCTCGTGAACTAGAATCGCTTGATCATCAGACTCTGATGCAAATGAATCGACCGTGCTTTGCCCACCTAAATTTAAGCCGGCACAAAAACAAAACATATCAGTTCACAACAGAAGATGCTTTTTATAAGCTCAATTGGATAGTTTCTAGTCATATATCATTGTAAATGCTATGCATAGTAAAATTTGCAACTCAGGTCACCAGCAGCAGTAACAAAACTAACCCCAAAAGAAAATATCAAGAGAATAAGAAAGAAAAAAAATTACCTTGTGGTCACCTCCACCAGTAGCAAACCTAAGACCAGCAGGCTGAATAAGAATGGAGAAAATCTGCATTCCCTCGTGCCTAATCCAACTTGGCTTCTCAGCAATCATTTTCCTTCTCCTTTGCTACTTCATACCTTTTCAACAAGGAAAAAAAACTATAACTTGAAAAAAAAAAGTTTCTTAGTACCAAAACTTATGCTGATTATGGTTTTTTTTTTTTGAAGAAGAAAATAACTACTTTCGATGACAAAGAAGGCAAAGAGAGTACCCAAATACAAGAACGGGGAAAAAAACAAGAGATCTTAAAAGAAAGGTAGAAAGGGATAAAATTTGGTCTTTTAAAGGTAACAATTTTTTTCTTAGAAGATTGCGAGGAGGGTGACTTTAGATTCGCGAAAACAAAGAGATTTAAACAGATTTATTCATAAATTTTGAAGACAAAAGAAGGAAGAGAAGATAGGGTTTTATTTATCAGAATTGTTGTTTTAATACATTGATGTCTTAATAAGTTTAAAAAAATTAATTTAATCTTTGGATAAATCAAGAGATACACCACTAATTTATACATAAAATTTCAAAATTTGTTATAAATTAAAATATACTTAATAATTTTTGTGATCCTATACAATAAAAATTTAGTCAATCACTTAAATCAATTTATAAAATAAATTTTAAATATTTTAAATATATGATAAAGATTCTCTTATTTTTTTAATGTAACGTCTTAAAATGATATAAGATGTATATATATATATATAAATAGAAGGTTTTAGATTCTAAAAATAATTGTATTACACATTCTATTATACATCTTGATCTTGCAACAAATGGTATCATAATAAACCTTTGATTACTGTGGTTTTATGTCGAGCACCCCAAAATGTAAGGTCAACAAGTTGGACAACTGTCACCAGTGACGTGGGTGTGACTCTTCAACTGTTTGATTTCATGTTAAACGTCCTAATAAGTGAAGTGGATAATTGTGGGCAGTGACGAGGTTGCGACCCTTTAACCGTATGATTTTGCACTAGGCTCTTAATAAGTGAAGCAGACAAGGTGGACAACCATAACTCGTGATGAAGACGTCCCTTTGACTATTTGATTTTATGTTGATTAAATAAAGTGACTAAATTTTACAAGATTGATTATAGGAAAATATCACGTTTTAAAAAGATGGGAAACATTAGTCTCATATTGATAATAAAAAAAATTACACTGTACATCCTATTGAACATGTATTTTAATAAGAGGATAATAATTTTATCACAAAGTTCTTGAAAAAGGAGTCAAATATTAAACTATATAATTATTATATTTCAGATTTTGACGGAAAAAATTTCGTCACTATTCGTTGCATGGGTATAGAAAAATTTATAAAATATAGGGTGTATTAGTGTGATATATAATTTAGTTTTACACATATATTTATGATTATTAAATGAATAAAAATAGATGATTAATGAATTAATTTTAATTGTAAGTGTAAAGTTGGAATTTTTTTCTTCACACAAGCCATATATGTTTATATTGCATAAATCTCACCTTGAAATAAATGAAAATCATATGATCCAACAAGAAGAAAACAACAGGAAGAAGATCACAATTTCGTTGCTTTTAATATAAGTCCGGCCGACGTGAAATTTTATGATAATCACGTAATAATCACGCACAAAGCTTGAGTTTAAAAGAGAGGATCAGACAGTGAGAACATCGACTTCCTCCGTCTTCAGTCTTCACCTCAGTTTCTTCCCCATTTGCGATCCAAATTTCATCGCATTTTCTTCATTGTATTTTCCTTTTTGCAGTTTCCATTTTCAGTTCTGAATATTAACTAAATTATTGTCCCTTATTGCCATTGTTAAAGAAGAAACCATGGAATTTCAGCTCATCAAACAAGACCCACACCCATGTTTCATTTCCATATGCAGTTCATGTTTCACTTTCTGGTAACATTTCCAGCTCCGTGATTTCATCTTTGTCTCTTTTCCTTTCTGGGTTTTCTTCCGGAATAAGAAAACAGTTCTTCTTTCATGAAAAAAAAAAGATTCGACTTTTCATCAATTTCACCAATATGGTTGTACCCATGAAGAGGTCAATTAGGCCATTGATAAGCATCCTAGTGCTTGCTGCATTAGCAACAACCTTAAGCTACCGGATTTTCATCAGCCGCCGCGATGTGTTCACCGCCGCAGCCGAGTTACAACCCGCATCAATCCAAAACTTGAACTTTACTTTGCTTAAGTTTGCAGCCATTGATATAGGTGAAGAAAAATCCAAGCTTGAAATAGACCAGCTTCTTGATGGGAACTTTGATAGTCAAGGAAGATACAAGGCCTATGCAACTTGGAGGAGGTTCAATCAACATGATGCCAAAGCAAGAAACTCTAAAGGATTGTTGGTAATGCTCCGATCCCCCAAATTTTATCGGTATTGGTCGAATTTTAGAAGAAACTTACAGGATTGGGCTAGAAAAAAGATGTTTCAACCTGATATTATGATGGATTTAGTTAGATTAGTGAAGGTCCCTATCGATAGCTCAGACGGAACATATAAGTCTTGTGCTGTTGTGGGGAATAGTGGGATCTTGTTGCATAATCGTCACGGGAAGTTGATCGACGATCACGAGGTTGTGATCAGGTTGAACAATGCTCGGATCGAGAGGTTTGAAAAGCATGTAGGGTCGAAAACGAATATATCGTTTGTGAACAGCAACGTTCTGCATCTCTGTGCTAGGAGGGAAGGTTGTTTCTGTCACCCTTATGGTGATGGTGTTCCTATTGTGATGTACATTTGCCAACCAGTTCATTTCATGGACTATTTGGTGTGCAATGCGTCTCACAAGGCAGATTTGTTGATTACAGACCCGCGTTTCGATGTGTTGTGTGCTAGAATCGTGAAGTATTATTCAGCGAAACGGTTCGTGGAGATAACGGGGAAGCCGTTGGGCAAATGGGAATTGACTCATGATGGTTCCATGTTTCATTATTCCTCTGGACTGCAGGCTGTGATGCTAGCTTCGGGAATTTGTGACAGAGTTAGTATATTCGGATTTGGAAAATCGACTTCCGCCAAGCATCATTATCATACTAATCAGAAGGCCGAGCTCCAGTTACACGACTACGAGGCCGAATACGAATTCTATCGTGATCTGGTGAAGAATCCATATGCAATACCATTCATTTCAGATAAGTTCAGATTCCCTCCTGTGGTAATCTATCAATGATTTTGGCCTGTTTGTGTCTCTTGTTCAAGATTAACTAGCTGGTTTCATGTTCTACAAGTAATTTTCGGTTAGATAGTCAAAAGGAGAAATAAGCCTATTAATTTTTAACGACACAATCTTAGATTTTACGTGTTAGAATCAAGTTGTCCATACAACATATGTACACCTATTTAATTTTGATTTATTTACTTTTAATATGCTTCACATTAGATTAGAATTTGACATTTAATGCTCAAATTGATTTTTTTATTAATGAAAGGACCTAATTAAAACAATATTAATAGTTTGAAGAATAAATAATTTAAGCACTTATTTATAATCTAGACATAGTTTGGGGATGTCTAGTACAATTAACCCATTTAAAGCCGTGATAAATAAATCCATAGTTTGAAGAATAAAGCCGTGACAAATAATATCTGAATTTGATATATTTTTTAATATGCACTCAATTGAATGCTAGCAAAAAAAAAAAAAAAATTCAGCTAGCCCCGTCAATGCTCTTCATTACCGGTTAACTATTGTTTTCATTAACGCAAAGAATTAAATGATTTTTTTATTTTTGTGTTAGTAAAGGTTTAAATAGGTGTAAATTTTTAAAAATATTAAATTAGAAAAAATATATAATTAAAAATATCAAATTTGGGTACCTAATGTGCAACATTTTTAAATTTAAGTACTAAATCGGACAAAAACATAAATACTACCGCATTAAAAAAATCAAATTCAAAAACTAAATTATGTATTAAGCCATAAATAACATGCCTTTACACAATTGAAGATTTGTAAAGTTATAAAGTTTAAAGTGTAATTACTGTATATGACAACCAAATTTTGTTTTATATATGATAATTTGAAAAAACACACTAATGTTTTAGAAATGGAAATTTGGTAAGGTTCCAATTGAAAGCTTTTGCAATTTATAAAGGTCAAAGTGTAATTTACCCAAGCAATGTTTGCATATGCATGACATCAACAAGTTTACTCCGAAAGTTTTAAAACGGCGGCGTATTATATCCGCGCCGAAAAGAATTTTTTTATAGTTATATTACACACGTTTACGGTAATCGCTTTCGTTTTCGTTCGTTTTAGAAAGTAAAAGAAAATGCTGATTTTGATCTGCGCTTGACTCGTTTGATTCCAGGTAATTGAATCCTTGAACCGCTCATAATTTCATCGTATTTTTGCTTAATTCCACTTCACTTCAATTCCATTCTTTTTTTCTTATATTTCACTCTCTCAAGTTTAGGGTTTTCACACATATTCCTAGCTCTCAAATTTTCAAAATTTTCCTTTTGCCCTTTTTACATTTCTTCCATCATTAGTTTGATAAGAAGAGAAAGTGAAGAAGAGAAGTGTATGTTCTTAGTTTTTGTATTTTCTCCCTTTAAAAGAATTGGTCGAAATATTTTTTATTGAGCTTTCAAGTGTTTCCTTTTAGTTTTTCTTTATGAGTACAAATTTATTTATTTTTCTCATTTTTAATTTTTTTTATTTTTTGCTTAATTGGGGATTTAGATTTGTGACTTAATGTTTACTGCTTTAGTACTTGTAACAAGTAGCAGCGGAAAGAAAAGTAGTCAATGTTTAGCATTATGAAAGATAAATTTGAGGTGCATTTTATCTATATTTTTAATTTTCTGACTGCCGTAGGTCTTTCACGGAAGCTACTCTCAACCTGGCGTTGGGGGCAGCCTACTACCCTACCTCCCCTTACCCCATTGCATATGGGAATTGGGTTCTGTTGTTGTTGTTGTAAAGAGTTGATACATTTTGTTTGATTTTCGGTTCTTTATTATTAGAAAAGCTGCTAAAAAGGAAAAGAAAATGGTAAAAACTGGAAGGCAAAATTATTATTGATTTAAAAATGAAAAAAATAGTGAAAAATGCAACACTATATGTTTAACATGTTTGTTCTGTAAACAAGTAATTATTCTAATCCTATTTGTTCTGAAAAAGTGTACATTCATTTTTTAATCCTTCAAATTATAAAGCAAGAACTGAACAGTCTGTTAGGGGATTAGATTATTAGTGGAAGAGAAGCGAGTTACTTGGTTTTGGGAGTAACAATCTTCTGTTCACTTGTGCAGGTTTGGCAGTTCTAAGTTGGTAGAGTTACAGAGAGAAAAATATGTTGAGTTCTGGGAATAATTTAAACCGAGGTAATGTGGGCTTGTCATCAGACATGCCACCATTGCCTCAGTGTTTTCCTTTGGAGCCAATTTCATTAGGCAGTCAGAAATATACTCGGTCTGGGGAATTAAGCTGGGTGTTGGGTGTTCCTCTTCGAAGCAGTCCATCAGGTGATCATTATTTTGGAATTTCACACCCTAAACCTTCCCCTCCAGTGGCGACAGAGGAGCTTAAGAACTTTAAAGAAAGTGTTCAAGAGACAACCAGAAAGGCCAGGTATAGTCTTTCTACAATATTTCACCTGCTGAATAATGCTAAAACTTGGGATGTTCTATATTTTATGCAATATGTTATCCTTTATGAGTTAATAAAGTAACTTCTCATTGTAATTGTGGTGACAGGGAACCTTTAAAGTTAATTAAGTAATGGTAGGATCTATTCCTGGAAACATAATGGGCAAATAACAATCTGCATGGACGTGATTAGTTAGAATGCATGCAATGATCATATATGGTGGTATATGCAATATATCATCGTTGCATTCAGTGTAGATATTCAGTCCTTGGCATTTGCTTATGAAGCTAACTGTCTGGGATCGGAACATACAGCTTTACTGCAAGTCAAATGATTCTTCTCACAGTTTTCTTACTGCACATGTTCTCCATGCATATTTTATATCGATTATGATGCCAGTTATTTGTTAATTCTTGTGGACAGTTTTTAGTTATTGAATCTGCATTGTCTTTCTAACAGGGATAGAGTAAAAAGGCTGCAAGAGTCAATTTCTAAACTGGATAGGTATAAGGAAGCTTTAAGTTCAAAGAAGCGACAGCGAAGTGATATTTCAAGTGAGAGAACTAGTGGAGTGAATATTACAAAGATGGGAAGCCAGATGCATAGAAATGGCCTTGACTTAATGACTCAAAGATTGGAGGATGGGCCAAAGAGTATGGGGCTCAACAATCGTGTTCGCACATCAGTGGCTGATTTAAGGGTTTGTATTTTTTTACTTATATTGCCGGAATACCAATTGAGTGTTTTGACATGTGGTTACGGATATAAAATATGTTAACTTCTACACAATTTCCATAGAAAAATCAGTTGATAACTGCTCAGTTATGCATCAGACAAAGTTTCTATTGGGCTTTGTTCGTTTTGTTTAATGATAATTGGATGTGCTATTTTATGTACAAATAAAAGGAAGAAGACAAAATGGGCCTGAAACTTAAACATAGCTTTTATAGACCCTTCCTTTTTCTCTTACTGTTTAGCTAACCGTTCATTAAGTTTATTCACTTTCTTGTTTTGTCTTCCTTCTCTTCTTTCATGATATAGGCTGGTAAGAGAATTGCCATGAATCCAAGGCAACAGGGGACAATAGAAAAGGGTGGTGATGTGCTTTCAGCTGGTAATGGTGGTTCTGCCCGAATGGAAGGAAAGATCCGCAGATTGCCAGGTGAAGGATGGGAGACAAAGATGAAAAGGAAACGATCTGTTGCAACTGTAGGAAATAGAGTTGCTGGGGGTGACCAAGATAAAAAACGAGTTATGCAACCAAAGCTGAGTTCTGAATCAAAGTTGCGATCATGTGATATACAGGGTTTCAGGTGATTGTCTAGGAATGAACTTGTATTCTAGTTGATGATTTGAGAAAGAACACATCTCATTTTGCCGGACACTGTATATTAGTTTTCGATCAAACTTTATAACCACTTGCTTTTGGTATGCATTCTTGAATGCTTGACAAAGATATTGTTGTTTTCTAATGAAAATTTAGGAAGATTTCTTCTCCTTTATCTTTTGCCTTGTTGCTGTAATTGATTATTTCTTTGTGTTTAGGCTTTTTGTTTATAAATTGTGCCGTTGTGTCATTTTTCAAACCTTGTTCTGTTAAAACTTTTTCTTACCATCATGTTATTTGGCTTTTTATGCTTACAGATCAAAATCTTCCCCAGGAGTTAGTGGAATTAGGAAGTCAGATGGTTCTTTTGAAGCGGCTGGTTCAGATGCCAGCACAGTGCTTAGGAAAGAATTGGAGAGTACCTCTATTCCTCGGGATCGTGCAGCTATGTTGGAGCAGAGGGTTGTAAAAGCAAATAATAAGTGTGTGCTTGCACCATTTTAGTTCTAGCAGTCCGTAGTGTACCTGCAGGAACCATGGCATACATGGTCAACAGCCATCAAAATTTGCATTTAATTTCTTTCATGTATGGTATTATTTTTAAGGGTTTCTCCTCCTTGATTATTGATTCATTAATGCCTCTATTCATCAGGGCGACTTTCCAGGATGACAATCAGGCTAGTGGCCCAAGTACAATGCTAAAGGAAAGGTTTCTGGGGCACCACGAACTGGTTCCATCATGGTGTTAGACTCATCTTCTAAAGTTCACCTCTCATTTGGAGCTTTGCAGGGTTGGGAACAGCCAAATCTAAATAAGATCCAACCATTAGGTGTTGGGAGCAATAAAAAACGTTTGATTTCTACAGGTTCTTCTTCACAGGCCATGTCTCAGTGGGGTGGTCAGTGACCCTATAAAAACTCACTTTCAAATCGAACAAATTTAATGTCTCCTTCTAATGCTGAAGCTCAGATTTCAAATCAAGGCTTTACAGCACTTGATTTTGGTGCTAGGGCATCTATTGAAATTGGTGGATCACTGCTTGGCAGCAGTGTAGATAATGCTACTCCGAGAATTAAGAGGGAATCTGAGAATGTTTCTTCTCCATTTGGGTTTTCTGAGAGTGAAGAATCAGGGGCTGGAGATAACAAATCAAAAGAGAAAGGAATTGATTGTAGTGAGGTTACTTTACCTACATCTCAAAAAGCTGGGTCTTTCTTATTGTCCACGATGAAGAACAAAATGTCTACTAGTGAAATTGGAGATGGAGTCCGAAGACAAGGAAGGAGTGGAGGTGGCGTACCATCCTTGACAAAACCAGGTTTCCTCCTATGAGAGAGAAGTTGGAAAATATTACAACAGCCAAGTCAATACAAAGTGCGAGATCTGCTTCTGATAAAAATAGAAGGTTCTTAAATATTTTCCTGTAGCTTTTGGTATTAGAGTATTTATTTTGTCTTAAGGAAATCTGATGAATGAATCATTTTCTTTGGTTCAGTAAGACAGGGCGTCCACCTTCCAAAAAGCCAAAAGATTGCAAGGCCACAACTCGTGTTGGGTCGATACAAAGTAACGTCTCTTCAGATTATATAGGTATTTACTAGGTCCATGAGATTTTTGTCTTCATATACATTGGAAATTTAGAGTATTGATCTATACTCTCATTATGATTGCTCTAAGAATATCATTCGTATCATTTTGCATGCTATTCCCAATCTCAAAGCTTTGCATGAATGATATGGTACTTATCCAGGTCTATGTGACCAGATATTATTATATATACAAATATTTTGCTCTTAGTGTTAGTTTAACTGTCCACAGCTAATATTTGTGTACTTGACTACTTGTATGGATTTAATATTTCTCTTAATGGAGAGTGTCTTTTTGTTTATTTAATAGTCAAATTTGGAATGAGTTTTAGATTCACACTTTCTGTGTGCATATACCTCTAAACTTTTGTGAACTAAAGACGTCTGTTTAAGATCCATGAAATCTCCTGTTATATTTTTCCTAATGACATTGTGTTCGGGATGGCATGTTCAGGTGAATCTGATGATGATCGTAATGAACTATTTGCAGCTGCCACTTCTGCTCGTAATGCTACTAGTATGTACCTCTCCAGTGAGTGCCATATCCCCACACGAAAGAGAGAAAATAAAAGAAATATGCCTTTTGAGAACTGAGCTTTTGTTGTGGTATATATAGTCTTACCTGTTACTTGGTTTGATAGGTCTTGCTTGTTCTGGCCCTTTTTGGAAGAAAATGGGATCAATTTTTAATTCTGTCAGATCTGAAGACACATCATTCCTTACACAACAGGTACCGTAGGGTTACTAACAGACTTTGACTCATTAATACTTTGGGATTTAATTAATCACAGTTTCCTGATCTATGTTTTGACGTTGAAACAGCTAAATTTGGCCGAAGGGCTTTATGAGAGTTTGTGTCAGATGTTTGTAGATGGATATACTGTTTTGGTAAACTCCATCATCTTATGTATTTCTCCCTAAACTCACTCTCTAAGAACAGTAAAAGGGATAGCTGGAAACTAAGCATAACTTTTTTGACAAATGTTGATAAAAACTCCTTTCATTTGATAGGGTGGTGTGATAACAAAAGATGCACCTACTTCTGTTGAAGAAATTGCCAAAACTAACACTGCAACTGGAGGATTTGGTCTAAAACAGTTTGACAAGGTTACTCCCTTATGCCAAAGAGTTCTTTCTGCTTTGATAGAAGAAGATGAAAGTGAAGAAATTTATACCCTCACTGAAGCTAAGAATATGCCCCTTCACTATGCTAGTGACGATTCCCATTGTGGTTCTTGTAATCATATGGATGTTGAATCTAAAGATAGGGACAGGATTGAATCTGAAGTTGAGTCAAATACAGATTTTCTGTGTCAGAAAAACTCTCTGTTAGACAGACTCTCTTATGATGCTAGCATTACATCTAACACATTTAGGAACTCCAGCATGTCTAATTCTTTACATAGTAGTGAAAGGTGGTTGGGAGATGATGAATTTTCACATTAGGATATGGGGCCTGTCTATTTGATGCTTCTGTGTATTTGATGTCAAATGACTTTGTATTCAATCTTATATGATTAATTTTCCTTTCCATTTTTTTGCCTCCGCCCATTTGCAGCCTTATTTGACAGAGGGAGGGGAAGCAATAAATAAAAATGTTGTTGAACTTAATGTACATCTTTATCAACAGGTTGCTGGTCATAACTTTTAGCGTGTTTAAAAAATATCTGCAACTGGGATTATTCGAGCTTATTTTTGACATTAGCGTTGTTGCTATTTGTTTTCTTTAATTTTTCTTCCCCAAAATCTATTCATTTTACTAAAAAGAAATTTCAGTGTTTGATGTAAATAACATATTAAAACCCTTCTAGCCACTTTTTTCTTCTTTTAAATTGCATTTCTTCATATTTGAACACTTCGTTTTACTAATTTGTAGATTCAGAAAAAAGAAGAAAAAGTTGGGGAAGATTGATAAAGCCATTCAGAATGGGAGAGAAGTAGAGAGAAGGTGAGATAGACAGTTGTCCTCTAGTGTTGTTAATAGCCTTATGAAATAGTGTGCTTCAACTAGAATAATGTGGTTTAATCTGCAGGAACATCGAGCATGCTTCAATGGACCAATTAATACAAATGGCTAACAAAAAACGTTTGGTAATTCTCAGATACCTGGTGCAATTATTGTTTCTACTTTCTAATAACTGAAGCTGTTTAGGCTTAATTCTTTGCCTTCTATTGTTCTGTATATTACTATTCTTTCATCCCAATTTTTAGATGTAAAAGTTTCTTTTCACATGGTTGCATTTGAGAATTGTTTCGCTCATTTTTTTTGTACATGAAGGAAACTAGTGTGTTATGTACAATGTGCAAGCTATGTGATTTTCGGCAAGAACTACAAAAAAAAAAAGAATTACTTTACCTTTCCATATATTTGGCTTGCTAACTGAGCCCTCTTGTGTGAAAATGCTACAGTTTTTAAGGGAATATGATTGCATACAACATTTCCTTGGTCTTGGTGTAGTCAATATATTATTTGTCTATAGACTTTTGTTGGTGAATTTACTGGGAGTGTACCTTTGATAGTTACTTTATTCTTGATTTCAATGATTGATTATAACCTCATATATTTTGTGTTGAATGGTTTATTATTTTACATTTAAAGCGATTTAGAACAAGGTTTCTAGTTTAGTATAATTCATTTACTACAAACGACTTATGCAGGTTTGTTGTGGGGGTCATTCGTCAAAGAGCACAGTTCGTAAGGTTTCAAAACAAGTTGCATTAGCTTTTATCAAGCGAACGCTTGAGAGATGTTGAAAATTTGGACAGGCAGGCAACAGTTGCTTTAGCGACCTGCATTGCAAGATGTCATGTTTTCTGTACAACCAAGCAGCAACGAAGCAAAATCTGTTGAATGTATTGGCTCTGGAACTGCTAGTAATATTTGCGATGAAACATCCGACCATCAAGCAGAAGCCAGGGGGTCAGGTACACACAGTCTAAATTCCATGTTACTTGAACTCAAGTGTGTTGTGTTCGTCCAACATGTATGTGTTACAGTTGGAAGAGATGAGCGGGATGAGAACGATGATTATGAAGAACGAAGGAATTGAGGAAAGTAGAAGCCTAGGGTTAGGGATTGAGGATGGACAATTGGGAATTGAGGCGAGGGAAGGAATGGAAAGAAGGAAATTAGGGATTACAACTTAAGAAGAGGAAAGAATGCACTTACCCTTTGAAGTGGAGCGGATTGTTGAACAGGTTCAGGAGGCATTGGATTCAGTGGAGTTTCATACCCAAGTTGAGTTGAAGCAGCCCAAGATTGGTGGCCCAATAACCTGAAAGGGGAAGATAAGATCAGTTTGTTATAACTGTTATTGATGTAATGTCAGCTGGCATATTTTACAATTTACGTTTTTAGCCCTATAACTAAATAAGATTGGCTGTGAGACATTTGATTTCTGAGATTATGAATGAACAAGCATTTTCTTCTCTGAATTCTCTCTAAATTCTTTCTATTTCTATTACCTATTTTTCGATTTCTCTTCTAATTATCTCAAACCATAACAAATTGGTATCGAGAGCCTCGATTCTTGGCAAGAGTGGTGGTATGCCCAAGAAAAATCAAAACATGGCAGAAGACTTAGCTGGGTTGCAGAAACAGATGGAAGAATTGACAGCACTGGTGAAACAAGGACAAGATGAGTCTAATCCTCCTAAATGGTGGGAGATTCAGGACAACAAAATTTCTTCATTGGAATCTAGGATGGCTACGAATAATGGATATGTTGAGGAAATCTTGAAGATTTTGACTGGGAGGAAGGAGGACCAAAACCAGTCTGCTGAGGATCAGGTACAGACTCCTAACTCATTTAATATGAGTAGTAAACAGCCTGTTAAGGTGACGGTGATTAATGATAAGACTCGGTTTACTTATAAACCTGAGGAGCCTGGAATTCTTAAGTCTAAACCAAGGGAAATGCATGTTCATTTAACTAGCTTAAGAAATGACAATTTGATGGGGGAGAACAGTGTTGTTAGAAATCAATTAATGGCAGTAGAGGTGGATAAAAGAGGTATTGGGGGGTCTTCTAACATGTCAGGGGTAATGTGGTATAGACAAAAAATTGAGCTGCCAATGTTTGAAGGAATTAATCCAAGAGGATGGTTACAAAAATGTCTTAAATATTTTTCTCTTTGTAATATTGCTGAAGAGCAAAGAGTTGAGGTGGCTACCATGTATTTAGCAGGAAAGGTTGAAATATGGTTTGATGGTTACATTATGCAAAAATATCATGTTACTTGGTATGAGTTTGAGGCAGACCTATGTCATAGGTTTAATGACAAATATTTTGCTGACACAGTGGAGGAGTTCACAAAGCTAGTGCAAAAAGGGACTGTTGAAGAGTATCAGGACATATTTGAGGAATAACAGCCACATATGTTATTACAAAACCCTACATTAGGGGAAGACTTTTTTGTTTCTCTATTTGTTAGTGGGTTAAAAGAAGATATTAAAAACAGAGTTAAGGCTTTGGAACCTTAGTCACTCTCTGAGGCATGTAGGCAAGCTAAGTTATATAAGCTGTCTATGGAGTTTGAAAGAAAAAGATTGAGATCAACCTTCAGAAGTTCAACTTATCCAAATCCTATATCTACTCCAAAGCCAAACCAGCTACCAGTACAATAGAAAAATTCAGCTAATCCATCACCAAAGCAGAATTTAATAGATTACAGAAGACAAAACAATTTATGCGTTAAATGTGGAGATAAATTTGTTCCAGTTCATCAATGCAAAATGAAGCAATTGAACATGATGATGGAGGATGACACTGTTTTACCCTCAGAGAATTCACCAGCAGATTCTGATCAAGCAATTATGCAAGAAGAAGAGAGCATAGAAATATCAATCAATGATATTAATGGATGTATTGGTCATAACCCATTGAGGATACAAGGAACAATTCAAGGGAGACCACTTAGTATACTGATTGGCAGTGGTAGTACCCACAGTTTTTTAACACCTCAGTGGGCCGAAGCTGGTAAACAGGTTAATACTCTCTATCCTTTGGTTATTATAGTAGCTAATGGACAACAACTTTACAGTTCAGAAAGGTGTAATGAGGTGGAATGGAAGATGCAAGGGCACTCTTTTATACATGATTTTAGATTACTTCAGTTGGGGGGCAGTGATATGATATTAGGGGTGGATTGGATGAAACTGTTCAGTACAATTTTGATGGACTTCAATAATATGACGCTGAGTTTTGTGCATAAAGGGGAGCAGATTATTATACAAGGTCAGCAACAATCTAATTTTCTGCAGAAGATTTCAGGAGCTACACTATTGAAGATGACAGCTTCTGACTCATCTATTTTGGGACATATAGTCTTATTTTCTATGTCTGAAGGTTCCAAAACTGTTCCTACAGCTATTCAATCTGTTTTGGACCAATATCACTTTGTTTTTACTGAGCCTATACGTCTGCCACCTACAAGGAATCATGATGTGCTATTACTCTTAAACCTGAAGTTGCTCCTATTAATTTAAGACCTTATAGATTTCCACACAATCAGAAAGTTGAAGTGGAAAGGCAAATTGCTAATATGCTATCATCCTCTATTATTCAGCCAAGTAAAAGTCCATTTGCTTCTCCATGTCTTTTAATAAAAAAGAAGGATGGTACTTGGAGGTTTTGTGTAGACTACAGGAAGCTAAATATCATGACAGTGAAAGATAAATTTCCAATTCCTGTGGTGGAGGATTTATTGGATGAGTTGCATGGAGCAGTATATTTTTCCAAAATTGATTTGAGGTCTGGTTATTGGCAAATCAGAATTAAATCTGAGGATATCTACAAGACAACATTTAGAACTCATCAAGGCCACTATGAATTTAAGGTAATGCCCTTTGGGCTTACTAATGCCCCTGCTACATTCCAAGCTCTAATGAATGAATTATTTAGTTCATTTCTTAGAAAATTTGTCTTGGTTTTTTTTGATGATATCCTAGTTTACAGTATCTCTATGGCAGATCATGTGGTTCATCTTCAATTAGTTTTGGAAATTTTGAAAATAATCAATTATTTGCCAAGAGATCCAAATGCTTCTTTGGACAGACTCAAGTAGAATACTTGGGTCATATTATCTCAGCCTCTGGAGTATCTACTGACCCTTCTAAAGTTGCAGCTATGAAGGATTGGCCTATGCCAAAATCTCTAAAATCTTTGTGTGGATTTTTTAGACTAACAGGCTCTTATAGACGGTTTATAAAGGGTTATGGTACAATTAGTAAGCCTTTGACGCAACTGCTCAAGAAGGACAATTTTAAGTGGACTAAGGAGGCTTTATTGGCTTTTGAGAATTTAAAGTATGCTATGTGTGAGGCCCCCGTTTTAGCATTACCAGACTTTGGTAAATGTTTTTATTTGGAGACAGATGTAAGTTCAGGGGGAATTAGGGTTGTATTATCTCAGGATGGGAAACCTATTGCTTACCTTAGCAAGGCACTTAGTCCTAGACATGCTGCTCTATCTATATATGAAAGGGAGTACTTGGCTATTTTATTGTCAGCTTCTAAATGGAGACATTATTTAGAAGGCGGTCCTTTTGTTATCAAAACAGACAATGAACCTCTCAAGTATTTATTGGAGCAGAAATTAACTACTGCTATTCAAAAGAAGGGCTTGACTAAACTGATGGGGTTGGATTACACTATTCTATATAGGAAGGGAAAATCTAATGTAGTTGTTGATGCCCTTTCTAGACAATGGGAAGATCAGAGTCAATGCTTAGCTATGAGTACTACTGTGATCATTCCTAGTTGGGTGCACGAGGTGGAAGAAACTTATAAAGAGGATAAAATGGTTAATGAGTGGATTTCTTTTTTAACAGTTAATCCTAATGTTGATCCTAGGTGGAAATATTCTAAGGGTATTCTTAGATTTCAAAACAGAGTTTATATTGGGGCTAATGGAACTCTAAGGTTACATATTATTCAAATCTTACATGATTCACCCCATGGGGGTCATTCTGGTATACAATCCACTTATCAAAGGATTAAACCTTATTTTTATTGGCCTAGGTTGAAAGCTATGGTAGCAGCTCATATCAAGGCTTGTACATTGTGTCAGCAAATAAATGTGGAGCATATTGCTAAGCCAGGACTCCTACAACCAATTCCCATTCCTCAACAAGCTTGGGAGGTAATTACTATGGATTTTATAGAGGGTTTACCTACATCTTTGAGAAAAATTTGCATTTTGGTGATAGTTGACAAGTTTACAAAATACAATCATTTCCTAGCATTGTCACATCCCTATTCTGCTGCTGATGTAGCCAAATTATATTTGAATACTGTTTATAAACTTCATGGCCAGCCTAAAATGGTCATTTCTGATAGGGACAAAACATTCACTAGTCTCTTCTGGATAGAACTAATGAAGCAGTTAGGGACTAAAACATTATTCAACACTACTTACCATCCAGAGACTGATGGTCAAATAGAAAGGGTGAATCAGTGTTTAGAATAATATTTGAGGGGCCTATGTTTTTTTCAACCAAAACAGTGGGCAAAATGGTTGCCACATGCAGAATGGTGGTATAACACTACCTATCACACTACCCTAAAGCTTACACCATTTCAGGCTTTGTATGATTATAAACCTCCTACTATGGTTTGGCAGACAGATACTATAATATATTCTGTTAGTGATTTACTGACTAGCAGAGAACATATTAGACAGTTGGTAAAATGGCATTTAGAGCAGGCAAGCAACAAAATGAAACAACAATCAGACAAAAAGAGGACAGAGAGGGTATTTGCAGTGGGAGATAGTGTGTACCTAAAGTTGCAACCGTATCGCCAAACTTCACTGGCCCTGCGAAAGAATTTAAAATTAGCAGCAAAGTATTATGGTCCTTATAAAATTATTGAGAAAATTGGGGAAGTTCCGTATAAATTGGACTTACCAGACTTTTCTAGGTTGCATCCAGTTTTTCATGTCAGTCTCCTGAAGAAACATGTGGGTGACTTGGTCATTTCTTCAACTGAGCCTTCTGCGATGGATGATGATGGTCAGATTCGAGTCGAACCGTACAGGGTTATAGGCAGAAGAATAATAAATAGCATGGTTATCAAAATCGGACCGGACCGGCCGATTCAACCGGTTGAACCGTGAACCGGTGGCCTGTCCAGTCCAGTTACCTCACAAAACCGGCCTGGCAATGAACCGGTTGAAAACCGATAGAACCAGCTGAAAACCGGGGTGAACCGGTTGAAATCGGTTTGAACCACCAGTTCACTTTTTTTCTTTTAAAAAAAATTAAACAAAACGACGTCGTTTGTTCAACGAGCCAAGTCAAATTTAAGTATTGATGAGCTCGACTCGAACTCGAAAACTTTAAAAGTAAGCTCAACTCGACTAAAAAACTCACGAGCTAAAAATTATCAAGTTCAACTCGAACTCGAAATATAATATTAAAACTTGAACTTGAAAAGACTCGAACTCAAAAAAAATTTAGAAGTTCGATTGAAGCCTAAAATTTGAGCTCAATTGAAGCGAAAGAATAGTTCGCTCTGTGCTCACCAAAAGGCTCAATGATTTTGAATGTCAAATTAGCTCTATTATTTATAGAAGTAAGTTGGGATGCTCTTCTATGTTTCTTAGCCATGTGGGATTGCTTTGTTCTCATATTTTTACTCTTCAAACTTTTGGGATGCTCTTCTATGTTTCTTAGCCATGTGAGATTGTTTTTTTTTTAAATATTAAACCAAATGACATCATTTGTTATGATTTGTAAGCCCCAATTTTATTTTTTTTAATTATAGTTATATAATTATATTTATTATTTAATATGTTTTACCTTAAATATTATGTTGTAGTTGATTTGAATCATTTTGTTTCACTTGATTTTATGGTTTTTAATTTATATATGTTATGACTTGTGATATTTTTATACCTTTTAATATTGTAAACTTAAAAAAATGTTACATATATATTAATATTACTTTGAATATTAAGTAAAATTTTTAAAAAAATATTTTATATAAAATCCGATTCAACCGCGGTTGAACCCGGTTGAACCAGTGAACCAGTACCTTCACTGGTTCAATGTTCGGTCCGGTTTTAAAAACATTGATAAATAGACAGAACATACATGTGACTCAGTTGCTGGTGCGATGGAGAAACCTTAATGAAACCAATGATTCGTAGGAGGATTATACTGTTCTCAAGGACCAGTTTCCAGAGTTTGATCCTTGGGGACAAGGATCGATTCCAGCGGCGGGTATTGTTACAGTTGGAAGAGATGAACGGGATGAGAACGATGATTATGAAGAGAATGAAGGAATTGAGGAAAGTAGAAGCCTAGGGTTAGGGATTAAGGATGGAGAATTGGGATTTGAGGCGAGGGAAGGAATGGAAAGAAGGGAATTAGGGATTATAACTGAAGAAGAGGAAAGAATGCACTTACCCTTTGAAGTGGAGCGGATTGTTGAACCGGTTCAGGAGGCATTGGATCCAGTGGAGTTTCATACCCAAGTTGAGTTGAAGCAGCCCAAGATTGGTGGCCCAGTAACCTGAAAGGGGAAGATAAGATCAGTTTGCTATAACTGTTATTGATGTAATGCCAGCTGGCATATTTTACAATTTACGTTTTTAGCCCTGTAACTAAATAAGATTGACTGTGAGACATTTGATTTCTGAGATTATGAATGAACAAGCATTTTCTTCTCTGAATTCTCTCTAAATTCTTTCTATTTCTATTATCTATTTCTCGATTTCTCTTCTAATCATCTCAAACCATAACAATATGTCAAAGTTTTTGAAGTTTTTTCGTGTATTAAGACTCATGTTTGAATGTATCGGATACTTAAGAAAGAGTGAAGAAGCTAAGAAACATAGCTATAATATGTTATTCAAGGGAATGGATTTGGGAATTTATTTTAGGCATTCAGAGCATTATATTTTAGGGGTAGAGAAATTTAGAAAGTAAAATGATAAAATGGGTTTTTTTCTCAGGCTTATTTATGTCCATCTCTCTTCTGCCTCAGGTGCTGTTTGTAGTACTTTTGATCGATATGATTCGCTAGATGCTCCTCCGGCTTTTCACTCGTCAGAGCATGCTGTGTCCAAGTATGGATCTATGTTGAACAAAGGGAGGAAGAGGGAAGTACTGATTGATGATGTTGTTGGTAGTGTTTCATGTAGAGTAACACCAGCTCTTGACAGCACCGTCGGAGGGCTAAGAGGAATTAGAAGTGAAAGAGAGGGAGCAAAGCAGAGACAATTTAGGAAATCCTAGTTCGGTATCTGTGGCTGGTCGGTCATCATTGGATGGTGCCAAGGGTGACAGGAGAATGAAAGCAAAGCCCAAGCAAAAGAATAATTCAGCACATGGATTCAATGGAAGGTTTTCCGATCCCTCTTTGGCTAATAATTGCAAGACGAGAGAGAGAAGTGAATAACAACCGTCTGGATTCATCTAAAGAAGCGGATGAGCCTGTTGATTTCACAAACTTGCAACTAACGGAGCTAGATCCCATGGAAGAATTGGGTGTTTCAAATGACATAGGTGGTACTCAAGATCTGAGTTCATGGCTGAATTTTGATGAGGATGGCTTGCAAGACCATGATTCAATAGGTTTAGAAATACCAACGGATGACCTCTCTTTTTTTCTTCACTATATAAATATCTCAACCATTGAATCAAATTATAAATCAGATCCGACAACCAAAATTCCAACCCATTTCATATGTGCCCATCTCTAATTCTAATACAAATATAAATATACAAGATATTACGAGAGATTTAAAAAAAATGTGGGATTTATTATTATTATAATTAATTGAAGTGAGAGTTAATCAATTTAATTAGTTCGATATTAAAGAATATATATAAAAATGAAACCTATATCGTTAGCCTTGCTGTATAGTGTGATTGGTTAAGGCTTTTGTACTCTTGCAAGATGGTTTATTATTAAATTAATATGTAAAATGAAGTTATGTTAATACGTCTGTTGTAATGTGATTGACTATAGCGATGAGTCTGAGTTTTAATAAAAGCCATGAACAGATTCAGTGGGTTCCGACGTCACATGCATACGTACTATGTTTATTATTTCATACGTAATGTATTATCTTGAGTCAAGTTAGTTAAGTAAACCACGGGTAAATAGGCATCTCGACATAGGTACCGGGACTTGAACGGAATGAGAAAACCTTAACAGCCAACCAAAAGATACGGTCTTGGATCAACAACCCCGAATCAGGTAGAAGTCTAAGATGACAAGTGAAAAAATCCCGCTTCTTTAGTTTTGTATTTCATCATTTATACCTTCCATAATAAATTCATACCCACTTGTTCTTTTTCATTGTTTTTCTCGATGGGTTTTTAATTCTTTGCAGATGTTTGGTGTTTGAGCACAAATCTCAAGAATTGGTGTTTATGCTGCTGATATGGCTGCTTCTTTTGTAACATTTGCCTCTCAACCATCTGTTAGAGATTATAGTTTGAAAAAGAGGTGGATCGGTAAATCTAGTTTCTTGAGATGTTTCAATGCAGATTTGTCAAGGTTTTCAAAGCTCAAATGTTCTATTAATTCTCATAATGTTGGTCCGATTCATAGTGAAGAGTCATTTCTGGATTTGCACCCTGAGAAATTGAAGCTTGGTGGCCAAGAAAACGATTCATTTTCTAGCTTGCTAAACATCAATGAGAGCTCGATGGGATCTTGCGTTCAAAGTTACAACTGTGGTGAAGCTAGGATCAAAGTTATTGGCGTCGGAGGTGGCGGGTCTAATGCCGTCAACAGAATGGTTGAGAATTCACTGAAAGGCGTGGACTTTTTGATCGTTAACACGGATGCTCAAGCCTTGAAGATGTCTCCTGTGATGCCTAATAACTGTTTGCAAATTGGCCAGGAGCTGACTCGGGGTCTTGGTGCTGGTGGGAAGCCAGAAATAGGCATGAATGCCGCCGACGAAAGCAGGGAAGCAATTGAGGAGGCGGTTCACGGTGCCGACATGGTCTTCGTGACGGTAGGTTCTATTCTATTTGATGTTGTTTTATTTGATTTTGGATGTTGTTTTACCTCGGGACACATTGACCCTGCAGGCTGGAATGGGAGGAGGAACCGGCACCGGTGGGGCTCCGGTAATCGCAGGCATCGCAAAATCAAAGGGAATATTAACAGTTGGCATTGTTACTACACCGTTCTCTTTCGAGGGTCGGAAGAGGGCAGTCCAAGCTCAGGAGGGAATTGCAGCCCTGCGCGAAAATGTCGACACGCTTATCATTATCCCCAATGACAAGCTATTGGCTGCAGTTTCAGAGGGCACCTTAGTGACTGAAGCATTTAATCTTGCAGATGGTATACTCCGGCAAGGTGTTCGCGGTATATCCGATATAATTACGGTACGTATGCGAAAGCAAAACCACATTTTATCATACATTCTCAATAGGTGAATTGGTGCCTAGGCTACTAAAGACTCGTCTAAGCTGTTACAATTGGATTCCATCAATATGTCCATTAGAGGTTTCCTTGCATTCATCAGTTCTTAATCTGATTCGAGTTTCTTGAACCAGATTTACTCATCGATTCTGTTCGGCATTTTTATGTTACTGTCAGCCTAACAATTGCAGAATCCAAATCCGTATGCAGGTTCCGGGTTTAGTTAATGTTGATTTTGCTGATGTGCATGCTATCATGAAAGATGCAGGTTCTTCTCTAATGGGGATAGGAACTGGAACTGGTAAGTTCTGCTTCAGTCCCATAATTTAATCTATGTTTATCAATGCGATTATTTGAAGAAAAAAAAAACAGTCGAAATAATGTAGCTTTCGGATATTCAAAATGGTTGTTATAAGTAACAACATTTATCTACCTTGCAGGCAAGAGCAGAGCCAGAGATGCGGCATTGAACGCCATCCAGTCACCTTTGCTAGACATCGGGATCGAAAGAGCTACCGGTATAGTCTGGAATATAACTGGCGGATCTGATTTAACTTTATTCGAGGTAAGCCATAGCTAATTGGCTTGTACAATATGCAAACTTTGTTCGTGTTGGAATGTTTTGAGACAAATCGTAGTTAAATCATTTGGCCATTTTTCGACAATTGTAGGTGAACGCTGCAGCAGAGGTCATATATGATCTTGTAGATCCGAAAGCAAACTTAATATTTGGAGCCGTGATAGATCCATCACTGTGTGGACAAGTAAGTTTGAATTGTTAGAATGAAAGAAGCATCCATGGATTAAAATCAGTAATGAAAACGGTGAGAATAATACATGGTGTTGATACCTGTAGGTGAGCATAACTCTGATTGCCACAGGATTCAAGCGCCAAGAAGATAGCAAAGGCAAGGCAAGTCTTTCCCACTTCATCTCTTTCCAATATTTTGAACTTAGGCCCAACTTGAATAACTCCATCGAACGTGTAGGAAAATCAGGGTGATGGTCTTAATAAACGTTTTCCTTATACCCATGATGGTTTGCTAGAGATTCCCGACTTCTTATGGAAGAAAAGCCGTTCACGTTCAGATTTTCTACATCTCTGATTTTATTTTGCTCGAATGTAATTAGTCTTTCTTTTTCCAGAGGGTTAAAATAATATGATGCACTTCATACTCATGTTTGTTTGATTCAGATATAAATATAAAATATCATAATCCTCCATTAATAAATTCTTCAAACTCTTTTTATTCAACTCATCATTACAAATAACATTAATATATTTTGAAATTATACAACCTAACATATATGAAACAAAAATAACACAGTGAAAACATTAGAATAAGGCCAACAATCAGAAAAGAACATAGGGTTGGATTTACAAAGTCATCAATCATATGAAACAAGAAACGGAATGACCATGCACAAGAATGAATCATATGAGAGCGTCGCTGAGCCTCTATATTCTTTATCCTTCTCCTTGAATTTGTCCGTCAATCCCTGAAAATTGCAACAAAATCTTCCATCAAACAATGCCAAATCACTGAAACATATTTCTGTAGATTTTATACGAAATGCATGTTATTATCAACCGATTCTGAACCGGTCGAACCTACAAACATTTTTCAGATGAATGGAAAGAGCTAAAAAGAAAGGAGATAAAGGGAGTGAGCAATGTCACCTTAACAATCATCCCACATCTGCAAATAAAGAAGACGACGAGAAAACAACATCAGTTGGGTTACATTTCAAATCTTTGAAAGAAAAAAATTGCATTGGAAAATGAAGAGAAGAGACAAATAATTGTTGCAGAGAAAGAAGCCTTACTCGACAAAACTGTCGAAATCAAGTCCAGCCTTTCCAGTTCCATTATCGTACTTGGAAATTAGAACTTGAAAAACAGAAGGTGGAACTGCATATCCAAGACTGTATAGAGCATCCCTTAGTTCCATCGAATCAATTTTCCCACTTCTGTCTCTATCGAATCTCTCGAATATAGCCTGCAAATTTCGAATTCCATTATCATTAATAAAATGATATTAACACGAGTACCATGTCACTAGAGCACAAGAATGTTAGTTACAAGTATGTTCACAAACGAGCATGTTCAATTTTTCTAAGTTAATCTACATATTTGAAAGGTGCTTCAAAGATTATATCTTCATACATACGCCCGGATATATGTCAAACACTAGGGTTAGATGTGAATATGTAAAGTAAATGGAAAATCAAAGCAAACATATAGAAGATGTAGACCAAAATCCAATCTTAGGGAATGTTTAATCAACTTACCCGCCAATGACCAAGGCAGCTCCAGAGTGAAGCAAACTCCGCAGGCCCTAAAATTGAAATTTTTGGCAACAATCATTTGATTAGATACCATGTTTCTATAATATAAATGACATAATAAATAAATAAAATACTATATTACGTAATTGAAATGAAAGGATTAGACTCAAAATTTTGAATGTTGATGAAGTCAAAACCCGAATCAATGTCTAATTTCTTGTCCAAACTCGATTCTATAGAACCTGGGAACTTTCCAACATTGATAAACACCTTGACTATTTCCCAAAAACAATTAAGAACCATTGGCTTATTTGGGGATATATCATGAAAAAAATTTAAGGAAATGTTAATAGGCTGAAATTATCTTGGAAATTATGGAGTTTTTTTTATCATAATTATGAAAGTTGTCTTGTCCCCAGATGTTGACAACTTTGATAAAGTTGTCCTCTCATGCATCTTAAGGAAAAAAAAACTTGTAAGTCATGTGTTCCTTTTTTGGGCACAGTCCCAAAGTCATTCAATTTGATCCCTATCTATTTTTTCGTTCATTTTATCCAAAGTAGCTGCCGATGACTTTAGCTTCCAATTTTTTTAACACATGATTTTGACAATTACAGTAGAAATCAACCTAAATTCCAAAACAATTTCGGATTATCACCGTTTCCCTTTTTTTATTAACCAGGATATTTGAAAAGGGTAAATTCTTGAATGCAAAAAGCAGTGGCCATTATTTAACTCAATGGGTCCATCAGAAAAAAGCATAGCAAAAAGGGAAAAAATCATTAGTGTGCAATTATCACATGAATATTACTATCCATAAATGCCTTATCCCAATTCAAATTTGAATCTAATAGCTTTACATTTAAGCAAACAAAACACTATGGAGTTCAATCAATAGAGCCATTAACTCTTGGATTCGAGTCTCATTTATGCAAATAATTTCTTCAAGTTAATGATGAAATTATATCAATAATGAAACAAAGAAAGGAATTAACTTACCAATTCTGAGGGAATCATAAGGATTCTTGAACAAGAACATGAGCAACCTTATAGTCCTAAGATTAAACCTCTGGTAACCCGAAGATAGTGCCTGCTGCAACTCATGTTCATCGATGAATCCACTTCTATCCCTATCCACCATTTGAAAAGCTCTTACAACATCCGGCTGTGTTCCCGCTGGAAACCCACCGCTCTGCCCGTAAATTGACGAAGGCTGTCCGTAATAGCTCTGGTACTGTTGCTGCTGCGGCTGGTGGTAGGACTCTGGAGGCAGCTCTGGTGCTGACGGCGCCGTGGAATGAGATGAATTGTACCTTGAAAATACCATTGATTTCAAAATTTCAAAGGCAAATCGCCCTTTTCTTGGATTTTCCCCTCTGTAGTTATCTGATAAATTGAAAATAGCAGCTCTATGTCGATATCTTTGTATGGATTTTCGGTCGTTGGCGGTGGTTTGGTTTGTGATCTCTGCTATTTATAATACAATATTTTTTTGTTGTATATTGATTTAAATTTTGTTGCAAAATGTTACAATTTATTTAACAATTAAATTTATTAAAAAATATAACATATTAAAATTTAATATGTTTATATTTTTCGTGATTTTTATATAATGTTTATATATATATATATAAAGATTAATAAAATAAATTTTATTGATTTATATATTAAATATTAATTTTAATTTATAAAATTTAACCATGTGTATGATTACTAATTAAAAATATCATGTAATTTTTTCAAAATAATATTTCTTATAATTAGAGTTTTTTTTTCAAATTAAAAATTAAAACTATATTGTGATAATATCAAATGATATTAGAGTATCTTTTGGTATAAAGTAATTATTATAGTGCTGATTGAAATATGTATGAATTAGATGATGTTTGTTACTCCATTAGAGAAGATATTATATCTTCCTAACCACTCCCAGATCACGAAAATAAACACCCTACTACAGAAAATGATTCTCTCACCACCCGAACTGAATTAATCTTTTTTCTCATAAAAGAAATTTTTACCGATATTAACTCTTATTATTTTATAATGATTATTATTCCATATAAATTAAGTAATAATAAATCTACATTATTTTTTTTATCATAATACAAGCGCCGCGTGGTGAAGAGGACACCTAATTTACGTAAGCGCGTATGACACTAGCGATTAGGCGGAAAATAAAATATATTCATCTATTTTTATATTCGATAAATATAATAATTTCTATACATAATATTTTAAGCATAAAGAGATGTTATATCTATAATACTTTTAGTAATTTATAAAAATTAAATGAAATTAAAATTCCATGTAACAAAACCAAAATTAAAAGTCGACTTATAACAATACACATCTGATCAAACCCAAACTTGGGAAATCACCTCTAAACATAAAAATATGAATATCAACAAGGTCATACAGATTCAACAAGACGCAATTATTTTCCTTAAAAAACCTCAAAAACTAGGCATTTAGCTGCAAAACCAACAATTTATGGAGATTAAAAGGGGCATTGGTCAAACAATTCATTCTATTACAAGCAAATCAATATGGCCGATATCGCCTGCCACTATCACCGCCGCTGTGTTTTCCTCTGCTGCTTGAACTGCCACCGCCTCTACTATGTCTCTGATGTACAGGCGGGCTTTGAGGTTGTTGCACTCCCGGTTGTTGCCTGCATTAATAGTCGGGGCCTCGGGGGTTAAAAGGAACTATCTGGCTTTGCATGGAAAGAAGATGATATGGATTTTTAAAAGTCCGAAATATTGGAAAGAAAATTAAGTTACTGATCTTACAGAACATATCCAATCCGGCCATCGGGTAGAAGCATCGGCATCATTGACATGCCGGTAGTCGTTGCTCCCCTTCCATAGACTAAGGGCTGTAGGAGTCGAAGTTTTTTATATCAGATTTTCTTTCACAATACTGCTCAATGAGCAAAATCAACACGAACAAAGTTAACGGCATTCAAGTAGCCATCGGCACTTGAAAAAAAAAGAAAATATAGTATATTTTAACATAAAACAGAAAACAAAAGAGAGAGACAGGCATCCCAAACTGTGATTTTAATACTGTAGAGGAACTTATAGCCATAAATTATACAAGTGTCAAAGGTGCTCATGGGGATATCTCCGATATTCCGACTAGGTAAAATGAAGAGATTAGAAAGAAAATGAAGATATGGAAGCTTCTTAGCACGATCCTATACGTGCACAGACAAATATCTCACCTGTGGAAGGCCTGCAACTCCGTATCCTGGAGTTAGAGCACCATAGGCACCCCCAACCAGACCATACCCAACCTGATGTGGATAACTAGGAAGAAAACCCGAATTCTGAGAACTTGACCCCCCAGATGTCTTTTGATCTACTTGTGGCTTTGCAAGAGAACATTCCACAACTTGGCCTGAGAAAACGGGACAATTAACATTCGGAATTACAACCAATAAACAAAAATGTAAAATGGATAAGAACTCAATAATCACCATCCAATTCATATCTTTCTGTGTTCTTGATTGCTTTCATGGCACAAGATCTCTCTGCAAAGTGAACAAAACCAATTCTATTTCTCTCTTGTCCAGGTTTTGCGGGAGGCAGAACCACTTTAGTTATCTTTCCATGATGTTCAAATAGCTTCTTTAACTGATCTTGTGTCACGTCCTTTGGCAAATTCTTTACGTAAACTGCCTTTACCTACATAAAATAGGTTACCTTAAATTAACAAATACAAAATGCGGTAAGGAACACACCAACATTCCTCAATTTGAGAGACCCAACACAAAAGAGCGTAAGAGATAGATTAACAAATCATCCAACAAGACATGCATGAAAGAGAGCAACTTAATGATACCTGAGAAGCAGCAGAACACTCGGCATTCTTAGGATCAGCCCAGCTCACAGTAGGAGCATTATCACCAAGCTTGAATTCCGGGTTCATCATCTTCTGCCTTGAATACTCAGCACATGCATTATTATGGTACTCAACAAAAGCAAAGCCCCTATTATTACTTGAGTTCTTTATATCCTGCAGGCACAAAAGCAAATACAGAGGTCACAAGTATCGATTACCTGAAATACTAGGGACGAAAACACAAATACATAAGGCCATTAAACTAACCTTTACTAATTCCAAACCAGTAACTCCAGGCCCAACCTTTGACACAACCTTCCTCAGGTCTTCCTCACCCCAGCTTCTCGGAATATTACCAATAAACAATCGATGCTTTGATTGGGAAGTAGAACACCTAATTTTTTTACCCTGAGAGAGAGAGAGAGAGAAAGGCTGAAAAGTTACTCTACAACCAAAGAAATATAATTGAAAAGACCAAACATAAGAAGAAAGAATGTTGTTGTCAGAAACAATGAGAAAATGGAGATGGATACACAAATAATCTGTAAGTTGCCTTTGAGGTTAAGTGATGTAACATTTTTTAGTATGGATAATAATGACATGAGTGATGCATAAGAAGACTTGTCACCTTAAATTCCGCATTATTTAGCTCGTCAATGGCTTTGTTGGCCAATTCTACGCTTCTAAAGGTCACAAAAGCAAAGCCCTTGTTTTCACTTGAATCTTTACCTTTCATAATGCGAACCTACCATCATAAAGCACGATGCATCAGTGTTAATCTCAAAAAAAGGAAAATAGTTTCTCACATTCAGCAAAAAAGAGTACCTCGGTAACCTTTCCAACAGATTTACAAAAGCCTTTCAGATCCTCTTGAGAAACATCATGTGGAATGCCTCCAATATACACTTCAGAACCATGAGGAGGACGAGCAAGTAGCTCAGCACGTGTCTTCTTTTCATCCTCGTCAAGTTCCCCATCGACATTTTCAACATCCTGATCTTCTTCTTCCACCTCTTCTTCTATTTCCTCCTCTTCCTCCTCTTCTTCCTCTACCTCCACTTCTTCATACTCCACCTCTTCTTCCATGTTCTCCTCTTGATCATTAACTTCATAGAGATCAACCCTCTCATCAGACTCAACAGGCTGTTCGGGCTCATTTCGCCTCGGCATCTTATGTATCTATTTAAACAAGCTTGCAATGCAATTCTGAAGAAGGCACAGAGGCCAGAAGAATTCAAGGGAAGAAGTACACACATATTGAAAGGAGGAAACAAAATGATGGCCACAAGGATTTTCAGATATGAATCTCAATTGAAACCCGTGTGATGAGATAATGACTCAAAAGGGGTTGCAAGGTTAAAGCCTTTTTCACCAAAGGAATAATTAAGCAGTAGATTTTTAAAGAGAACGGACAAAAAGATATTTCTGAATGATAATTAAGAGGCTTATGAAGTGGTGCAAGTTATCAAGGGATGAACTTGCTCAAAATCAGAACAAGAGTCACAAGATCGCTGAGAAAAAAAGAAAATATTGACATGTTTAAGCTTAAGCCAGCTTCATCCAAAATGTAATGCAAAGCAACAAAACAAAATTACATTGTAAAATCAAGCACGAGTTATTCAGATATTGAAAAATAAGTGAGATTATTATGGAAAATGAAAATCAAGCAACATAACCTAATCAATTACCAGTTCCAAACTAAATAAGCACCAAGATTCCTACAAATAACATAGTTTGATTGGAACAAAATAAAAATTGATTGACTATCAATAAAACAAGTTTTTACAATAATCCACTATTTCTACCACTGTTATTCAGCCTTCATAGTTCAAACAATTATACATTTTAACATTAAAAATTATGTAAGGCCTCTGACACTCGATTAACAAATCATCTTAACATGCTGACAAGGCAACCAAATACTAATATTCGATACTTCCATGCTTCGAGGTTTGACTTAAAGTTCAAAAACCAATTAATAATTCAATAATAATAGAGACTACACCCCATTCAAAAAATTCAGAACCAATAGCTCTTTTTCTTCCTACATTATCAGAGAAAATAAAATAACTAAAAGCTCTCAGAGCAATAGAAGAAAAAAGTCAATACAACACCACCAAATCTAGCAATCCATCTTTGATATAATAATTAAGGACCTAGGCCTACACACTCTTTTTTCTACAGCAAAAACTGCCAGTTCTTTGCAAGAACTTATTACAATATTCAGAAAATCTCTGCAGCAAATGAATGCATAGCCTCAAGTAGGAAGCTTTTTCTCCTGCCAAAAATACCCAGTTCACTTTTTGCACCTAATATGCACCATTCCCTTCATTTAAGAACACTTCTTTACCAACCAAGCCATTAAGAAAAATTCTTTACCAACCAACCATTAAGTAATCTAGAACTCTTTACCCTCTAACTAAAACTTCAAAATTTTGAAAACACCACTGAAGTTAAAAAAAAAATACCCATATCAAATCAGCACTCGATAAATGAAATTAGAAGAAAAAAACGAAATGGAAGTATACGTTGTGTATCGAGAAACAAGAACAAAATTGGAACTTTTAAATCATAGGTTTTGAGAGAAAGAGAGAAAATACCTGAGTTTTAACTGTAGAAAAAGAATCTAACAAGCTTTGACAACCGAGACAGAAAGTGGCTAAGCTTTACAGTGTGAAGTTTGGAGGTAAAACTGCAGAAAGGAAACGCCTTTTTTCCTTTCTTTTTTCTGCTCGAGAAGCAAGCAAAATATGGGTCGAAGCCTGAGTGAAGAACAAGAGAATAAATATAGAGGAACAAGCCCTAAAACTGTGATTGAAGACAGGTTGTATTTTTCTTATCTTTTAATATAATCCATTTTTCACATTTTCTTTTAGGCAAAACCTTGAAGGAATGAAATGAATTTGATGCAGATCCTTTATTGTTCAAGGATTTTAGTTTAGTTTTTTTTTTCAAACCACCTACACTTGTAGCAAATTTTATTTAAGGCATCCAACTTTCTTTATTTTCAATTTTGGGTTGGAAATTGTTAATTGGTCTGTAGATAATATTTAATTGACTTAATTCACGATTTGGTCCTTAAATAGTACATGTTGTTCTAATTTGGTACTTAAGGGGAGGAGTTTGGATGGGAGAATGTGGGATTCCCATGGGAATGGAATCCACATTCTCTCGTTTGGTTAGCCGGGAATCTCATTCCCGGTAATATAAGATTATCAATAGTGGATTTTTTGGGTTATATTATTGGGAATGTCATTACCTCCCTTTCTTTAAGTATTATTGGATTACCGGTGTTTTTGACTAAAATGCCCTTAAAAAAATTTCTTTCAAAAATATCCTTCTTCTGTCATTGAATAATAAAAATTCTACGAATGTTAAATTACAAATTTATCCTTAAACTATTTTAGATTTATAAAAAAATCTATAATTAAAATTTTATATGAAGTTCAGGGGTTAAAATAAAATTTTACCCATTCATTAAACATTTTTATATTTTTAATTTTGTAAAAAAATTATATAAATTTTATGAATTTAAATTTTTTAAAGAAAATATATAAGTATTTTCCAACTTGTTAAGAAAACAAATTATTCCTTTAAACCAAACACGGTAATGTTACATTCCTGCTAAACCAACCAAACACAAAATATAATATTCTCAGTAATACTATTCTCTGATAATCTTACATTCCATGAACCAAACGCAACCTAATTGTTTTTTGAGATACAAGTACAATTACAAAAACAAACACAATCAATACATTCAAAAACTATAACAAGAATTACAATTATATATGACAAAACACATTCAAACGAAACTCAAACCCATACATAACCAAAAATAAACATTATAATACAACGAAATTGAAATAGAGCTCGACCCAAGATAGAAAAAACTGAACAAAACTTGCATCAAGGATTCGAGGACCTCAACATTGCTACTGCGCCAAGGCTTGGTCGGCCTTATCCGGACTCTTGAAAAATTAGAATCCAGATAAAGCTTAAACGGCCCACTAGTTCCCAAAAGAGTGCGAGGAGATCCAAATCTTGTTTGAGAAACAGTTGGCCGTGTAAAAAATCAGGCATTTGTGTTCGTTTATGGTGAATTTATGTGAATGGCTCAACGTTTAGTTGCCTAGGGGTGTAACTAGATAAATGCTTTGTAACCCCTCAGACATATACGGATAGCCCGATCCGATCCGGGTTGTTATATTAGGGCCATCGGAGCGACTCACCATAAAAATAACGGAAAATTTAAAACTTTTTATCAAAACTTGTAAACTTATAAAATCTTTAAATCGGTTAACATATTTTCAGACTCGTATATAAAACAAAATACAATTACATGCCCCCTAATCACGTATATCATACTCTGCAAGTAAAACCGGAAGAACTCCCTTACTGAAATCGATAGCTACACTGGTACAATTCTTTTAACCTGCAATGGTGAGTAATAAAGTGAGCTTCGGAAAGCTCAGTAACACAGAACTACCAGATGATGCTTCATGATATGCAGATAAATGGAAAGCCATATAATTTCCTTATTAACTCAGATGTATACCAGTTTGCAGGATAATCTGGGGTTCATCGAGTAGTAGTCATGAAGATCTTAGTTCACAAGAAACATTCATAGTATCACGTTTTCAGGAGATCGAATAGGATGTCTAGTGTGTTCCAATTGTACGATAAAATCATAATAGGTACACTTATCAAATAATAGTTCAATAAATCTCATAAATCATATTGTACTGGAGTTTTTTTTAAGCTCGTAGTTTAAAACCATCGTATAAAGAGTTAACCTAAGGGAACATCTTATGGCCTGAGAGCCTACTTAAGAAAGTTCGGGGCCAAAGGGCCTACCTAAAAACACATCTTAGGGCCGTAGGGCCTACCTGAGAATGATCTCAGGGCCGCAGAGCCTACCTAAGAGTCACATTAGGTCCATAAAAAATTTACAGCTTGATCAGAGTTGTACTTTACAAATCCCTATCTCCAAGATACATTTTGTACAGTGATACAAATCCATAAGTCATCAACGTTAAGTCGGTGCATCCATAAAACATTAACCATAGATTTCAGTGTACCACATGTTAAAACAATAAAACAATTTTTTTAATATATATGGAACACACTAGAGAATCCAAGTACTTTTCAGAGGCATTTTGTAGTTATCAATATGGATAACATAAACCTGTGCAATTTGATCGAATTACAGGAATAATATCTTATTGAAGAGAATCGATTTCTAACCGATCTAATCAGACATTTCAGATTGATACTTTAGAATTCCACTATGTTTCCATATGCATCAGGAAAACGTTCAGGAACCTTTATACATAACAATTCTAGATTCAGATTTACTGCGAGTAATTCCATTACCCAAACAATCAAGGGTATTTAGGAATATACTTCATAGGATCTCAACTCAATTGAACCAAATAGGGTATTCATAATATTTTCCTTTTGTGTTACATGCGTTTTCAGACATGAACGAAGTGATTTAATATAAAAATATAGAAACAAAGATTCAAGAAATTTACAATCCATGTTGATCGATCAGCTTATCGAACAATCCGAACTGAATAACTCTCAGAACTAATGCATGTCGACCCGTCAATTTACTGTCTTTCTAGAGTATTTACTTTTTAATACTAACAATTCTTGTCCATAAATCATCTTAGTAATCATCGCTGAATATAACTTTCAATACTCTTTATTTCATTTCCATGTTTCAACGATATCAGGAAATACATACGTACTTGATTCATGTTTTATGACCCATAAGGACAATTCATCATGTAAGTTCAACAGTGTTCCCAAACTCATCCAATCACCCATTTAATCCTCAGTCATTGAGGTTACTCAGTTCATTTAGCAATCAAGTCTATCCCGGTTACTTCAGAGCTTTCCAGATAATCCAGATGTTTCTGAATTTCAGATACACATTGTACTTCCGTTCAATTCAATTTGGTCTTCGTGGTTGATTTGTCTAACGAATATCAATTTCTTATTACCGAATGTGATCTAGAGTTGAGCTGAGGTGAGTACTTTCAAAATTATCATCAAATCAAACTTGAGAAGACGAACACAAATTCAAATAATGCCTAATTCGTTCATGTACTAACATATCATTAGCGTTGGTCAACTCACTTAAGCTGAATTCCATAACTTTTAAGGGTAGTTCAACACTCATGTTTATTTGGATTCCTTAATTAATCCAAAACATTTACTTAATCTAGACCATAAGGGTATTTTGGTCATTTTGGTGCTAAGCTTTATTCCTTTATTTACAGAGCTCGAGGATATTCAATAATTCCTGAGCTTGTTGATATTATTGGGTCATTTCCATTACAGGAGTATTCTGGTCATTTTACAGATCCAGTGTATTTCAACCCTTCATTTCTATTTGATCTTATTATTTAATTCAAACGTATCATCTTTTCCATACCTTTCGAATCATTATGACAAAAGAACACCCTTGATAATTTATTCTAAACTCAGATATTTTCAGGTCATTTGCCTTCTCAGAAGTTACAAACAGGTTATCAGAATTTTTCTGTACAAAGATGGATCTTTACAATTTAATCTGTAATTTATCGAGTTAAGTACGAATCCTCAAAGTACTTTCTCATTCAAGGTTAACTCACTATTTTTACCACTCAATGGCATTTTCGTAATTTATTGACCAGATAACTTCGGTATTAACTCTTAACAAAATAATATAATTTAGCGATCCTATGGTTAATTGATTTCCCGAACATTCTCTGATCTTGAAATGATTCCTTAACAGACTTCTAGTATCTTGCACAAACCCTCTTGGGGTTAAAAACCAGTTATCCAAATCTTCTAAGAAAAACTAGCATTTCTTATGCACATTTGTAATTTTACCGGATCAATATGTCTTTTCAGAGTTATTAACCAACTTCCAAGGACAATTCTTGTCATCTTACAACATAAGGGTACTTTCGTAATTTTACCCTACTAGAGTATTCTCATAATTTCCCATCCAAGTACCTTTGATGAAATAAATTATATGTTACAGATCCAAGCTGATTCTTTTATCACTAAACACAGAACTTGTAAATTTTAATTCTAACAATCCTTCAATTTCTTATAAAAGTCATCTGTACCATAATCAGTTACCAAATTTTTACCGTATTCGAATCGAGTGTAGAAATTAATTAACTACTCAAATGAGACCAACATTATTTTATTCATGCATTTACCAATATTCACATGTTCCATAAATCATAAAGAGGTAGTAAAATATTACATCGATTTACATGTCATACTGATCGACCATAAAAATTCCATTCGAACACACTCGATCTTTAATTTATCTTTCAATAATTCTTCAAATACATAACAATAAATATTTCATCAAAAACGAGGCTTAATTTCAAAAAATAGATCGAATCGGGTGATTAATTAGTGAAAATAAACTTACCGTGTTCGAATTTGGTAAAACGGACCCCAAAAACGGATTCAAGACGTCAAAAAATGTCAGAATAAATATATCCGGTCAAAGTCAAAGGTCATTTAACGCCAGTCAAAGTTCTAGTAAACAGTGGTCAACGTCGGTCAACAATTAACGCAATAGTCGATTGTTTTACACAAATATCACCCTAACAGAAATTAATTATAAAATTATCCACCTTCTACATATATTTACAAAATTAACATCCGAATTTTACACAAATATTACCCTAATAGAAATTAATTACAAAATTAACACCCCTTATGCACAGTGGCGACGCATGCGGCGCGTGAACAATGATACGGTGTCGGAAAATTCACGAAAAATTCCTAAAAATTATTTTAAGGCATTTTTAGACACTTACCAAGCTCGGTTCACAATTTTGAATGGCGGAGAGCTCAATTCCGAAACATCGAAAACTTTGACTTTCTCACCCCTCCACGCGCCGACGATGACGGAGAAACGGAGAACACCGGTGGACTCGGAACGATGCAAGGAACACGATGGTGTGAGAGGTGTCGAAAACGGATGGTCGGATCGTCGTGAATCGACGAAAAACCAACTGAAATATAGTTAAAACCGACGATACTTCCGACTGAAATTAACGACGAACGACTATTCACGAAGAAAATTTTGAGGATTTTTGTTCATCGGTCGACGACGAACACGATGGTGATTTCGGTTCGTCGATCGAAGGTCGAACGACGAGTTGAAATTCAAAGGAGGATTGAGGGGAAACATAAACAATAGGGGAAATGGATTTATCATTCATCTTATAAAAAATGACTAAACCATGAGTTTAGTCATTGAATTTCCTGCACTTCTTAAAACTGTCTGTCAATTTTAAAATTTTATAATTTAATTCACCGTTTTTTTCAAAATACCAATTAAATTTAATACTTTATAATTTTTAAAATTTAACCCCTAAATTGGGTGTTGCATGCTTACTATTTCATGTACTCCGACACAGTTTGGGTGATATGTTGAAGGCATGAGAGTAGTTAGGGCAGTTCCGTGGACAACCTTCTCCATAAGGTTGCAGTTCGGGGCATTGGGAACCTGACCTGTCATTGAACTACTTCCACTCTTGTACTGGTATATTGAGCTGTGGCACAAGCAAACTTTGGGGTTTAGACTTTGATCTCCATCTCAGGGGTAGCCCCGATTGCACCTAATTAATAGTAACAGCCTCAAGTCAAACACAAACCAGGACAATCTTCAATTGAGATTTATTTTCCTCATCAACAAAAAGACTTTGTGGAAGTATTGATGTTTATATCATCCACGGTAATACCAACTATCCACCTCTACTTTTAACTACCGCAACACCTTAGCTTTACCTCCAATATCCACTTTAGCATCGACCGCCATCTCTCGTTTCGCCACGTCAGCGAAGAACTTCCCGGAGTGGTGAGCCAGCTCCATCCCGCCGAGCCGAGTCGGCAGCTTCAGCACTTGGCAAGATGGCCGCCCGGCTTTCACCAGAGTCCGTAGAAAATCGACATAGCGGTATCGGCGTCCACATGGGGAATGTTGAGCTTGATTGAAACGAGGTGGAAAGTCGGGTCTTCCGGTCTCGCGCTGACGAGAGCAACCACCGCTGTTGCCGACGCTGCTCCGACGAACGCGGAGGCCCAGCTCCATTTTTTCCTTTTGCCCATCTTTTCAGTTCAAAACCACGAAAATAACCTCATCCTACTTTATGCAGAAAGTTCGGAAAATGGAGCTGAAACTGGAGTGTCGTGGAAAGTGGATAGAAAGCTTGGAAGATGATAGATGAAATTACAAGAGTATCCTTGCATTATTAATTATATTTTGGATTCCAAAGGGCGTTTTGAGAAATAAAAAGAAAAGAACGAATCAAGTATGGAGCTGTCTAATTATTGACTTAAAGCATCAAATAAAAACGAGAAACTGAGTTCCATTATATTCATTATTCATATGTATGCATGCAAAGCTACATAGAATACATGAAGAAGAAAGAGGTGAAGAGGATTAAAACCAAATAACCGGAGCCAATGCAATTAACAATATCACTGCTAGATACACGGTGGTGTTTAGTCTGTTGACGATGACGGTTAGCACCGGCCGCATACACAGGGATCAGCGCTCCGCCCCGTTTATTGGATGACTTTGTCTTCCCACCAGCAGCATCGCCTGTATCAACGTATTCTCCTCCTCCGCCAACAGCGCCTCCACCCCTTTGTACAGCTTTGATTTCATGTTTGCCTACTAGATTAACCGACAGTGACAAATATTTCCTCGACACTTTCGGTTCTATACCAATATTGCTTCCAATACCCAAGTAATTAGCATTATATTTACTCAGAATTGATTAAAATATGATTCTTTTTAAACTTAGAAGATGGTTCGGAATATAAACATAAACTAAGATCAACAAGTTAAAAGAAAATCTTCAACGGAAAGTTTCCAATGAATCACCAGCAGAAAATCAATGAGATCGTCGAGTGAAAAACGAAGAGCAAAGAGAGCAGTACCTGAAACAACAATGGAATTTTGAGGAACTGCAAGAACAAGATACGGCTGAAGATAGAGCAGCAAGAAGATCAACAATCGCGGGTACTTGGAAGCGATCGCTTTTGATTTCGATCTTGTTTCCATCATCAATCTCCCTCCGAGAAAGAAAGGATATGGATTTAGCTTCGGGTATATTGCTCTTGAATTTATCTGTCTCATCAAAATCTAAGTCGGTTCCATGTTTCAATTTGATACAATGATACATAATATTTAGAGTAAATTTATGAATGGCCATCAATATTTTACGGTGCTTGTTTTTTATCACTAAATCTTTAAAACTTGTAATAGGGTCACTAAATTTTTAATTTGTTTTCACAATGATCATTATCGTTAATTGTTGTTAAGAAATACTGACATGACATATTAGAGTCATCTTATTCCTCAAAAATCATAAGTTTTTTGGACTAATCAATAGTTGTCGACCTTTTTTTGCTTGAATCATCACCATTTAATTTTTTATAATCGTTGTTGCCTCTAAATAGTACATCCACCAATCGTCATACTCAAGTACTTTATCATCTTTTTACGATCTTTGAACTATTAATCAACACCATTTTATTCAAATTCTGAACACCACAATCACCATCAATGACCATACCAACCTTGAGACACTATCACAAATCTCATTCGATTATTGCTCATAGTTAAAACCATCGATAGCAACGAACATGAAACAACAAAAACAAAGTGGTAAAAGAAAAGGAAAACATGCATTTTGATTTTGGAGAATTTATGATGAACAATGATCTTTTAGTTAAATTATAATAACATAGTTTGATTTTAAATTGATTTGACGGTTAATAATGACAAATAAAAAATTTAATTTTTAAGTCCAATTGAAATTTAAGAAGATTATAATATTTTTCGACGAGTTTGGATTGGTGAAAAAGAAAAATATTTTGATAACTTTTTAACCGAAAGAATTATCAAACGAGGAAAGAAATATAGTATCTACCAATCAATATTTCTTAACAACAACCGACAACGGTGATTGTAATTGGAACAAATTAAGAATTTAGTGGTTATAGCGTAGGTTTTAGAAGTTAGAGATCCAAATATAAGCATTCTAAAGTTTGTTGTAGTTAACGCAATATTTAACTGTTTGTTTTATATAAATATAGAAGCGTTTTTTATTCGCTATTCATGTCCACTCACTAGTGCCCGTCATTGTCAGTGTGAAAGTAAGAAATGAAATTCAATCACGATCCAATATAATTATTACTGTTATGGATGGAAAGAGATTCATCACCAGTGGAAAATTAACAATTTATCTAAGATTTTTTTTCTCTCTAGGAATTGTGCTTGTAGATTCACAGTTCATTTCTTACCGAATATTGTGAATGTATAGATACATTTTGAAAATTACCACCAACATGAAAATTGTGATTGTAGATTCACAGTTCATTTCTTACCGAAACTCAAATATAAATATTTCAACTCCGTTAAAACTATTCTACGGATTCGTAAAAGACCGAACAGTCATAACCAAATAACCAAATGCAACACCACCAAAGGACTGAAGGGTAGATTGCTAGAATAGAATGTGCCACAGTTTACAGCCTTCTCCCTCTTCTACCACCCTTCCTTCGGGTGCTGTCCGTGGGGATCGGAGTAACATCCTCTGAGAACATAGAATAACAATGTAAGGCTTTGACAATAATATGCAAAACATGGTTGTTTGTTTCCCACCATTTTAAAATACTAAGTAGTTGTTTATAAGAAAAGGCCTTACCGATCCGGCCGATTTTCATTCCAGATCGAGCAAGGGCCCTGAGAGCAGACTGAGCACCAGGACCAGGGGTCTTGCTTTTGTTCCCTCCCGTAGCACGTAATTTGATGTGAAGTGCTGTAATTCCAAGTTCCTGCTCAGCATGAAAGTTTACAATTCCTCAACAACAACATAATCATATCTTCAAAGTCTGCAGTAATAAATTAACATAGTTTTATGTAAAGAGACAATTCAATGTTTTTTTTCTTAATTGATAAAAAACAAATGGATTTGTATATGACCTTGCATCTCTGGGAAACATCTTGTGCCGCAAGCATAGCCGCAGAAGGTGAAGATTCATCCCTGTCAGCTTTCACCTTCATACCACCCAGAATTTTTCAAGAATTTCAAACTTCATTTTCAGGAAAAAAAAAATTCAAAGTGTTATGAAAGGTTATTCCAACTATTCATTTCCCTTGAAATACACAAATCCAAAAGCTATGTCTAACACGTGGTTGGATATGAGTAGCCTCCAAATATATAGAAAAAGTTGAAAAATGAACATACCCATGTTAGACATATACTTTATCTGAATTCTGAACTCACTAGCTCCAAAGTTCAATTCTTTAAACTTTATAAACACTTCAAATTATCACCTAGCTTTATTAGGAGGGGACCATGGTTGCTTGTGTAGACACACTTTATACGACCAAAATATGTTTATATGTATTATATATATAATTATATATATTGTATATTATTCTTTTTTAAACTAACACATTTTACATTTTTATTTCTGTGTCAGGCCCAAAATTACATTTGGCCCAGCAGAATACACATTGGTCCAACTCAGACCCAACACGCGCAACCCAACTGGAGCTAGGGTTTCCAGAACCCTAGCAGTTTCCCCCATCCAGCGCCGCATGCTTCCTTCGCTCAAGGACTCCTCCACGCCGAAGGCCTCTTATCCTTCACGTCTCCATGCTTCTCGGCAACAAACCAACAACGTGCATGTGGAAAACAACAAAGCATTAATGTTCCATTAGGACTTAAGCATGTAATCTAAAATTAGGTTTTTTATTTTAGTATAAATAGGCTTGTAATTAACACAATAAGGGGAGGATTTACACTGGATTCACACACGAGATCACTGTGTAACAACCACTCACACGCAATAGCCAAGAAGGTTCAAGCACTTGTAAGGATTTTCGAAAAAGATAATAAGAAAAAGAATTTTTTTTTTCTCGAAACCTTCGAGTCTAGATCTACTCCCGAGGCTTCATTTTTTGAGAAAGTTATTTGGATCGTTGGAACGAGTATACGAAGGGCTTCAATAAAACCGGAACTTTTCATATTCTATCGCCGGCGAGCGGCGGTCGACGCCGGAAACGGCGGCCGGAATCTGGGTTTTGGAGGCGGCGCTCATGTGTTCATCAAGAACACATGAACTTTCGAGAGAAAATCAGAGAAAGGGGGAGGGCTGCGGCGAGAGAAGAAGAGAAATGAATTTTAAAACGTTTTTTTGGTTTAAATACACGACCCGCCAACCCGAATATAACCCGCGTGTCAACCCGACCCACATCCTTGACCCTCGTGTTTCCTACTTTGAAAAGGGTAAACTATACTTTTGATCCTCTCTGTTTTTTAAGATCTCAATATGAACCCCAAATTCGGTTTTTTTAAACTCAATTTACTTTCGAACTTGACATTCTGTTTTGATTTTATTTAATTCTGGTCCCTTATTTATTATATATATATTTTTTATTTATTTCTTTTCGTTAATATGTATTATTAAAATATATATATATATATATATATATATATATATATATTATATATCGTTTTATATGTATATATTTGTAACAATTTGTTTATAAACCTATTATTATTGCACGTATATCCTAATTAACTTTGTTTGATTATTTTTCTATTATAGTTTACCATTATATATACCTATGTATACGATTAACATTTTCTTCGTTTTTTATTGATCTTATTTGTTATTTACTTTGCATTATATACGTACATATTCTTAAGTTTTCCTTTCATTAATTCGTTTTGTTTTTTTTTATTCCATACATGTTTTCTTTAATTTGTTCCTTTCTTTTCTGTACATATGTTTTATTATTGTTCTGTTTTATTTATTTTCCTTTTTGCTTTTTTTTACCTATTGTCGTTTTTCATTACTTGATTTCAACTAGTCGATTTAATTTCTTTTACTTTACCTAACGCTACTCGTAACTTTTTAAGGATGCATTTTCAAATTCATCAAGGGTAAGTTTTGGAATCGTTTTTTTACCTTTTAATTTAAAATTACAATTTTCTTACTAAAAGACAACTGGAAATTATATAGTACCGAAAGGGCAGTTCAAGGGTGCTAACCCTTCCTTGACTGTAACCGACTCCCGAATCCGACACATCTCTGGTAAAACGCAGATCAGGTAAGAAATAGGGTATTCGATCAACCCATTTGTTTTAAATAAATGATCGGTGGCGACTCTAATCCACATTTTTCAAGTCGAAGCCCAATTCCGGGGCCCAACCGAAAGACGGTTCCGACAGCTTGGCGACTCTGTTGGGGGCACAGGTAAGCGAGTCAGGCTAAGGTAATTTCCAGTTGTCTTTTTAATGAAAAGGGTAAGTTTGAACTTTAAGGTAACATTTCGATCCTTATTACTTACTTTTGATTATATTTTTTCGAGTAAATAGTTGGACTGACCGTTTTCTAATGATTTCAGCTTTCCAAACATTTTTCATCTAAGGCTCTAAACCCGAGCTCCGAACCCGTTTTAAGTGGGGGTGAAAGCGACGCCTTCGTGTGAATTTATTCACCGTATGGGCCTAGCAAGTAGCCTTCGGGATTCATATACCTTATGCCTTCGTGTGAATTTATTCTCCGTATGGGCATAAGGGAATGTGTCCTCTCGAGTTTAACTTAGTCCACACAAGCCTGTGATGGATTTCGGACTAAGGGTCTGGTCGGTCCAAGGGGGCGCCAGCAAGGAGAACTCGAGTACCGTTTTTAGAACCTAAACCGGGAGACTTTGAATAAATAGAGCCTACCCCAAAACCACATTTCAAAACCTAGGACATTTCTTTCCTAATCTTTTTTTGTGTCCTTATGTTTTTTCCTTTACCATTTTTTTTATTTCTATTTTACTAACCTTTTTGCCTTTGTGTTTGTTTAAAGCATTTGCATCATAACAAGAGGCCATTGATCCCTAAAAAGGTGTTTATTAAAACTCAAATAATCTGAATTCATGGACAAAGGTGTTGTAATACAAGAGATTGAAAACGCTGAGGCACGACTATGGTCCGAGAAGACTCAAAGTGAAAAGGGAGACAGTCTTCAAGGAAGCTATGTGTCAGAGTTGGTTCGCTATACCCCCATCAGCCTAAAACAGAACAATGTACAAGAGCTTCGAGATATTTGGGATAGTTGGAAGAATGATCGGAGACAGAAGTTCAGCCAACGGTACAGTGACATTGCACTCTTGCTTCATGTTAAGACTGATGAGCCCTTAATCAGAGCCATGGTTCAATTCTGGAACCCGGGATATAGTTGCTTCACTTTTAACCAAGAGGACATGGTGCCCACCATCGAAGAATACACTACACTGCTGCATTGTGAAAGCATCAAGCTTGAGCGAGCCTACATTAAACATATCAAAAACCAGCCCTTCAAGAATGCACTGGCCAAAGTTGCAGGAGTAGATGAGAAATGGGTAATCGATCGGACTCAGCGTAGAGGCAGTGGAGAATGAATTGAATGGATCCACATAAAGCAACTAATGAAAAACCACCCTGATGAGTGGAAGACTATAGACCTTTTTGCACTGGGTCTGTACGGTTTGATCATCTTTCCGAAAGCTTTGGGGTGCATTGACGCTGCCGTAGTGGAACTATTTGAGCAACTTTCTAAACGAGTTAACCCAGCACCAGCCATCTTGGCCGAGACCTTTCGATCTCTCAACCATTGCCGAAGAACTGGCGGAGGAAGATTCACCGGGTGCATTCAGTTCCTTCAGGTCTGGATTCACAGCCACTTCTGGAGGACTAACGGGGTTGCCTACCGCCGTTTCAGCACCACCTATTCACCTCTAGGTGAATTTATCACCTTAAAATGGCATGAAGGCGCCTCGAAGGAAAAATGGATGAAGGTCTTTACGTATCTTCAGGACCGGGATATTGTCTGGAGAGCCCCCTGGCTATTTCTCGGTGACGTTCTTTTCTGATATGGTGACTCTGACACTGTGACCTTACTTGGACTTTGGGGAGCCGTCGGGTATGCTCCGTTATTAGCACTTAGACAGTATGGAGCACGCCAGTTTGTCCCAGCAACATGCGGGTTGGCTAGGTCAGAGTTTGAGTATCACGGCGACAGCTATAAGAAGATGATCAAAGAAGCGGCCGATTCGTGGAGGAAAGTATTCCGGATGGATGTTGTAGCTGCCAGAAGCATGCTCACTCCGGATTATGTGGAGTGGCGAAGATTAAGAAAGAATGACAACATCCTTGTGCCAGACTGTGATGACACCCGAACCATGGAAGAACATCTCAGGCATGTCCCTTCTGAACTCGAGATAGCCAAGACCGAGTTTGAAGCAGTGAATAGTGAGCTGAAGCAAAGGATAAAGGAACTTGAAGCCGAGCGCTATCAGTGGAAGCTAGATGCTGACTCTCAGAAAGACCAGGCAAATAAACTGGAAAGAGAACAGAAAAGAGTATGTTTTGAGTTCGAAGACTTGAGAAAGGGGTATCAAGATAAGGTCAAGGATAACGCCAAATTGAAGGTAACCTCTGAATACTGGAAAGACGAAGCTCATAGCCTGAAAAGGAAGTTTGAGGGGCCTGATGAGAAAGCTTGGAAGGAACAGATGAAGACTGCCCAAAGACGCTTGGCAGATAGTCAATATCAGAACCAGTGCTTGAGAGTTCGGGTAACTGACTTAGAGAAACAGCATGAGAAAGATGGCAAGACGATAGCTGAGTTAGAAGCTATTGTGGATGGGTCAACAGGCAAGCAAACGAGCTTCAGATAGTGCCCTTCGACGGAGGATTACAATGGCGTTTCCGTTGGGAACAAGCACAGCGAAGGGTGAGGGTCTGAGACGCAACCATCCGAGATTTCCTGGATCAAGTGCAAAAAGCAGCCCGTCATCTTCACGGCCTAGCAAGGGAAGCTGTTGTGGTTCGACAAGGCATTCAACCAGTGACAGATGAAGGCAGAAGACTTGTCAACCTACTGGAAGTTGTTCGGGGTCTAGAGGATTTAGTCCGAATGTACCTTTAATCTGTTTTTATGTCTCTTAAAAGATAATACATTTTTGTCTGAACGAGGGTTATTTATAATAATGAACACTTTTCTGGATCAATGCCTCCAATTGCATACATCATGCATTTTATATTTCATGTCTGTTTATTTTATATTTTTCCATGTTTTTACATTCGTATTAACCAACAGAACATGTCTCAGACACCAAGCATACCTCCACAAGCTCAAGATACACATCATCCGCACAATACCCGAACAAAAACGAGACAAATAGAGGTCAGAATGGAAAAACTTGAAGAGAACATGGCCAAACTGCAAAAAGAACTGGAAGATAGAATGGCTCAGAACAGTAAAAGCACCCTAGAGTCCATCATGAAAAACCATGAGTCTTTGGTCGACCAAATTGTGGCCAAGTTATCGGGTTTACAACAAGCTAGTGCAGCGTGGGCAGGTTCCTCTGAGGGGATAACCATATCACCAACCCCGCAAGTGGTTATCTCACCCGGAGTATTACCTGGGGACTTATCCGCTATTAAAGGGAAATCTGTATTACCTGGGAACTCATCCGCTACCAAAACAAAAATTACACCTACTGTTAAGATACAAACTTCTACGATCATCCCTGACAATCATCCGGATGATTATCATGTCCCAGATTTTGATGAGGAGGACAAAGCCAGAAAGATGGAGGAGAAGATAAAGATGTTAGAAGACCAACTGAAGATAGTAAAAGGGGATCATGACTATTATGGGGTAGATGCGATGGAGCTAAGCCTGGTTCCAGATTTGGTGCTCCCGCCAAAGTTTAAAATCCCTGAGTTCGAGAAGTTCGATGGGAACAGCTGCCCCTCAGCCCACATCACTATGTTTTATCGGAAAATGACAGGATATGGGGGAAATGACCAACTCCTGATCCACTGTTTTCAGGAGAGCCTATCCGGTTCAGCTATCTGGTGGTACAACCAGCTCAGCCGAACTCATGTTAAAACATGGAAAGACTTGGCCAAGACTTTCTTAGAACAATATAAGCACATTAATGATATGAGACCAGACCGAGTTATGCTGCAGAATCTAGAGAAGAAGCACAATGAGAATTTCTGACAGTACGCACAGAGATGGAGGGATTTGTCTGTGCAAGTTCATCCACCCTTGGATGAAAAGGAAACGAGAAAACTATTTGTACAGACCCTGAAGGCACCCTACTTCGGGCACCTGGTGGCAATTACATCAGGAAGCTTCTCTGATTTAGTCATGGCTGGTGAGATGATCGAATTAGCCATCAGGCAAGGAAAGATTGAGGGAGGAGATTGTAACATCCGCAATACCGGGTTAGTGACCAAATTGTAAAGTTTCAGAATTTGGTGACTAAAGTATAAGAATGAAATAGTTCAATGATTATTGGATATATATGATGAAGGTTAATTAGTAATTATTAAAGGAAATTAAGGGTTAAATGGTCATTTGACCAGAAAGATTTTTATATTCCTTTTTAAGGGTAATATAAACGTGGGATATGTGAGAACCATCCAGAGTGCTCTTCTCCTTTCTTCTTCTTCATACGTGGGAGAGCAAGGCAAAGGTAAGTTTAATTTCAGTTGGTTAATTCTTGAGTTTTAAGCTTAGTTTTGATTCTTTGGGTATTAAATAAGCTTAAGAAAAGCTTATATGGGATTTAAACAATAAGATAAAGGAATTATGAATGAATTTGCAATATGAGTTTTAAGATGAAATTTTGATATGGTAAGGTTTTTGAAATTCTAAGAATGAATTTGATTTGTCATCAATCTAATTAAGAAGTATGAAGTGTTAGAATTGGAATTAGAACACATTGAAAATTTGGTATGATTCTTGAAACTCATATGGAAGATAGGATTTTGAGGTTTAAGATGAAATAAATGAATATAGATTGGTTTAAGTATGTGTACTAGAGTTAAGAATGAAAAGGGGATGATATATGAAGTGTTTAAGAGAAAATGAAGTAATTTTCGGGTTAAAATGTGATTTCTGGGCAAGGGGAATCGGTACCCATTCAAGGGGAACCGATACCCCCTCAAACGAACATGGAATTCCAGAATGCCAGAGGGGAACCGATACCCCCACAGGAGGGAACCGATTCCCCCTAAAGGAAAATGATAATATTGGTTTAATAAGTTCGTTTAAGTTGCTAGTATCCAATTAAAAGGTGTAGGTATCTAATGATTGCCTCAAAATGTACATTTATGTATATTCTACGCATAAAGCAATTCCGGAACGTTTGGCAAGTAAGATCGATCAAGGGGAAATATAAGAGATTGGAATTGACTAGTGAGGCCAGGTGAGTGCATATTCAATAGTATACGATGTGCGATGGGAATAAGACTTGCGATGAGTCTATTTCCTAAAGTGTTACACATGAATTCATGATTAAAGGCATGAGTGGAATATGCATGTATGTATGCTTGATTATATGGATTGATCTGTTCTTTTATGTGTTAGATGATAAAGTATAAGTAATTACATAAGAAAGGTTATGAAGTTATATGAGAAGATTATAGGAGTTATATGAAATTGATTTAAGTAAACAGATTAGATTATATATATAAAGAAGTAATAGAAGTGAGATGTGTGTATAAGTCTGCCATAGATGAATATGAATACGAATTATAAGAGTGCTATATGATTTATATTAGGATAAATCGTGAGGATATATATATATATCTAAGAGAAGGCATAAGAGTAAGATATAAGCAATGTGACTATAAGTATATGTGCTCTAAGTGATATGACTTATAGGTATTTCTATTATAATGTTACATGATATGTTATGTATGTTAAATGAATTATGTGATGGTATAAGAAATGATATGAAATATATATATTTGAAAACAAGTACATGTTATGAGATAAGACCTACGACTATAAGCTACGTGAAAGTGTTCTAGGTGTTTCTATATATTATATGAAGTATATGATCTTATGTGAATAAGATATGATAAGTATGTTTACATGAATAAATGTGATTGGGTGAGAAATGATAGAATTATATGAAAACATGATAAACGTGACATGTGAATTATATGGAAATGATCTACGTGTAAGTGAACTACGTGATTATGTGATAATATGAAAAGAAGCTATGTGATACGTGATAAGGGAAAGTGAATTACAAGTTTATGTGAATATTTGAAATGAAATAAATGATAACGCCCATGTTATGTGTCATGAGAGCTAGGGGTATAGTTGGCATGCCAAGAGTCGAGGGTTTACCTATGTTCTACGGAACATATGGACAGTTTTACCTATGTCTTTCGAGACATATGGACAGTATACCTATGTTCTAAGGAACATATAGACAGTTTACCTAGGTTCTTCGGGACCTATGGACAGTTACCGAGGATCTTTATGACCTCTGGACAGTTACCGAGGATCTTTATGACCTCTGGACAGTTACCGAGGATCTTTATGACCTCTGGACAGTTACCGGGGTCTTTGTGACCTCTGGATAGGTCCTTCGGGACATTTATATGAGCTGTGGTGACAGCATAGTGGTGCACAACCTCAATAGACTCACATATCTACAGTTCTCACAGGTGCACATGAGCTAATAAGAGATAACATGGAATGTACTGTATATGATATATGTGTGTTAGTGATTATTGTATATGCTATAAGATATATGATATGAGCTTAATTGATTATATGAACAAGAGAATAGAAATATGAAAGGTGATAATATGATAATGATAGGAAAGAAGATAATTATATGTATGCATGGATATGTATATATATATATATATATGAAAGGTGCATAGTAGGAATCATTACATGTATATGTGGGTATGACGCTTGTATGTGATATGTTAGTAGAAATTGTTCAAGCATGATTACGAGTTAGAGTTTTATTATATGTTTTATGCCTCACTAAGTCAACGACTTAGCGTGTGATTGTTTCACACGTAGGTTACAGAAGTGAGAAGAGTAAAGAGCTAAGAGGAGCAAGACAGGTCAGTTCTCCTTACCCAATTGTCAGATCAGAAAATATATGTACGATATATAGAGTGTAGTTGGCATGTAGTCTAAAGATATAAATTGTATGAACTCTGATATATTTTGTAAACGTTTTGAATAAGTTAAATGTTATCTAAGTTTTTGAATTACTCACTATTTTATACGAATAAATGGTTGAAAAGTCAATGTGACACTTCGGACTCTTATCCGGGTCGGATACGGGTTGGGGGTGTTACATTTAATGGTATCAGAGCTATGGTTTAGCTGATTCTTGGCATAAACCGAAGTCCAAAGTGTAATAAAAGATGTACATGCCAACATAGATTGAAAAATTTCTGATCTGATGGTGTAAGGAATAGGCTGTCTTGCTAATAGAATAAGAATAGTTTAATACAGTAGAAATCCGATCGTGATAATTTCGAAATAAGTGAAAGGTGATATTCCTGATTGTGATAGCTATTCACCTGCCCTGGCCAGGCAGGATGAAGAGCGGACACCTCAGGAAATGCCTAGTAAGATCAAAAGTTGATTTCAGAAAGCTGAAATCATATCTGAATAATGATAGAAAGTTTTCATCGTTTGGAATCGAAAACACGATGTAGAGTAGTTTTGCTATTATGTGAATAAGATAGAAGATGGTGAACGGGTGTCACCATAAGAATGTTAAAAAGATCTAATGACGTGATGATTACGTATAGAAGAACTCAAGGATAAGTGCATCAGTGACAAGTGTATAAGATGTATAAAGTCAGTGCTTATGAGTTTGAAACAAAGTGATAGTATAGCGCATAAACAAGAGTATGTTTATGATAAGGGTTTGCAGTAGAGATGGAAAGAGTTAGCATTGGCTAACTAGAGTATGTGATAAAAATGTACTGGAATTATAAGATTATAAGATATTGTCAGGATATGATAACCATATCTGCAATGGATCTGGATACAGTTGCATATTTGGATCATAGTAATGTGGTATAGTAAAGGAAAAGGAAGTAAGAATTGGTATATTTAAGTAAAGCTGAGGATTGATAAGAAGAGTTTGAGAATATGTATATCGATGATCAGATTATAGGACACATGAAGTCAGAATGTTGAGATAATTTAGATTGGAAAGGATGTATATGATTGGTATAATAGGGCTTGTGCCCTAGATTGAACGAAAGTTATTATATAGCTGTCAGAGTAAAGGTGCTAGAGTTATAAGATTGGAGGAAAGATAAAGTGGAGTTAATTGATTATGATGTGAATTTGAATATAGTTGTATATTCTGAGCAGATAGCTATGATGTAGAAACTGGGATAAGTATTTGCATGGAACCTTCAGGAAGGAAAATACAAGTATAAGAAATGATAAAGAATGAAATTATGTATAAGAAATGGGTTATCAGAGTAATGAGGATACAATGAAGATTGGTACATAAAGATGAGTATAAGTGATAAGACAATAGTATGTGAATATGAAAGGAAATATATGATTTATGTATAAGGAGGAAGGAATAAAGAAATGAAAGGGATTGATTTAAAAGAATCAGATACGATAAATATGGAAGTACAGAGGACAATTTTGATATAGAAATAAGACAAGTGTGCAAGGTAATGTGAAAATATTGTTTGACTCCTTAAAGTATATGTTTAATCACATTGAGGAAGATTTAAAGTTGTGTTTTGGTCAAACGATGACGAAATACAAGTTTGGTATGGTTAATGTTGATATGATAAGCAACAGAGGATGATTGTATAAACGAAAAAGATAGTCGGAAAACTAAAGGATTAAAAAAAAATAAGTTTCTGATGATGATAAGAAAGAATAAGTCAGGGAAGCAACATAAGAACATTATAAGATATGTTATTACTAAGATGTTCAGTGAAAAATTCGAGGACGAATTTTATTAAAAGGAGGGGAGATTTGTAACATCCGCAATACCGGGTTAGTGACCAAATTGTAAAGTTTCAGAATTTGGTGACTAAAGTATAAGAATGAAATAGTTCAATGATTATTGGATATATATGATGAAGGTTAATTAGTAATTATTAAAGGAAATTAAGGGTTAAATGGTCATTTGACCAGAAAGATTTTTATATTCCTTTTTAAGGGTAATATAAACGTGGGATATGTGAGAACCATCCAGAGTGCTCTTCTCCTTTCTTCTTCTTCATACGTGGGAGAGCAAGGCAAAGGTAAGTTTAATTTCAGTTGGTTAATTCTTGAGTTTTAAGCTTAGTTTTGATTCTTTGGGTATTAAATAAGCTTAAGAAAAGCTTATATGGGATTTAAACAATAAGATAAAGGAATTATGAAGGAATTTGCAATATGAGTTTTAAGATGAAATTTTGATATGGTAAGGTTTTTGAAATTCTAAGAATGAATTTGATTTGTCATCAATCTAATTAAGAAGTATGAAGTGTTAGAATTGGAATTAGAACACATTGAAAATTTGGTATGATTCTTGAAACTCATATGGAAGATAGGATTTTGAGGTTTAAGATGAAATAAATGAATATAGATTGGTTTAAGTATGTGTACTAGAGTTAAGAATGAAAAGGGGATGATATATGAAGTGTTTGAGAGAAAATGAAGTAATTTTCGGGTTAAAATGTGATTTCTGGGCAAGGGAATCGATACCCATTCAAGGGGAACCGATACCCCCTCAAACGAACATGGAATTCCAGAATGCCAGAGGGGAACCGATACCCCCACAGGAGGGAACCGATTCCCCCCTAAAGGAAAATGTTAATATTGGTTTAATAAGTTCGTTTAAGTTGCTAGTATCCAATTAAAAGGTGTAGGTATCTAATGATTGCCTCAAAATGTACATTTATGTAGATTCTACGCATAAAGCAATTCCGGAACGTTTGGCAAGTAAGATCGATCAAGGGGAAATATAAGAGATTGGAATTGACTAGTGAGGCCAGGTGAGTGCATATTCAATAGTATACGATGTGCGATGGGAATAAGACTTGCGATGAGTCTATTTCCTAAAGTGTTACACATGAATTCATGATTAAAGGCATGAGTGGAATATGCATGTATGTATGCTTGATTATATGGATTGATCTGTTCTTTTATGTGTTAGATGATAAAGTATAAGTAATTACATAAGAAAGGTTATGAAGTTATATGAGAAGATTATAGGAGTTATATGAAATTGATTTAAGTAAACAGATTAGATTATATATATAAAGAAGTAATAGAAGTGAGATGTGTGTATAAGTCTGCCATAGATGAATATGAATACGAATTATAAGAGTGCTATATGATTTATATTAGGATAAATCGTGAGGATATATATATATATCTAAGAGAAGGCATAAGAGTAAGATATAAGCAATGTGACTATAAGTATATGTGCTCTAAGTGATATGACTTATAGATATTTCTATTATAATGTTACATGATATGTTATGTATGTTAAATGAATTATGTGATGGTATAAGAAATGATATGAAATATATATATTTGAAAACAAGTACATGTTATGAGATAAGACCTACGACTATAAGCTACGTGAAAGTGTTCTAGGTGTTTCTATATTATATGAAGTATATGATCTTATGTGAATAAGATATGATAAGTATGTTTACATGAATAAATGTGATTGGGTGAGAAATGATAGAATTATATGAAAACATGATATACGTGACATGTGAATTATATGGAAATGATCTACGTGTAAGTGAACTACGTGACTATGTGATAATATGAAAAGAAGCTATGTGATACGTGATATGGGAAAGTGAATTACAAGTTTATGTGAATATTTGAAATGAAATAAATGATAACGCCCATGTTATGTGTCATGAGAGCTAGGGGTATAGTTGGCATGCCAAGAGTCGAGGGTTTACCTATGTTCTACGGAACATATGGACAGTTTTACCTATGTCTTTCGAGACATATGGACAGTATACCTATGTTCTAAGGAACATATGGACAGTTTACCTAGGTTCTTCGGGACCTATGGACAGTTACCGAGGATCTTTATGACCTCTGGACAGTTACCGAGGATCTTTATGACCTCTGGACAGTTACCGAGGATCTTTATGACCTCTGGACAGTTACCGGGGTCTGTGTGACCTCTGGATAGGTCCTTCGGGACATTTATATGAGCTGTGGTGACAGCATAGTGGTGCACAACCTCAATAGACTCACATATCTACAGTTCTCACAGGTGCACATGGGCTAATAAGAGATAACATGGAATGTACTGTATATGATATATGTGTGTTAGTGATTATTGTATATGCTATAAGATATATGATATGAGCTTAATTGATTATATGAACAAGAGAATAGAAATATGAAAGGTGATAATATGATAATGATAGGAAAGAAGATAATTATATGTATGCGTGGATATGTATATATATATATATATATATGAAAGGTGCATAGTAGGAATCATTACATGTATATGTGGGTATGACGCTTGTATGTGATATGTTAGTAGAAATTGTTCAAGCATGATTACGAGTTAGAGTTTTATTATATGTTTTATGCCTCACTAAGTTAACGACTTAGCGTGTGATTGTTTCACACGTAGGTTACAGAAGTGAGAAGAGTAAAGAGCTAAGAGGAGCAAGACAGGTCAGTTCTCCTTACCCAATTGTCAGATCAGAAAATATATGTACGATATATATAGAGTGTAGTTGGCATGTAGTCTAAAGATATAAATTGTATGAACTCTGATATATTTTGTAAACGTTTTGAATAAGTTAAATGTTATCCAAGTTTTTGAATTACTCACTATTTTATACGAATAAATGGTTGAAAAGTCAATGTGACACTTCGGACTCTTATCCGGGTTGGATACGGGTTGGGGGTGTTACAGAGATTCTAGTAAGAAGCCTCCCATGAGGAACAAGGAGCGAGAGATCAATAACGTCATCACTTATAATGCTAACAAGGGAGTTACGATCTCGGGTCCAAATGCCACAGCAGTTGTGCCATCCGGTACTTCCAGACAGAATCAAAGAGAACCGAGAAGGGAAAGGGAGAGGGAACCAATCGATACCATTCCCATGACATACAAAGAGCTATACCAACAGCTCTTTGACACTCATGCAATGTCACCTTATCCTATGGATCCAATGAAGCCCCCTTATCCGAAATGGTATGACGAAAACGCTAACTGCGAATATCATGGCGGTGTGCAGGGGCATTCTATTGAAAGTTGTCTCGCATTTAAGAGGCTAGTACAACGGATGCGGAACAAGAATTGTATTACTTTCGACTCCGGAGCACCAAACGTCGCTCAGAACCCCTTGCCCAATCATCAGGAGACAGGAATCAATGCAATTACTACTGAAAGTGGCAGGAAAATCAAAACCAGTGTTTCGGAAATTAAAACTCCTTTAGCTTGGGTATGGAGCCAAATGGTAAAGGTGGGGCTTCTTGCACCCTATCCCGATGCAGCGAGAAATAAAGATGGTAACCGTTGTTGTTACCACAACAAAGAAGGGCATAAAGTGCAGGATTGCCCCGAATTCAAAACATTAGTCCAGCTCATGATGGACAAGAAAGAGCTGGAGTTCTATGAAGAAATTCAGGATTCCCCAGAAGCAGACATCTGTGCTACTGGAGAATCATCAGACAAAAGATTCGGCAGGGGCAGTCCTTTGATAATTACCCCTAAAGGAAAGACGACAACAACAATGCCAACCAAGGTGGTTATTACAGCACCTCGACCTTTTCAGTTCAAGGACAATCGGCAGGTGCCGTAGAAGTACGGATGCCAGGTAAGCACTTCCAAAGAATGTGACAGCAAAGTGGGGCAAAGACCAATATAGCCCTTCAAGGAAGACGTACTGGCTATCGATGAACCTATAAAAGAGGAGGAAGCTAAAGAATTCCTCAAATTTATGAAGCATAGTGAGTACAGTGTTGTAGAACAGCTCCACAACTTGCCAACACGCACTTCAATGTTGGCACTTTTGTTAAACTCAGAAGCACATCGGGAGGCACTGTTGAAAGTCCTGAATCAAACGTTCGTGCCACAAAACATACCAGTCAGCAAGATGGATCGACTGGTTAACAATATTCAAGCTGATAATCTCATCTCATTCTCAGATGATGAGATTCCATCCGGTGGGAGAGGTCAAACAAAGGCATTACACATTACTACCTACTATAAGGGGCATGCTTTACTAAGTGTTTTACTCGACAACGGATCAGCCCTGAACGTAATGCCTTTGGTTATATTGAAGAGACTGCCAATAGATACCTCACATATGAGAGCATGCCAGAATATGGTCCGAGCATTTGATGGCACCAAGAGAGAGGTTATCGGCAAGATCGAGGTACCACTAACCATCGGACCAGCCACCTACAATGTCGAGTTTCTGGTGATGGATATCATGCCTTCTTACAACTGTCTTTTGGGAAAGCCTTGGATCCACCAAGCCGGTGCAGTACCATCCATGCTGCACCAAAAAGTAAAATTTGTGATTGATGGAACCTTGGTGATCATAAATGTAGAAGAAGATATCGTGGCAAGTGCGTCCACGGATGCTCCATACATCGAGGTAGATGAGGAAGTGGTAGAATGTTCATTTCGTTCTTTAGAATTTGTAAACGCCACGTTCGTGGCAGAAGGAAGAAAGATTCTTATACCCCGACTCTCCCAATGCACCAAGATGGAGATCAAACAAACATTGGGACGTGGTGCCAAAACCGGAAGAGGATTTGGGAAGTTTCTACAAGGAATGATCAATCCAGTCCCTCCTATTACAAAGATGGATCATTTTGGGCTTGGTTTTCAGCCCAATCATCATGAGAAGAGGAAGGAGATCCAAAAGAACCGAGATAGAAGAATAGCCAGGCTGACTGGAAATGAACTTCAATGGGAGCCCATGACATTCCCGCCTCTTTACCATACATTCAAGTCAGGTGGTTATGTGTTTGAAACTACCTCAACAGATTTAGAAGCGGCTTTGGAAGATCTGAGCATCAATGCCGTAACCACTGGAAATGTCGATAATGGAGATAAATCTGGGATGTGCCCTCTGCCACCTGGGTTCATGCCTAGTCGTTGGTCGGTCGAAGAACTACCTGTGGTCTACAAGAGTCTTTCAGAGTAATATTCGAATTATCCCTATTTGCCTATACCCGGGGCAATAGGTGATCTTTTGTAAGAGTGGATGAACATTTTGTTTAAGTTTAATAAAAGATGCTATTTCTTTCTTTCTTTTTTTTCATGGCAAACAAATCATTCTTTTAGTTCTTTTTGAATTCATTATCTATTTCTTTCATTCTAATACTTCATTACCTTTTGCTCTCGAATTTAATTCTTGACCATTTCGTGTGGGATATTTTTCTCTCACGCATACAAGTTTTTCTCTTCCCTCAGGTCTCAAGATAACGATAATGTAGGCACTGATGATCCTGATCCGGAGGTGGATTTTGAATCAGCCATTTGTCTCGGGGAATTTGATGAGTGCGAAAATGAAGAAGAGTGTAACTTACCTACCGAATTGTTGAGAATGGTAGAAAGAGAGGATAAACAGATACTGCCACATGAAGAGACGATCGAGACCTTGAATCTAGGGACTGAAGAAGATCGAAGGGAGGTTAAAATTGGCACCACACTTTCGAATGAAGCAAGACAAAATCTGATAGTCTTACTTCAGGAGTACAGAGACGTGTTTGCTTGGTCGTATCAAGACATGCCGGGGCTAGACACAGATATGGTAGTTCACAAACTGCCAATCAAACCAGAATTCAAACCTGTGTAGCAAAAATTGAGAAGAATGCGACCAGAAATGCTCCTTAAGATCAAGGAAGAAGTCAAGAAGCAATTCGATGCCGGTTTCCTTCAAGTGGCCAAGTATCCGGAGTGGGTGGCCAACGTAGTGCCAGTGCTGAAGAAAGATGGGAAAGTACGTATGTGTGTCGATTACCGGGACCTTAACAAGGCAAGTCCCAAGGACAACTTTCCTCTACCACACATAGACACTCTGGTGGACAATACAGCCGGGAACGCCTACTTTTCATTCATGGATGGATTTTCGGGGTACAATCAGATCAAGATGCATCCTGAAGACATGGAGAAGACCACTTTCGTCACAATGTGGGGAACTTTCTGTTACAAAGTGATGCCCTTCGGATTGAAGAATGCTGGGGCAACTTATCAGAGAGCCATGGTGACCCTGTTCCACGACATGATGCACAAAGAGATCGAAGTTTATGTTGACGACATGATTATCAAGGCACAAACCGAGAATGAACATGTCGAGAATCTGAGGAAGCTCTTCCAGAGATTGAGAAAGTTCCAACTGAAACTGAACCCTAGCAAGTGTACCTTCGGGGTAACATCCGGAAAGTTATTAGGCTTTATAGTCAGTAGGAGAGGCATTGAGGTCGATCCTGATAAGGTTAAGGCTATCCAGAATCTACCACCACCACGAACACAAAAAGAGGTCTGAGGTTTTCTGGGCAGACTAAATTACATAGCTCGATTCATCTCCCAGTTAACCGACAAGTGTGACCCAATCTTCCGCCTCCTCCGAAAGAACAACCCTGGAGCATGGGATGAAAGCTGTCAGTTTGCATTCGAGAAAGTAAAGGAGTATTTATCACGCACTCCTATTTTGATGTCCCCCATCCCGGGCAAGCCTCTTTTCTTATACCTGTCTATATTCGAAAATTCGATGGGTTGTGTCCTAGGCCAACATGATGAGTCTGGAAGAAAGGAGAAAGCCATATACTACTTGAGCAAGAAGTTTACAGATTGCGAGGTCAGATATCCTCCCATTGAGAAGGTTTGTTGCGCTTTAGTCTGGGTTACAAAGAGACTTAGACAATACATGTTGTATCACACTACGTGGCTGATTTCCAAGTTAGACCCTTTGAAGTACATGATGGGTGTACCTGCTCTGTCTGGAAGGTTAGCCCTGTGGCAGATGCTCTTGTCAGAATTTAATATCGAGTATGTGAGCCAGAAAGCCGTAAAAGGAAGCGCCATATCAGACTTCTTGGCAAACAGAACCGAGGAGAACTATGAGCCGCTGGACTTTGATTTCCCAGACGAAGACTTAATGGCTATATCCTTAGAGGAAGCAGACACTTCAACAGACAATTCCTGGAGAATGTATTTCGATGGTGCATCAAATGCATTAGGACACGGCATCGGGGCAATATTGATCTCCCCGGAAAGGAGTCACTACCCATTTACCAGCAGACTAAACTTCGATTGCACCAATAACATGGCAGAGTATGAAGCATGCGTTCTGGGAATTCGAGCTGCACTGGGGCAAAGTATAAAAACCTTGCGGATATACGGAGATTCAGCCTTAATAATCTATCAGCTCCGTGGGGAATGGGAAACCAAGGATGTAAAGCTGATAGAGTACCGGAAGCTAATACTAGATATGCTCAAAGAATTCAATGAAGTCACCTTCCACTATGTACCAAGAGAAGAAAATCAAATGGCTGATGCCTTAGCCACCTTGGCAGCCGCATTCAAGGCTGGCGAGGAATCTGAAATGACACCAATTGATATGCAGTCGTATGAGTACCCAACTCATTGTTACCAAATCGAGGAGGTGAAAGACACTAAGCCTTGGTACCATGATATTCTGCAATACATCAAGCATCATAATTATCCAGAAGAAGCCACTGAAACTGACAAAAGAACCATTAGAAGGATGGCAGCCGGATATGTCCTTGACGGGGAGGTCTTGTACAAGAAAAGCCATGATCAAGTCTTGTTAAGGTGTGTCGATGCAGAAGAAGCAAAAATGATTGTGGAAGAAATACATGACATAGTTTGTGGAACACATGCGAATGGACACATGATGTCAAGACAAATAATGAGATGCGGTTATTTCTGGTCCACACTGGAAAGTGATTGCGTCAACTACGCTAGAAGGTGTCATAAGTGTCAGATTTACGGAGACAAAATAAATGTTCCACCCCATCCGCTACATGTGATGACGTCACCTTGGCCTTTCTCTATATGGGGGATGGACGTTATCGGGCAAATACGCCCAAAGGCTTCAAATGGTCATCAGTTTATCCTTGTGGCAATCGATTACTTCACAAAATGGGTAGAAGCTGCATCATATGCCAGTCCACTATTTGCAAGTTTCTAAAGAAAGAGATCATATGTCGGTATGGTCTACCGGAGAGGATCATCACCGATAATGCTACAAACTTGAACAACAAAACGATGAAGGCTGCCTGTGAGCAATTTAACATAAAGCATCACAATTCTACAACCTACAGACCAAAGATGAATGGAGCAGTAGAAGCAGCAAACAAGAACATTAAAAAGATAGTGGAGAAGATGACTGAAACCTACAAAGACTGGTATGAGAAGTTACATTTTTCTTTGTTCGCCTACCGAACCTCGGTACGAACCTCGACTGGGGCAACTCCATTTTCACTCGCTTATGGAATGGAAGCAGTTCTTCCCATCGAAGTAGAAATCCCATCGCTCCGGGTCTTGACAGAAGTCAAACTAGATGATGCGGAGTGGGTGCAATCCCGATACGATCAGTTAAATCTGATAGATGAAAAGAGGCTGAAGGCCATTCACCATGGTCAAATCTATCAGAAACGAATGATTCGAGCACATGACAAGAAGGTGCGCCCAAGGATATTCTGTGAAGGAGATCTGGTGCTAAAGAGAATTTGGTCAGTCCAGAAAGATGTCCGAGGAAAATGGATGCCAAATTGGGAAGGACCTTATGTCGTGAAGAAAGCCTTTTCCGGAGGAGCGCTTGTCCTGACTGAAATGGACGGACCAGAATTGCCATACCCCGTCAATTCGGATGCAGTCAAGAAATACTTCGCTTAGGATAAAAACCTGAGAGGGCGTCCTAAGTCGAAAAGACAAAGAGAAAAAACAAAAAAATGAAGAAAAAAGCAAAAGACGTTTAGGGTGAAAACCCGAAAGGGCGCCCTAGAAAAAAAAACGTTTAGGGTGAAAACCCGGAAGGGCACCCTGAATAGGAAAAAAAAAAGAATAAGGTGGGTTCAAGATGAAAACCCGCAAAGGGCGTCTTGCAACCAAGGAGGGGTCCGAATTGAAAACCCGAAAGGGCAATTTGGATATTGACTCAAGAAATCCATACAGTGGAAACATCCCGGCATTTGAATCTTCTACCAGTCTCAACAAGTCAGAGAGAGGTTGCGCTCTCCTAGACATTGTCGCATTTTCAAAGACCTTTTGGAAAAGGCTGCATTCAAGGTCACCTGACGACTTTTTCAGCTCAGAAGTGCCCACTTTATCGATATCTAAGGCATTCATTTACACCTCATCATGTATTCATTTCCCGGAATGTTTGTCATGAGTTGTTTGTTCTTTTTCCATGAATAAAAGACAATCTTTTTCTCTAAACCAATTCCTTTTGAGCATCTTGGATTGAGCTTAAACTTAATGATTATTTACTTTTGCAAAAGATGGTCGTATATTACTGTACAAAGATTCATTGGAAAGTACAGGTACTTGGAAGCCAATCGAGGCTCAGGCACATACTCGGGATGGTCGAGCAGCATTTCTCAAGTCAAAAAATAGAATGTGCACGTCTGATTTGAACATTTGAAGAACTCAGAACTCGAAGATTCCAGAATCAAGGTTCCAGAAAAACAACTGGAGATTGAGATTTCCCTTCGGAACCCAAAAATAACACATGTGGCATATGCATTTTAGGCATACCTAAAGGCATGGCATCTATCTCATCACATATGCATAACTTCTTCAGGTTTTAGCTAGAGTCAATTTCAACTTCGCAGCGAAGGATATTGAGCTCAAAGCTACACAATCAACTCGAGAGTAGATTTCAACTTCATGACGAAGGGTATCTAGCTCAAAACCAAATTTCACGATAGAGGGGTCTCCACGGTTTCGACTTCACGGTGAAGGGAATCGTGTCCACCCGCAACATACAATACTTGGATTTCAACTTCACGGCGAAGGATATTCAAGTCAAGGCTCAACTTCACGACGAAGGAGCCATCCGCGATTTCAACTCCACGACGGAGGATATCGTGCCACTCAAGACAACACAAGTTCAACTTCACAACGAAGGGGCCGCTGGTTGTCAACAAAATTTCCCAGTGTCAGACAACACAAGTTTAACTTCACAACGAAGGGACCGCTGGTTGTCAACAAAATTTCCCAGTGTCAGACAACACAAGTTCAACTTCACAACGAAGGGGCCGCTGGTTGTCAACAAAAATTTCCCAGTGTCAAACAACACAAGTTCAACTTCACAACGAAGGGGCCGCTGGTTGTCGACAAAAATTTCCCAGTATCAGACAACACAAGTTCAACTTCGCAACGAAGGGGCCGCTGGTTGTCAACAAAAATTTCCCAGTTTAAGACGGCACAAGTTCAACTTCACAACGAAGGGGCCGCTGGCTGTCAACAAACAACTTCCCCAATTTCAGAGCCAATTTCAACTTCACAGCGAAGGATATTGGACTCGAGACAACGCAAGTTCAACTTCACAACGAAGGGGCCGCTGGTTGTCAACAAACACTTTCCATTTCAAAGTCAATTTCAACTTCACAGCGAAGGATATTGGCCTCGAAACAACGCAACTTGCATTGGATTTCAACCTCACGACGGGGGATATCCAATTCTCAGGCTCAACTTCACGACGAAGGAGCCATATACAAATTCTAACTTCACAAACAGATTGACTCATGACGAAGTACCTTGAGCCCGGAGACTATTCAAAGACCATTTTGAGCTCGTTTTCAACTTCACGACGAAGGATTTCGTGCTCAAAATTTTCTAGCTTTGACTCAACCTCATGACGAGAGAGTCATTTCGACCAATTTCAGCATCGAATTTCAACTCTACAACAGAGGACATTCGACATAGATGGAAAGTGTGTCTTTAAATCTTTGCCCTATCCCCGTTGCACGACTATGGGCAAAGAGGGGCAGCTGTAGACACACTTTATACGACCAAAATATATTTATATGTATTATATATATAATTATATATATTGTATATTATTCTTTTTTAAACTAACACATTTTACATTTTTATTTCTGTGTCAGGCCCAAAATTACATTTGGCCCTGCAGAATACACATTGGTCCAACTCAGACCCAACACGCGCAACCCAACTGGAGCTAGGGTTTCCAGAACCCTAGCAGTTTCCCCCATCCAGCGCCGCATGCTTCCTTCGCTCAAGGACTCCTCCACGCCGAAGGCCTCTTATCCTTCATGTCTCCATGCTTCTCGGCAACAAACCAACAACGTGCATGTGGAAAACAACAAAGCATTAGAGTTCCATTAGGACTTAAGCATGTAATCTAAAATTAGGTTTTTTATTTTAGTATAAATAGGCTTGTAATTAACACAATAAGGGGAGGATTTACACTGGATTCACACACGAGATCACTGTGTAACAACCACTCACACGCAATAGCCAAGAAGGTTCAAGCACTTGTAAGGATTTTCGAAAAAGATAATAAGAAAAAGAATTTTTTTTTCTCGAAACCTTCGAGTCTAGATCTACTCCCGAGGCTTCATTTTTTGAGAAAGTTATTTGGATCGTTGGAACGAGTATACGAAGGGCTTCAATAAAAATCGGAACTTTTCATATTCTATTGTCGGCGAGCGGCGGTCGACGCCGGAAACGGCGGCCGGAATCTGGGTTTTGGAGGCGGCGCTCATGTGTTCATCAAGAACACATGAACTTTCGAGAGAAAATCAGAGAAAGGGGGAGGGCTGCGGCGAGAGAAGAAGAGAAATGAATTTTAAAACGTTTTTTTGGTTTAAATACACGACCCGCCAACCCGAATATAACCCGCGTGTCAACCAGACCCACATCCTTGACCCGCGTGTTTCCTGCTTTGAAAAGGGTAAACTATACTTTTGATCCTCTCTGTTTTTTAAGATCTCAATTTGAACCCCAAATTTGGTTTTTTTAAACTCAATTTACTTTCGAATTTGACATTCTGTTTTGATTTTATTTAATTCTGGTCCCTTATTTATTATATATATATTTTTTATTTATTTCTTTTCGTTAATTTGTATTATTAAAATATATATATATATATATATATATTAATTTTTTTATATATGTTATATATATCGTTTTATATGTATATATTTGTAACAATTTGTTTATAAACCTATTATTATTGTACGTATATCCTAATTAACTTTGTTTGATTATTTTTCTATTATAGTTTACCATTATATATACCTATGTATACGATTAACATTTTCTTCGTTTTTTATTGATCTTATTTGTTATTTACTTTGCATTATATACGTACATATTCTTAAGTTTTCCTTTCATTAATTCGTTTTGTTTTTTTTTATTCCATACATGTTTTCTTTAATTTGTTCCTTTCTTTTCTGTACATATGTTTTATTATTGTTCTGTTTTATTTATTTTCCTTTTTGCTTTTTTTTTTACCTATTGTCGTTTTTCATTACTTGATTTCAACTAGTCGATTTAATTTCTTTTACTTTACCTAACGCTACTCGTAACTTTTTAAGGATGCATTTTCAAATTCATCAAGGGTAAGTTTTGGAATCATTATTTTACCTTTTAATTTAAAATTACAATTTTCTTACTAAAAGACAACTGGAAATTATATAGTACCGAAAGGGCAGTTCAAGGGTGCTAACCCTTCCTTGACTGTAACCGACTCCCGAATCCGACACATCTCTGGTAAAACGCAGATCAGGTAAGAAATAGGGTATTCGATCAATCCATTTGTTTTAAATAAATGATCGGTGGCGACTCTAATCCACATTTTTCAAGTCGAAGCCCAATTCCGGGGCCCAACCGAAAGACGGTTCCGACACTTGCCACCCCCATCAATTTTCAACCATTATTGCAAGAACGACAAACACAAAGGAAAAAAAAGAGATACAATTGGCAACTAAATGATACGTTTAGAAGAGCAATTCAGATATTTGCTTACCTGTAATACGAACCATGGTTTCTCTTCCCGACAAATCAGTCACATGCTGGAATTGTAATAATAGTATAATATCAAAAGAAAAAGAAACAAATTAAATGCACTGCTAAGAAGATGACATCAATATAGCAAGCAATACATACCAAGTAAAATAATTCACTTATACAGACTGAAAGACTTTACAACTTACAATGAAAGTGTCATTAAACGATGCAAAACTGTGAGCAACACCAAAAACATGCTCTCCTTCTCTTACAGTAGGCCCAAGGGTCAAAGTCTCTTCCTTTGGCTCCCTAACCTTTCTCCTCGACTATAAAATCGTCAAAAATGAAGAGTTTATGTAAAGTATAAATAGAAGTAAATCCGCAAAGTCCGTATAAAGAAGTAAAACACCATTACTAGCCATGGCGAACATTTAGCTAGACTTGACATATTGAACACAATATGTATGAATGTTTCAAAATCTACTTAAGACAAATTATTTACATATTAAGATTTATACAAATACAAAATATCTTAAATAGAAAACCTATACATACACGAATGATCAAGTCAACATTTAGGCATTATAATACTCTGCTAAATAGGACTATGATTTACACAAAATATCATACATGAAATGCTAAATAATAGAATTGCAAACAACAATGGACAGCGAAATCAAGTGTTTGTTTCGATTAAAATAAAAGCGTTCACGACATAGAGTGAAATCTCCACTAGCTCCTCCATTTTTCATTCACTTTTTCTCGGATATCAAATTGATCGCGATAAGCTAAAGATTGACATAAGAAAAACGCCATATTTCTCCGTTTGCTCGCTAGTTCTCTCGGCAGCCAAACAGAAATTTCTAAGCAAGTTCAAATGCATCGAATGTATGACTAAATCTTATTCAAATAGTTTCGAGTATATCAAAGAAATTCCAAATATATATATATATATATATATTAAATAATCTAACGGTTTGTTCACCATGGTTCGAAGATGGCAGAAGATATGAAGAGTAGAAGCGTCGATAGAGTGAAGGAAGTGGGCTTTCAAACTAAACGAAGAATATGAACATAGCTTGAAGATTTGGCTTTATATACAAGCGGAAGGGGTAGGGTTTTAGGGTGGAAATTACTTTAATTTCACCATATGGTCCTTAATTTTTTTTAGTTATTTTAAATGATCTTTTTTACTGGAAACTAGCTATTTTCTATTTTGTACCCTATTTATTTTTAAGTTTTTTATTACTTAATTAATTTGTAATAAAGTAATATATATTGTTTCGTTTAATTTTTATCTCGATTCATTAACATTAATTTTGATATCAACATGAGTTGGTTCAAGTGGTAAGCAACTTGGTATCGTGTAAGCAAGATCATGAGTTCTAGTCCTTTGTATGCAGAAAATCTCTATTAAGAGACTCACCTATCAAAGCCAGATATGCGACGCGAGTCGGTCCAGATTAATCAAGACGAAACCTTAGAATCGGAAGACAACAAAAAAAACATTAATTTTGATCGTTAATTTGATGAAGAAAGTGATGTCAAATGGTATTATAAAATTTAACTTTACAATTAATGTATTTTATCAATTTTATATTAATTCAGAATATTTTAATACATTTTTAATGTTTAAAAATGAATAATTTTATTTTTATTTTAATGTAAAATAATTTAATAATTTGTAGCATCGTCTTGTTGGTTGAAAATTTAAAAAAAAAAATCAAAGGGATGGGATGACTATAAAGTGAAAACAATACTACGTTTTACAATACAAAGGTTGAAAATAAAAAGTTACACACCAAAAGCAAATGAAAACATTCATGCGGCTTTCTACAACACACTAATTCACACATTAATCCCTAGAGAAGTGTGCGAAATATATCGGTCACAGATGGGATATCAACATACATCAGCGAATATATATTTAAATGTAGAGGGAGAGAGGCTGTGTGATTTTTCTCAGGTTCTTTTAAGAGCAAAAGCTGAAAGGATGAGTATAAACAAGAGGATGGCGCCAGCTATGAAAGAACCCACCGCAGCTCCGCTTACTGCCTGACAAAAATCACCAAACTGTTGACAGAAAGGTAGCCAGTTGGTGTTTGGGTTCCCGTTATGAGCCAAATATATAATCGATGCAGAAGCTGAAGCCGCTGCTATAGTTAAACCCGCCATCGCCTGCACAAATCATACAATTTAAAATCTGAAGGATAGTGCAGTTAGCGTGAGAAAGATAGAGTGAGTTGATTTTACAGCGTCAAAGATGACGAGAAGGAGCCTCGGCGTTGTTGCAAGTGGACGAATGATGCAGATTATGGAGAACGGCAATGAAAGGATAAGATAACCGGCAACTATGGAATTAGCTATCAAGAAAAACCTGTATAATTAACTCCGTATATATCAGATAAAAGGATTTACATTAAATAATAAGATCCAAATGTTATGATATGAGGATAAAAGGGACATACACCAAAGTTGGAAGATCATCGTATTGAGCTTGGAACTGGAAGAACTGAGTGAAAAAAGGGAGAGTCTGATCGGCAATCCCCACGGTTATAGCGGCACCCATGGTGGCTGCCATGGCGCAGAGCCGTAGAATGAAGTCACCCACGGCAATTCCCTTTTTCACTCCCCGTCTCGGTTGTTGGACGCCAAAACCGACAGCTTTCGAAGTGGTTGACAATGGGGCTTTTCCTTTGGACTTGGACTTCGTCTCAGGGATGTTGATTGATGTAGAACTGGTCTCCATTAGAGATATATTGTTAAGCAATAAGAACAATGAGAAATACTATGTTTTTATTTTTAAGATTTGATGTGATTATCGTTGGTAAGACGTTGTGTTTATATAGGGATCAAGTTGAACACTCATGCTCTTATTAAAATCTTTAATAAGATGATTTTTTAATTTAGTGGTTCACTTAATAAGGAGATTTGGTGCAATGATTTTAGTTCGTACATTGGAGTTGTTGCCCTACTGATGTTAACTTGCACCATTTCCAATAAATTCATGCGAAAATGTTAAGGAAATTGTATCGGCTTGAGATATGATTTGAAGGATTTAACCTTTACCGATGATATGACCTCTGATAAGAAAGTATGGAGACTTAAGATCAGGATAGCTGAGTAGTGTGGGTCACAACCATAGAGTGTAGCATCTCTGTCTTCTTTTTATTGCCTTTGTAGTTATTTTCATTACTTCTACTTTTTATACAGTTCTATCATTGGAATTTATGAAGGGTTCGAACTAGGGTAGCGGAGTAGTGTTGCCTTAGTTTAGGTTTTAAACCCATTTGACTTTATATCTTCTTATATCTTGCTATCGCTGACTACTGTGTATCATTCTCTTCATGTTTCCTCTTTTTAAATTTAGCCGGGACTTACGTTTCAGTCTATATGCAAAGATTTTTACACAGAGATTTATTTGCAGGGATTACTTCCCATTACAGATGCTCATATGAAGTTTGCATATGAAGTTTGTTCAACTATGTATTTATTTATTTATTTATTTATACATGCACATATTTTATCTATATTTTTAATTTTCTGAAATTGCTCTCTACCTGGCGTTGGAGGCAGTCTACTACCCTACTTTCCCTTACTCCCAGTATATATGTGAATAGGGTTTTGTTGTTGTTGTTATTAGAAGAAGATGGTAGTGATTGTTTGCGTTATTATTGGTTCAAAGACGGTTGGGATCATACAAACAAATACATGACCGGAATAACATGGCAAACATAAGTTTATAACTCCCATCGTACAATCTATTAGTTATTTTTTTGTTAACGTTTTTTTTAAATTCTAACTCGGCTAAAATATAATATAAATTAAATTACATGTCACGTCATTATTCACACACGAACTTCTACGTTAATATTGTAGACCGATAAGTTAACGATGCTAACATATCACATCAATACTATAACGAGCAATGTCGATCAAAAAGTGAAAATAATATGATTAAATGAGTTCAAGTATAAAAGTTATGCAATTAGAAAATAAAAACAATGTTAATTATTTGAGTTTACTACAAGAACAAAAGGACCCCTTAAATCTTAAAAAATAGTATCTCTGTTAATGTCACTTAAACCAATCGGTTCATGACCGAATTACCAACCACATAATCCACCGTCATACTAACTGAAATCAACAAAATCGAAGGCGCTGATTAAGTTGGTTTATAACAACGTGTGCTCGCCCTTAGGTGCAGACTCAAGATTGTCGAATGCAGCACATGGGAAAAAGTAAAGACGAAAAGTAGTTATTCAAACCCTGGAAACAAATAATATATCCTAAATCCACGCATTTACAGAATACAAAGATGAGGTCCAGGTAGCTGTGAAATATACATATATTTCTGGAATGTTGAGCAGTATAAACATTATGCTTACACATATACCTCGAAACCTCAAACTTGAAAAACATATGAGCCTACTTGGGACAAATTTGCATAAATAATCTTCGAGATTCATATATCATCGGAAATTTAAACAAGACTGCTGTGCTCAGGATCTGCATGATGGTAGAGTGATGCCTCCGCAGCAGGCGGCAATTATTATGTAGAGTAACAGAACAATCAAGCATGTCAGCATGGCCCTGTTTGTACACGATGGTGTATAAATTTCCTTGCGAGGCATTTAACATGCACCGAAGATATGAGCCATTTACATTTCTAACATAAACTAAAAATGGTTTAAGTTAAGATGTTAGAATGATTTTCTATTCTTATTCTTGGATGATAAACTGCGAGCTAAAGGGAAAATCAGACAAATTTTTCGTATTAGTACTCAACAAAAATGGTGAAGCGTGATCATTCAACTGACATTATGACATTTTCCTTGGTTTGTCCCATGAGCCTTGTACACAGTATACATACTAGTATTCAAAGCTTGACCATTTTGACCAAACCAAATTGAGCACGAATACAACAAGGTCAGTGGCAAAATCAATCCTATAGGTTCCAAGCAATTATTCATGCTTTTGCTCCATGGTTATAGATGACAGGGGATTCATAATATAGTCATCTGTCTATATTTTCTGTAAAGATAATAAGTTATAAAAAGAAGTTGGAAGTACTTACAAGAGTTTGGCATTTTTCATCCATAGTGCTTGACGAAGGCGTTTAGACTGTTTCTTGAAGTGAAATGCACCATCTTGCATTGTTGCCGTTTTGTCCACAAGAAGCTCAATCCTGTCACCTCTCTCAAGTATCTTCTCAATGTTTTCCACCATAATTGTACGTATCTGAAAATTAAATACAATCACAAATTCAGAGCACATTGATCACTTGATATGCTTACACAAAATGAACAACAATGATGGCAATACCAGACAATACAAGCACAAACATTTTCAGGATAGATGTAGAGAAATTGGCAGCTTTTTCCATGGCCGAACTAGTCATCACACTAGTATATTCAGGGTTATAGGCTTGAATATCCAGGAAAATACGCTGTCAAGTGACAACTATGGCCTACGAAGTAGATAGTCAGAAATAGGAACATACTTGACTTAGCATAAAGAGGAAGTCAATTTGCAACCAAGCTACACATTTACAAATCCAATATATATATATATATAAACGAAAATAGAAAATGAAACCCCAAACAGATAAAGAGAAAAGGAAGTTCCAGCTGATACAAGATACTTGCCTCGCTCACTTCACCTCTAACACGATTGAGAGTATCTGCACTTGGACTACTGGAAAAAAACTCCATTTGTTGATGCAACACACGTGAGAACTCATCATTCATTGCATATGCTGGCGCATAATGAGCCACTCTGCCATAGTTTTTCATGAACCTCATGTGAATATCCTCCAAATACGAAAATGGAACTCTCCCTGCGTAACAAAGTATTTGAAAATCAATGCTAAATTAAATGGAAATTATATTCGCAATTCTACAACAAAGCCAAATCTAAGTACTATAAATTAAAATGAAGCACGCATTTCAAGTGACAGGCTTCAAATCCTAAAAGAAATAATCATCACTTCGACTACTTCAACCTAAAAATTTGAACTCCTAACAAAGCTAAATTTATATAAATTCAGAAATAAATAAAGTCAAGGAAACGTACTTCCAAATGAATCATTAGCCATACAGAGGAAAGTGAGGCCATCCGATCTCAGTATATGAAAGATATAACGATCCTGCGATAAACAGAGCCTTGAATCGGCCTCTTCCGGAAGTTTCTCGAGGATCCGTCGTGCCACCGCACCGGTGTTACCCGTCACGGCGCTGAACTCCGCCAGAACAACCGTGCCTCGAGCTACCAACGCGTAAAGAATCGCCATCGAGAAACTTCTACCTTATTTTATTGCTTGTCCTTACTGGCTTCGGAGCTAATTGGATGGCGGGGGCGGGATCGAGGAGCTATTTTGATGCGTTATTTTTTGGGGATTATGCTTAAAACTGTTTGGTGAATCTAACCAAACAGGGAATTTTCGCCAGCCGGACTTTAAAAACTAAGCAAAAGTAAGAAACTAATTTATATAATAAAATCCACGGAATACTTAAAAGAAACCCGAAATTGACTAAAATTAATTGGTTTTAAATTTGGTTAATTAGTTTGATATATTAATTCAAAAAATAACAACTCATAATAAGTTAATTTTCTTGAACTGAAAATTATCTAAATCAAATTTTATCAGTTTAATGGATTAAATCAGTTAAAAATCGAGGTGTTTATTGTAGATCGGTTGAGATTGAATCTATATATACTAAGTAGTAATATTATATATAGTTCTTTAAATATCTGATTAAAAATATAATTTTTAAAATTTTATATAGGTTTATTTATATTTATAATGATTAATTTACGTTTCTTCAAATTGTTTATATTATTTTAAACTAAAAATGTACTAATTTTTATTTAATATTTAATAACTTTATATAATTATTGATTGAATTGAATTAATATTGTGTTATCATAATCGGACATCGGTATAATAATTTTATGTAAATTACATAATATCTTATAAAAAAGAATTTAACTTATTATAATTTTTTAATATACAGAGTGCAAGATTAAAGGAACCTCTCTTTGGCATCCGATTGAATATTTTACTATGACAGTGGTTGGTGTACAACGTGAAGGGTGTTCTAGCTATTGCAATTCATAATGTTCTCTACTACTTTTAGTAGCTGAAATTTACAAGCAAATAATGGTGGTGACAGAGTTTGTGACCTTTTTGAAGTGAGGTCTTGATAGCAAATTTCATAGTTGCCGGTTATCTTCTCCTTTCATTGCCGTTCTCCATAACCTACATCATTCGTCCACTAGCAACAACGCCTAGGCTCCTCCTTGTCATATTTGATGCTGTAAAATCAATTCGCTCTTTCTTTCTCACCCTAATTGCACTATCCTTCAGATTTTAAATTGTATGATTTGTGCAGGCGATGTAGCAGCGGCTTCAGCTTCTGCGTCTATTAAATATTTGGCTCATAACGGGAACCCCAACACCACCTGCCTACCATTCTGTCAACAGTTCGATGATTTTTGCCTGGCGGTGAGCGGAGCTGTGGTGGGTTCTCTCATGGCTGCCACCCTTCTCTTGTTTATATTCATCCTTTCAGCTTTTGCTCTTAAAAGAACCTGAGAAAAAACACACACCCTACCTCCCTCTACATATATACTTATTTGCGAATTTTTTTTAATGACCTCATTAAAAACTCTTCCTACAACCTACAAGAGAAAAAGAGTACCCGACTACTTAACGTTAAGGAGGAATAACATCGCTCAATACATCATTAGAAATTGTCTTGGAACAACCTGAGTGAAAAAATGATGAATTTTCGGTCCCAAAAAGCCCAAGTTGCTAAGGTATGAGCAACTCGATTACACGAACGCTTTACATACGAAATAGTGAAATCCCTATTATCATGCAAAATAACTCGAGCTTCCTTAATATGGAAGGCAAAAGTAGAAATATTATCCTCCGCACGGTTCAACTTATTGGCAACCAAAGCAGAATCTGTCTCCAGTTGAACACGTTGCCAATTATTATCACATGCAAAACGTAAACCAGTGGTGAGGGGATGAATCTCAGCTAAGCTAGGCTCCGAGCAGTTCAGCGAGGTCTGAACCAAGCCGACAAGAACATGACCATGGGAGTCCCTAGTCACCAATGCGAGAGATTGGATCAAAGGAACCATCCACATTCACCTTCACAAAGCCATCAATCGGAGGAATCCAATGATATTGGTTGGAAGGAACATCTGCAGTTTGCCCGGAAGAAGCACGTTGAGGTAGTAACCCTCTCGTCCTCCTCCCTGCTTGCTCGATAGCCTCTAGGAAATCACGATGTAAAATCTTGACATCAGTGACAAGGAGCCATGGAGGTTGAAGCTTGGTATTATGAACCATGGAATTTCGATCATTCCACAAATTTCAAAGCAATGTAATAAAACATGCAAAACCAGGTAGAGACAACTTATTCATAACATCCTCAAGCCAAAGAATCGAAGATGTAACCTGGGTAGACCAAAGGTAAGGCAATTTAGCGAGCTGTAGAGCAGCTTGAGCATGGGAGCAATCACGCAATGCATGCAAAATGATTTTCTCATATATGATGCATAAAAGACAGAAGGCCATAACTGAGACGGAGTGAGACCGGCAGCCCGAAGTTGATTACCCACCGACAAGGCATTGTGGGCCACCCTCCACGCAAAGAGGCAAATCTTAGGGAGGATTTTGAGCTTCGCTAAAGCTTTCCATACCGACGAGGTCTAGTTTGCTCATGTGAAGAACGTTGAAGCCAATGATACCCGGATCTAACGGAGTAGATAACGGAGTCGTGGTAACCCCAAATGAACTTATTCACAAGGCAAGGAGCGATGGATCTAGAATAGCTTCAGCATCCTCACGGTGGAATTGTTGGCGGACTTTCACCTCGTCTCAAAGCGCCTTCCCTGACTGCATTAGATCACAACAACGAGAGAGAATATCAATATTAGTATCATAAGAATGAGAAGAAGAAACCATATTTGAACCTCTCCATTGATCCTAATTAACGTTGAGTGAGCTATCGATGCTCACTCTCCAATACAAGCTACCCGATAAAACACACATAATGCATTTCCAGACATAAGAGCTTTTGTCTCCAATTTGAGCATCCAGAATAATACCGCTAGGATAATACTTAGCTTAGATAAGCCTCCAAGCTTGCCAATGAGAGCAAGATTAAAGTTATGCAAATCACGGAAACTCAAACTCCCAATACATTTCGGCTTACACATTGTGATCCGAGCAATAAGAGGTCATCCTCGAACAGATGCTTTATCTGTCCACCACAAATGTCTCATAACTCCGACCATCTCTTGAAGGAGATAATCCGGTAGCAGAAAACACAACATAATAAATTGAGGCAAGACTTGAGCAACCTCCTTATGAAGATCTCCTTACCGCCGAAAGAAGATGATTTTTGGTCCACCCCATGACACGAGCCACAATTATCACGAATATAACCAAAGGCATTGATTTTATTTTTGTCACCAAGCTTGCCAATGAGAGCAAGATTAAAGTTATGCAATCACGGAAACTCAAACTCCCAACATTTCGGCTTACACATTGTGTCCAGCAATAAGAGGTCATCCTCGAACAGATGCTTATCTGTCCACCACAAATGTCTCATAACTCCGACCATCTCTTGAAGGAGATAATCCGGTAGCAGAAAACACAACATAATAAATTGAGGCAAGACTTGAGCAACCTCCTTATGAAGATCTCCTTACCGCCGAAAGAAAGATGATTTTTGGTCCACCCCATGACACGAGCCACAACTTTATCACGAATATAACCAAAGGCATTGATTTTATTTTTGTCAATGCGAAGGGGCATACCAATATAGTGACCAAGACCTAACATCTCCCAAATACCAAGAATGTGAGATAATTGTGTATGTGAGTAGGAGTAGCTGGATTAAAGTAGACCATAGACTTGTCATAATTAACTTTTTGACTCGAACAAGTTTCATAGGTAAGGAGAATATCTTTGACACAAGAAGTTTCGGATACCGAATTCTTCAAGAAGACAATGCTATCATCAACAAATCTAGGTAGGTTTTCTCAGTTTAATTTTTGAAAAAAAGATCCAAGATGTCGCAGCCGCAATTCGGGAAATTAATGCCCAATCTGGACCAACAAAGCACGAAACTCCTCAATTTAACGGTCCTCCGTCGCATCGATCCTTTCGTCGAGGAAATTCTCATCACCGCCGCTCATGTTGCCTTCTATGAGTTCAACATCGACCTTAGCCAATGGGTAATGCTTCATTTCCAATTATTTATGAAGCCTTCTTTTTATTCTCTAAAAACTGAAGTTTTGCTTCTTGTTGATTATTCAGAGCCGAAAAGACGTTGAAGGATCTCTCTTTGTCGTGAAGAGGTAACTTTGGAATTTCTTTTAATATTATGTGCATTTTCTTTTGTTTTTTGTTTTTTCAAATTTAAGTTATTTATTTCCGTTTCATAATTCAGGAATACGCAACCTAGGTTTCAGTTTATTGTGATGAATAGACGCAATACTGGTTAGTTCCATGCTGTTCTTGATCTTCTTGTATCAATGCTTAATAATTGTATGACTTGAACTTAAACCGGAACAGAAAATGCCTGAATAATGTATAATCAATCTTTTTTGCACAATTTGGTGAGAATGAAGATTAAACTAAGAAGCAGAGTCTTTTAAGTTTTAATAAAGTTTTGTTTATTTAGTGCTAATAAGCTTCAATGCGCCTTCTATAAACAGATAATTTGGTGGAAAATCTCTTGGGAGATTTTGAGTATGAAGTTCAGGATAAATATCTGCTATACCGCAATGCTTCTCAGGAAATAAATGGTATCTGGTTTTATGATGCTGGTGAACTGGAGGAAGTTGCAAATCTTTTCAGCAGGTACTGATAGTTTTTGTCATTTGTTTTGCATTGACAAAAGACAAATGTATATAAGTCTTTTTTCTGTGCCTAATTCCGGTCATTGGTTGTTTGATGTCTACCTGGTTGATTTTGTGCGTGATTGTATGATGAAAATTTTATGATATTTTTTACTACTTATTTGTGCCATTTTATGTGCTTTGGCATCTTCAGGATCCTTACTGCATACTCAAAGGTGCCCCAGAAGGCAAAGGTAACATCAGCAAAAGGGTAAGCATTATTGTCCCCTCTTTTTCTATTGCTTACACTGTGTTTCTTCATTTTCTTAAAATTAGCATTATGCTTAGTTATCAGCATATACATCATCAAATTGAATTATCTCCTTGTGCTTTATAATTGTGACCATTTTGAGTTTTTGGGTCAAACTTGCTGTTTCCAAGCACTTGAAATCACTTCATTAGTTATATTGTGTTACCATTTGTTTCAATTTGGTACGTTTCTTTTACCGTATCCATCACTATCATTTAAGAGATGTTTTTTTTCTTCTAAATTGCCAGTCAACTATAATAGTGGAGTCCTGAACCTTTCATTTTTCTTCTACCAAATGGGTACTGGATTATTATGATTTTTCGGGACTGCATCTTGCTTTGGTTTAGTATAGTAGAAAATCCCGTTTTTGAGATTCTGCCCAATTTTCAAGCTTGCTTTTCTAACGAGTAAAATCTTAACTGTAATGAATGGTAACTGTGCCAATTGCAATGCCATTATATTTGCTTTGTAAACTTCCATGATATTCTGGGTTTCACTGCTTTCAACTTTCCAAGTAACAGTATTAATCATGAATGCGGTGAGTTTGAAGAACTGGAGGCTGTCACAACAATGGCCATCATGGATGGTCCCTTGGAGCCATCATCATCAACTGCATCCAATGCTGCAGAGGTCCCTGATGATCCTGCCTTTGTGAATTTCTTCAGTGTATGCAATTTCCAAGTCAATGTTTCCTTAATGAAGTGTTCTCTTTTTTCAGTGCATTTGATTCTGCTCTATGATTGCATGCAATATGTTCCTGTGCATATAGAAAATTGTGTCACCCTATGACTATAATTTTGTCTTGTTGGTTGCTTTATCGTAAAGTGAGCTCTATCATGACAAATTGTTCTTAGTTAATGAATGTTTTCCCGTTCTTTCACCGCAACGATATATTCTGTAGTTAAGCATCCTAGTATAGCACACCAAATCTAATTGTTTAATCAATTATGTGTTTTTTATAAGGAGATGGCAACATCCTATCCGGTGAATCATGTTTATTCTGCAGTTCAAGTATCCATGTTTTCTTAGTACATCCATCGCTTTCTACATGTCATAAGTTTATCCACTGAGATTAATGAACAAACGCTGATAATTTCCTTTTAATTTGTGCCCTTTTTGTCTTTTTAGATATAGCATAGGGACAACATTTATTATGGGTGGCTATATTTTTGTCCTTTTATTACATGTTACAGACAGCTATGACCATTGGAAGTGCTTCAAATAGAGCAAATTATGGACAACCTTACCAATGTTCTGCTGCAATGCCTGCTACTTCTAACCCAGCGATTGTCGCTTCCCCTACAGTGCCAGTACTACCATATCCTCTATCATCTTCTAGTCCGTCGATGCCACTACATGATACACCTGAATTGGGAAGCAATCATACTAATCTTGTAAAGCCCTCAACATTCTTTTTGCATCCTTCCTCTTCTCCACAGATAGTGCAATCCGTCTCTACATTTTCACCAACTGCTCCTCTACTTAACCCTCCTCTGAGTCTGCCACGCCTGCACGGTGCACCGTTGCTTCAACCTTTTCCACCACCCACTCCTTCACCATCACTCACTCCTGCACCTGTCCCCACTCAAAACTATGGGTTATCTATCAGCAGAGAAAAAGTCCGGGAGGCTCTTTTGGCTCTCATTCAGGTTAGTGTACATCCATCTGCAATGCTCCAAATTAGACTTCCGGTTATGGAAGACTTTACCCTACACTGGAACTTTAATTCTTGTTTTAAAATCTGGTTTACTCATTTTCTCCCATGCATCTAATCAGCATTGAATATGTTTCAGGACAACCAATTCATCGACATGGTCCACCGAGCACTGCTAAATGCATATAATTCCTGACCACCAAATCGAGAATACGGGTACTATGATTTTTGGCTCAATAGTTTTGTTTTTCGGGCTATTGTTTAGGAGGTTTTGGGTTTCATCTCATTTAGTTGCCATTTACTAGAAGCTGAAAACACAAACTCTGGCAATTTGTCTTCCTCGATGGATTTGGTTGGTGGAGTTTATATGATTCTGATTCTTTATCTGGTTAGTGTAAACCGACTGCATTTATATACTTGTGCGACCAGATCTTTGATTGGTGATCATTATTTATATGGGTCAATAAAAACTGGTAGAGATTGTATTTGACATCAACTGGAACAAAATCCGATTTGATTTTGGTATGGGTATCGAATCGATTTCATTTAAATTTATATTTATGGGTATGATATAGAAAGTCATGATTCATGCCACATGAGCGGGATGGGTACCTCGCAATTTCTTTATGGTAGTGCTTTAGGGTCAAGTGTTTTTGTTTTCTATTTCTGAAAAGTATATTCAGTCTAATCTATTGGAGTTGTTAGAATCCGTCTAATCAAGATTAGACAGTCTTGAAATTATCTTAATTACGTTGATTTGACAATCTTTTACTGTTGTCTCTGATTTACTTTATATCTTTAAAGGTGTTGTCTTTTTTAAAGACGAGTATTCACACACGGACGCACTAAGAACAGTTATTGGAATACTAGTTCTAATAATGTTTTTCTTAAAACGTTTAATGTTTTCTTCCAAACGATTGGTGTCGTTTACATATACAAGTCTATTATCCACAATGAACTTCTCCAATACTTAAATTTAAATTAATTATGTATTAGATATCACATGTGACGACATTGTAAATCCACTTGTAATGTTTTTGGCATTCTGTTAACAACATACAAAATAATTATATACATGCATGTCTATTAAAAGTCTATTATATTCATATACTTGAAAGTGAGTAAATAATATACTATATATAATACTTGATAGTCTCTATATTATATAAAATAATTATTTACTCACATTCAAGTATATAAATACAATATATAATATATAAGCTTGTATATGTATTTAAGTAATAAAGAAAAATATTTGACCATGAAGTGTTGGATCAAAGTCTCGAAGGATTGGATAAAGAAAAATATATGAGCCCAGAGCATTAAGAAAAATATAAGCTTAAATATATAAACAAAAAATATAAGCTTAAACATATAAACAAAAAAATATTTCTAAATAAAACGAAAAGATGATAATAATTCAAAGGCAAGTTGTAAGCATCGAGGGTTGGATCAAAGTCTCGATGGATTTACATTGAAAGCTAAGTTATCATAGATATCGATGCAGCCCACCCACTGTCATAAAAGTGCAGTTCAACCACTTTATATGTATAAGAATAATCAAATCATATTTTATTTACAATTTTCTATGTTGTAAAATAATTATAATCTCATCCACACTTTCGATCAAAAGGTTATATTTTTAATTAATTGACCATACTCGATTACTGGTATTCATAGTTCTTTATTCTGTGTAAACTCATATTTTTTTCTTTGTAAGCTAACACGTATACTTTCGATTTATATAGACTACATTGTTATAAAATGAATACTTCTTAAAATTTTACACTGGTTTTAGATTTTTTTTAATGTTATTTTAAATCAAATTGTAACGCTTTTAATGATAACTGTTGAGATAAATGTTAAAATTCATAAAACATTTCTATTAAAGATAATTTGATTGAGGAAAATAAGTAAAGAAAATCAATAAAATATATCGTATTTTTAATAATTGAAATTCTAATTTTAAACATATCATATAAAATAAAGATATATTATATTAATAAAAGTATTATTTTAATAAATAATCGATTAAAAATATTAATTCTGTAAATATTTTTAAGGTGTTTTGGATTAAAAAATTTGTCAATTAAATCCGTTATCATTCCCTTGACTACGTGTCCCTAACAACGCCTTTGCACGGCATTCTCCTTCAAGGCTGGGATCCCACACTGGGCATTATTGGGCAGTATATTTATTGCTACAAAATAAATGGAAGGCAAGAGATGGTCAAAAACTGCATCGGATACTTTATATATTACAAAGATTTGTAACTTGATATATTATCAAGAATTTTTTAATATAAATAATTACAAACATGATTACAAATACCAACTTTTTTAATCAATAAGTAATTAATCTAGTAAAATGAGACACTAGATTTTTTTTAGACAATGTCAATAGTTCAAATCATGACGTTTATGAATAGAGTAAACTGGATTGAGAGAGTCGTCTCATAATGAACCTCTGCAAAACTAAATCTGAAATAATTGATCAATAGATCATATACCGATAATTAAACAAAATAAAAAAAAAACTTTAAAAATCATCTAAAACCATAATCAGAAATTCTGATATAAATTTTGTGATGAATTGCCGAGATAAAGAGCATGTTTGTTATAAATTTATTTGCAGGAATAGGTGGGCACTGCATTCTTTGTTGGTTTGGAGATAACTGCGTCGCACGCAAAGTTGCAGCGACGACTACGGATCTTGCCAATTTACATGACATGATTCTTAACACCACAGGGTGAAGTTGTAGTTACAGCTATTACCGATGTTATAACATAATTATTTTTAAAAAATAATTATATTTTTATATTATTGATGCAATTTATAATGTAATAATAATCTTAAAAATATTATGATGTATACGTTACACTGTGTTATAATAATATTATGATTTTATCTTGGAAAAGTTATAAAGCTAATCTAGTAAGTGGCAGAATAATGTTAAACGTGATTTCAGATCGGGTCCACATACTATACTAGTTTTTATAGATGTAGACTTGCACATTATAATAAGCTAAACTTGAGCTTCCAACCTATTTCCTAAGTGTGAGCGTTGACGAATATAATAAAACATCTGTCGTGCCTTAACAGCCAGCTGAACCCCGTTCTTATCCAAATAATTATATTAATTAATTGTTATTACCTCAGTTTCCATGTGCCTGTCTAGCCGTCACGCCCTCGTTATTTTATTCAAGAATGCTTAAATCCAAATATTGCGGGGGATAAACTACATAAATGATCATTAAAGTAGAAATAAAATTTTGTTTTCAGTATTAAAGTAATGAAACAGTTGTTAATATTATCGTTTTGTAACATATTAATCAAACAGTATTGATAACCATTATCATAATTATATAAATATGATGTAGCACGTTTGGACAACTGAGTTGGTACTTCCTAGGCCATGTTGGCACCTTTTGACAAACCATTTTGACTCTTAACTTGAAAAATTATAAATCTTAGTCGCACTCTTCCTCTGCTCTTCACATGACACTACATTACCAATTTCACCATGTTTGAGCTCTGGATCCTGATCAGGAAAAACTTGTGACTGTAAAGATGGCGCAATGTTATTCACATGTATGGTTGTAATAGCTAAGTGATGTTTATGGAGCTGAAGGTGAACTTGGTATTGTCTTGTCTGAGAAATTTATAGAACATGATGTCTAATGTATGTTTGATGCTCTGGAGATTGGGCATGTGGTTCAGTTGCATGATAAAATTTTTTGCTTCCTCTCTTGTAGCTGAGTCCCAAAGTGGTCATTGAAGCCTCAACTGTATTATATCATTTACTGTCAATCGTCCATTCTTCTCTGCATGCTCATCTTGTTGAACTCACAGTATTTTACACTTGGTTAGTTGCGGGTTTTATTTAGACAAAAATTTTCACTTCAAAATCTCTTAATTATATGGGATGAGATGATAATAGCTCACTTAATAAAATTTCTGAGGACAGTGACCATTTCAAATTTAAACTAGTCAAATCATGCCGTAGTGGATTATTTGATGTGCCTATGGCAGTCTCTATGATACTTTATCCGAGATTTTTCATGCTTGCCACTAAAACTGCAATTTCTTGTTTTCAAAGACTCTTTAAATTTTTAGAGAATATAAATCTAAAAAAAGTTATGGATAAGGCAAAAATCACTGCAAAATCTTGCATTGAAATCTAACAAAACATCATTGTCGTCTTCCTCAACCGATCATTGTCGACTTCCTCAACTTGGTGGAAATAGCTTGTGGTAAGTGAATGGCATGTCTTCATGTGAATAATATTGTGCCACTTTTACAATCAGAGGTTTTTCTTTATCAGTGTCCAGAGCTCAAGTATGGTGAAATCGATAGTGTTCGGTGAGAGTGTAGAGAGAGTGTGGTTGAGATTTATTTATGTTTTTAGTGTGCTTAAAAGTGAATAATCAAAAGGTGTTAACGTGATCAAACAATACTAATTCAATCGTTCAAATATGTCTTATCAGACTTCTATGACTGCGGTAATACTTCAATGACTGATTTATTATAAGACAATAATATTACTAATTATTTTATTATTTTTAAAACTTTAGCGTTAAAAACAAAAACAAAAAAATTATTCATACTTGAATGACATTACTTTAGGCAATATAATGTGACACAAAACACACCTCCCATCCAAGTTGCACACTACTTTAACAACCAGTGGTTCCTGAAGCATGTAAAAGAAGAGCGTCCCCATCAACCAACCAACTAGATTTGCCACTTGCCATTTAACAAAAAATAGAAGAAAAATATCAAAAACATGGATTATTATCAAGTCATTGTGTACGTTGTTCTTCCCCCCAGAGTTGGTCAAAAATGACCAAACGCGTTGAACCTCCTTTTCTGCTTTCGATGGCGGCACCCACACTCCAACTCTTAAGCTTTCACCACCTTCCAAGCAACATCTTCAAAACCCTCTTTATCTAATATATATATCCACACTCCTCCCGCTCTCTTCAAACACCAAAACAAGAAGAGGAGAATTTTGTTCCTTTTGTAATAATTTGTTGATTTTCTGACATGGGGTTTGATGATTCCGACAGGGCTTCATCGGAACATGTAATGATAAGGGAAGTTTGGTCGGATAATTTGGAAACGGAGTTCGAGTTGATCAGTCAAGTGATCGACGAGTACCCTTTTATTTCCATGGACACCGAGTTCCCGGGTGTTGTTTTCCGTCCGAAAGTGGACCCCACCAGGCCGTTCCACGGCCAATTCCGGCCGTCCGACCACTACAAGGCCTTGAAATCCAACGTTGATGCTTTGAACCTGATCCAAGTGGGCCTCACCCTCTCCGATTCTTCCGGTAACCTGCCCCGTCTCGGATCCGCCGACGGCGGTCGGTTCATCTGGGAATTCAACTTCCGCGACTTCGACGTGGAGCGTGACCCTCACGCGACCGATTCCATCGAGCTCTTGAGACGGCAAGGGATCGATTTCGACAAGAACAGGGAGAAAGGGATCGATTCGGTACGGTTTGCCGAGCTGATGATGTCGTCGGGACTCGTGTGCAATGACTCAGTGAGCTGGGTGACTTTTCACAGTGCGTACGATTTCGGGTACCTGGTTAAGATCCTGACCCGACGGAACTTGCCCGGGAGACTAGAGGAGTTTTTGACGATTCTTAGAGTGTTCTTCGGTAACAAAGTTTACGATTTGAAACACATGATGAGATTCTGCAATAGCTTGTACGGTGGGTTGGACCGAGTCGCTCGGACCTTGGATGTGAATCGGGCGGCCGGGAAATGTCACCAAGCAGGGTCCGATTCTTTGCTGACATGGCACGCGTTTCAGAAGATGAGAGACGTGTATTTCGTCAGTGACGGACCGGAAAAGCATGCCGGCGTTTTATATGGATTGGAAGTTTATTAACAATATTTTGTTAATTAAATTGTAGAATTATTGAGGAATAATTAAAATTATATTAATTCATTGATTTAAACTTTCTTTGACCTATAGTGGAAAACTCCGCATTGATCCAATTTAAAGAGTTAAATGTTCTAAAAATGGAATCTAACATCGATAAAGGATAGGGAAAAACACATTGCAAAAGGTACTAGAAATATACAAGCATAAACTTCAGTTCACTTGAGTAACCACAAGCATGCATTGCAACAAAGAAATAAGCATCAAGCACAACTTTCCCTGTGTTTTTCCTTCATTTTCTCTACCACTAAACAGATTAGGAAAAACAGTAAAACTACTTACCCAATCTTCCAAAAAAACAGCAACCCCACAAAGTTTCTTTCAACAAACCACTCATAGCTCTCTATCTCCTTCAAAACATGGATTTGAAGGCAATTCAACCAACGAGAAGCAACTCAAAAACTCAAATCTTTAAAACAATCCAAATTCATAAGAAAAATGAAGAAAAAAATGGAGCTTTAAATCTAACTTCCTCTACCAGACTGTTTGGTTCTCAACCCACCATTTCTTTTTCTTTTTCGATCCAAGCTCCCACCTATCATCCTACTATAACCCCTACCCATCAACCCTTGTTTTCAATCTTTCACTATAACTACTAAATCAAAGCTGTTTCTTTTCCCTTCCCTAGATGTTGCCACGAGCTTTAACCTTGGAGATTCCTGGAATTGGCTTCATTTATAAGAGCATATCTTAAACCCCAGTTTTGTGTGCTCTTATAATGTATACAATATTCTATTCTCTTCGGATAAAGTGCGCCACCATTAAACTTGTAGAGGACAAACATGTTTTGTAGGTGAAATTACTGAGAATCACATTCACAGTACGGATGGAATGATTTCTATTTTTCTCTTCTTTTTAGAGTTTTTGCCGCGTTCTTACATTTTGGATAATGTAATAAAACGAAATTTTTAAAAAGAGGGTAAAATACGTTTTTCATCACTCAATCTTGACCACATTTCCATTTTGATCGCTTAACTTTAAAAACTTTTCAATTGATCAATAACTTTAACATTGTCTATTTTTTATTACTCGGAAGTAAAATCAGAAATAGAGTGATGCGGCCTTTTTTTACTAGTTTTATGGTCATTTATATAAGCTCATAATCAGTTTCAATAATCATGGGTTGCTTTGTTTTGGTGATAAATTAGTAATTAGGTGTAAGATTTAATATTTGATAATTTTAAGTAATTAATATTTGAAATAAACTGACCTCCTCAACACAAATATTACATTGTACAAAGCTGAAATAAATGAGAAAAATACAGCAATCAAAACCTCTCTATGATACAAAGGACGCCCATAATAGTATCTCTTCATCAACTCAACACCAAAAACCAGGAATAATGTATAAGTAATTAAATGTGAAAAATGCTCAACACTACCAACCCTTTCGAAGAACTACCCAACTACCGTCAACCCGCCCGTCTCAATCTAAAGGGAGAGAAGACCATATCGCAATGTTCAGCTGCTTGAAACCAAAGTAAAGCTGCCATACCAGCAATTTAATTCCCGAACTAGCATCTTTCATAAATCTCGAGGCATATCACGTGGTGAAAATTGGCTTTTAATCTGACAGATTACATATTTGGGATGCCTGTATATACCAGAATCTCTTTCAGGTGGTTGCATGAGCCCGAATGAGTATATAGAAACAAGCGGAAGGGTCTGCTACACCCAAGCGAGAGAGCCTCGATCGTCTGTTACTTGAGGACGACCTCTAGTAGGCGTCGGAGGTCTGTTAGCATTCAGCTCCTGGTCCATGAAAATGGAACACGGGTATTAAAAGCAACGCTCGTAAAACAATTAAAGGCATGTCATAATAATATTCGTTTAGTTATAGCTAACGAAGAGAAAGAGGTGGCACCTGCATCCATGTATCATCTACATGACGTTCCGATGATGCTTCAGGTGACATTGCCGGGGGTAGAGGATGAATGAGTTTCGGAACTACTACAAAATCTCTACCCAAAACTAGGATTGCACCAGCATTGTTAGCAGTACCTGAAAAAACAAGCATGAAGCAAAATTTGAAAGGCTAAAATGGTCTGTTGAGATGAGACATGGTATGTGTATTAAAGTAGGGTCAGGGACACACCGCAATAATTGGTTGCTGAGAAAAGTGTGATTAAATGCCCCTGAGCAAAGCGCTCGAAGCCATCCATAACACACTCATGAGCTCGAACAATCAACTGAAGATCATTGTTGTTGCAGAATTCCATGACACGATCAGGCTGCAAAACACCATTTACGTAAGCAGAAAAATGCAAACCAGCCTTCAGTTAAATTAACAGAAGTTTTGAAGTAACACACTAACCCCAAAAGTAACCAACCCCGGACCTCTAGCATTTGGTCGCAACCCTTCTACACTATCATTCTCTGTTGGATCAGACCTAGAGTAGAAACAACAGTAAAATGTAATTGGTAAAACAAAGCATGAATCCTATATTTAACGAACATAGAAAAACAGTAACATGATCAGACCATAATAAATCCATAAGAACGATCGAGCCTGCTTCCATTGTAATTGGACGCTGTAGATTCTCAATCTGTTCCACATGATTTATAGACCGGCCAATGCCACCATGCATACAAATGATTTTCTTTTCGATTAAAGCGGCCAGAGGAAGCCAATTGAATAAACGGTTTATGCATTGCCATGCCCATATTCCATCTCTCTCACCCTGTAACACAGGCCATCATATTTGTGAATAAATGTTATACACAGAATGCAGAACATTTTCTCTATCACATCTAAGAGAATACCATGCGCTCAATACACTCGATCCGGAAGCCAAAAAGTGCATTGATATCTGCAGCCTCATGATTCCCCCGAATTAAATGTACGTTATTGGGATGCTCAACCTGTTATGTTAATGAATTATATGAAAATCTTGGTTCATCTCAACTTCAATGGGAAATAAAAGTAAGAATGAGAAGATTATCAAAGCATCAAAATTCTGAATTTACCTTCAAAGCAAGCAGAAGGGTAATGGTCTCCAAGCTGTGCTGGCCCCGGTCTACATAATCTCCTAGGAAGAGATAATCTATATATCTGATAGTATTTTTTTTTAAATCAGCATCAAGTAAATAAAATGCTGAGATGAAAAACAAAGGTGCATACAGTAGATGCAGATTACACATAAGAAGACAACAGTAATAATATATATTAAAAATGTCAGTAAAAAGCCTTTAGAAAACGATAATCTTTTCAGCAAATCACTTACGCGATGTCCCCAGCCGTTGAAGGTGAACCATATTCATCAAAAAGGCGCATAAGATCCCCAAACTGTCCATGTAGATCACCAAAAATCTTAATAGGAGCCTTCAGCTGTAAAACAGTTGGTTCGACCGCAAATATTTTTTCAGCATTTTCACAGAGATCTGCAATTTCATTGCAATCTAAGAAAAACTGTCTGCAAACTGGAGGCTTCCAACCACGAGGCTTCAAAAGATGTTCAATGACCTGGTGCAGGCACCATTTTACATTGATGAATTAATCTTTTAAAGACTGAAAGATCTAACAGGAGCAACAGTACAAGACTAATGCAATTAAATTGATGAACTTTTATCCGCTACAACTTCATCATTATCTTGGTGACCAGTAGAAAAACAAATCTGAGGTTCATCCATAAGAAGTACTACAAATAGATTATTAAACTGGAATATTCAAGAGAAAAATGGATTTTTATGTCCAGTAATCCAATTAAAACTCAAGGATGAATTCTTTAAAAGGCACAGAAAACAAATAACAGAAGCAACTGATCAGAAAAATCATTAACTAATAATATTTTTAATGCTGATGTTCTTGGCTTAAGATTGCAAGGCATGAAATGCATTGAGAGCATGGTAATAAAATCTGCCCTACTTATAACCACAAACAAAACAATTTGCTGCTTTTTGAGCTTTTTTCTCTTTCGACCTTTACTCTTTTCATAAGCCTAAGTTGTGGATTGAGAAGCTTAAGGACATTTAATAATTAAGCCAAAAAGTGCAATCGGTACCTTCTTTGGGACACTACTGATTGACATCTGCCTATCTAAGAGTTTCCTTGCTGCAGTTGCATTCTCTGGAGTTCCATAGCTAACCCGCCTGCCTTCATTTTCAAATTGGTCAATTGAAAGTTGTCTGACCATTCCACCTAAAGCTCCACCAGTCTCAGCAGCAACGACAATCTGTTGACATAAAGGAAACATTGGGCACAAAATTATATAACAGAAAATGCCAATATTGACTTGAGACCAGTGTAGTGTAGACCAAATTTTCCAATACTGACAGCTCTATGGTGAAGCCGAACTCCAGCTGGAGTAGCATTATTTGACCCGGTAGAGTCAGGCATCTTAGTCGAGGTAGATGTCTGTTTTCCACTAGGTGTAGCCTCTGCCCCTCGATCCCTACCGGGAAGTTCAACTTCCCCATTAACTTGCCGTGCCTTGGCAGCAGCCAGTGTTGCACTAATAGCCTCGGCTTCAGCAGCTGATGCTTCAACCAAATACTCGACGCCTTTGCTCATCCTCCTGCAATATAAACCACATTGTTGTAGCTACTTGGATTAATCGAGGAAGCTTAAGAATTCAATAACCATCTAACACGACAAAAATAAGTGGTAGCTTACCGGGATCCTTGAAGCATGGCATTCTCAGTGCTTATGTCAGTATATGTATCCCCATTTACAGGGGGAGCAACAGGATTTCCCAGCACAACTGCTCCATTGGGAACTGCTTCAGACATTGTTTCCCTTGTTCTCTCATCAATAAATCCATACCTTCCATGTAACCGCCCAGGCTGCACATTAGAAGAAGCAGCTGCAGCTGCAGCATGTGAAGCTGCTGTCGTTGTCTCAGCAGCAGCTAGGTCTTCAGCAACTAGCAAGTCATCAAGCAACACCCCTATACAGCATATATACAATATATTATTGCACTTCAGATTATCAAGTATCAACTCTCATATGGATTAGCATTAACTACCAAAGTTTTACAAAAAAGTGAACTCCATGATATATAAAATACAAGAAAAGAAGAGAAGAAGGTGCATAAAGTTCACTCTTTGCTAGTTTTAAACATCAAATATGACCACATGAAGTGGGGAATAATCAAAACCTCCAAAATTATCCCTTGGATCAACTTTGGTCCAAACCACCAGCTTCCAAGTTTATATACAAATTCTACAATGCAGAAGAAAACTTCCTCTTCCTAGTTGATGCCTTCCATCACCTACTTGCTATATCAGTCAATGCACAAGTATAAAGATATGTAAGCTGGAACAATAGTGCCTTATCTTCCTAAACAAATGAGCTATTTCCTCAACTCATGCACCAGCAGCCAGAAAAATTCACCAACTCAAAATATATAAATGAACAAGGAAGATCATTTTATGAAACAAATGAAGTGGGCCAACCTAAAGGATTCGGTTTGAATCCCATAACGCATCAATTAAATATCACAATTACAATTAGTAACCGTCGAAAATAAAAATAAATTATGTATAGAGAAAACATCATTATTTCACAAAATATAAACAACAATAAGCCTTCTAGATTAATCACATAATGGAGTTCTAAAGTGAAACTATAATCATGTATGACAATAAACAGTGGCATATGCATCAAATCGATAAGTAATAACTCCATAAGAAGGCTAAAGAGTTGGGGTATACATATTGTATAATAAAAGGCTATCTTACCACCACGTAAACCACCATAAATAAATATCAAGTCACCAATAGCTGCAGCGGCATGTCTGCAGCGTCTTGTCAACTCAACTGAAGCATCCCCACCAGCAGCATCAGCACTGAATCTTCCTGTTCTTGGACTTGTAACAACAGCTTTTGTGTCACACCAAACTCCCGCAGCAGTATCCAACACTACCAACAATAGGAACAAGTTAGGAACTTGTAGATTTCCAGTGAAGGTGTTTTCTTTGACAACAAATGGATGAATGCTCAAGATGATAAAAATATCATTTAACATGTTTATATGCCAATAATAAAATAATGATGATGAAACTTTCCCACTATTTTACATAATTCTTAACAAAATTCCAGAAATTTATACTGCCTTAGTTGAAAGACAGAAATTAACCTCTAAACCTAAATATTTTACCAACCCAAGTTTGATGCATACAGGTAAAACAACGAGCAGAGAACATCCTGTGATAAATAAGTCAAGACACCAGGGAAAATATCAAGAACCTGCAACACTTGATGAGTCTTCAACCATGCGTCCACCGCCAAGTGCCCCACCAGAAACATGGAGCCTTGCATTGACAAAGACCTAGAAACATATCATCTGCATATGATTCATCTAACTAAAAGAAGTCCTAGATGAACTAGATTGTTGAAAAACGAAGTGGGGGAAAGAAAAGAAGATCTCATTCTCACTGCTGCGTGTTGATATCTAGGAGATGGTGAGACACCTGGAGCAATTGCCCATTCCCAACGACCATCCCTGTGTTTCGCAAGTCCATATGCACTTGCCAGTGGCTGAGAAAATAATCAGAGAGAGAAGAAATCATGAAGAGAGAATCTAATGGTGCAAAGGGATGTAAACATTTTAAAGGGGCAAAATTAGGACATAAATTGCATGCATATCAGCTCAATCTTTTAAAAATTCATCATTGCTATTATTTTCAAACCTCAGAATTCATTAGAATGCCCCTCTCCCTACGTACACAGATAAAATGTATATACAGATTAGGACCAACACTTACTCAGATTATTTGAACTTCTCCCCAACTGAACAGCGAAAACTACCCAAAAGCACTAATAATTGACAAGATAAACCTATAGGTTATGAAATCCTCTGCCATATTGTTCAGAAAACTAAAAATTTTAAGAAAAAGGAAAAAATGCCATTTATTTACTAAATCTAGACACCACAGAATGCAAATTTCTATACATACCACACTGTTTGCATCCCTCCCTCCACAGAGCAGAAGAAGACCGTCTGAGCGTGCACTTGCAGTAGCATACCTAGTTAAACAAAAATTGTCAACAAGGAATTAGTCTACAATCACCTTGGTAAACCATCATAAAAAAAATACAAAACAATAAATAGTACGCAAGCTTGGCATCATCATTTCTGAGACCATAAATAAGACTATGAGCTTTAGCATACAATTATGTAAAAACTTTAAAATCAATATGCTATGAAGGAAGAAATGCAGACAGATCATAGATACAATAATAGCCATCATGTCCAACCAAATATAAAGTAAAGATAGGCATATATGGTATCCATATCACAAAGGTGACTATTACTGTTTTTCATATCATGCATGCTGCTACTTCTCAGAGACCCAAAACTATAAAATAGAAAAGATTGTATAATCTAAGATTGATGCTGAAGCACGAACACCAGTCTGCAAGTTTGTGTGAGAGAGAAAGATAGATTACATGCATGGTGGCGGACCTTCCCCTTCAGGTTCCAATTTACGCCATTCATAAGGCTTGGCAGCAGTGTCCAAGGCCCATACATCAGCCAAAGGTCGCTTTCCTAGTAATTATGCACCAAAATTTTTCAACAAAGAATTCACTAGAAAGTTTCCTGAAAATCTGTTACATGCAACAAAAATGGAAAAACAGATTACTTACCATCATTCCCACCAATCGCCATGAGATACCTTTGCCCCACCAAAGCCATCACATGTCCATAGCGTGGCCCTGGGCCAGGGCCTTGAACAACAACTCTGAAATATCATAGAAAATTTAAATAAAAAGACCAAACTTAACGCTATAAATAAGGTGCAGGTACAAGCATTGTTTAGGGTCAAACCTATGCCACCGTGGTCGTTGCTGTGTGAGGTCAAGAACATGAAGATCCTCAGCAGACAAGCCAGCTGGCCCAATCCCACCCTGTGTTATAAGAAGATCCACGTGATGAATTACTATTGAGAAGGAAGAAGTTCGAGAAAATAGAAGGTAAACAGAGAAAAGGTATACTACAGATTGTCGCACTGTGTACTAACCTGAATAACAACCATAGTTCCAACAGCAGTTGCAACATGTGCAGCCCTTGGTGTAGGTGGCTCTCCCAAAGGTGTGATCCTGTGAAATTAATCACATGATAAGCCAAGAAGAATTTAAGGAAGTAAAACAGCAGAAATGAACCCTTAGTCTTAGACTTACCTAGACCATTTATTAGTTAACACGTCATAACAATGCACATCAGCAGTAGCACCTGCTAGTCCTGTAATATAATTGGAATTAAAACAAAAATTTTACGAAACATATGCAAAATTCTTAAGAATTAACTGGTTCAAAGAGGATTAGGGGCGATAACAACAAGGCTTGGCACGCCATATGTTACAAACAGATATCCTGGGGTCCTTAACAAAAATCAAGTAAAATAAGGCCCTAATCACGCATAATTATTGAAACCAATAAAAATACATTATCAAGTTTTACACCATAAAGAGTATGAACGATATGTTGTTGACTCCAAACGTGAAAGATGCTACCATGGCAAATGCCAGTAGCTTTTTTATTTTAAATTGGAACTGTGAGCTGAAAACAGACATATCTCATACAAGCAGTTTTAAAAAAACCAATCAAAACTAGCACCATAAAACATCTTTAAAGAGAATATTGTCTATTTATATTAACTGCACTTCCAGCTCTGTCAGCAAAGCCTGCTCTAGAGACATTGGAGCAAAAAGGTTTTGCAACAGATACTGAAACATCAATTACACACGATTCAAGAAGGAAGAAGTTAAATCACTCCTAGTCTTCCGCCATTCTGTAACACAAAATAAAATTCAATTTGATTTGATTTGATCTGCACTTAGAAAACATAAGGTGTATGCGCAACCTCCAAAATTTCATGCTCCAGCAAGTCAGCAACAATAATTTCAAGTAACTTGGTATTCAACAAAGAAGAACCTTAAAGACAATTATATTTATCTATTATTCCTATTAATGTCTGCCTTCTACTTCCTTTTAGAAGTAACCTCTTCACTCTTTAGAGTATTTTTTTTCTTCACCAATTCCAATAGAAGAAGAAGACAGTTATATGCATTATGAAACTAAGTTGGCCTTGAATTAAGCTATGGTTTCTCACACACATATATCAACATCTATACCTGAAACTAAATCACTTAAAAAGACAATAATTTTAGGCCGTTTTAAGCAACATCAAATCAATATCAAAGGGGGAAATTGTACTGATGCCAGCGCTTCCAGCCGATGATGGAGCTCCTGAAGCAGCAGAATTCCCTTCCAGTGCGGTGGCACCACCAAACAGAATCAATCTGGGCCCAATATAACCAGGCGTCCCTTCTTGCCCCACCGCAGCCACAGCCGTTAAGGTATGACCACACCTAGGGCCGGGGCCATCTTCTTTCTTCTCTATAATCGCATTCACCACCGAATAAGGAGGCGCACATCTCGGCCCCACCACCATCGTTTGAGCCTGTCCTTGACCATCAGGCACAGCAGGTGCGGCGTCCTGCTGCAGCAGAGGAGACGGAGATCCACCAGGCCCCGGCGATGAAGCCTGGTTCTCTAATTGCTGATTTTGCTGTTGTGGATCCCTCTCCATCGACGAGTCCACGTCCATTCCTTTAAAGCTCCCGAACAAAACCTTAGGTTTCAAGATATCGTAAGCAAAGTAAGAATCTTATCTTTCCTCCACGCTAGCGCTCCTTCATTGATCGTGTAAGCTTGAGCTCTAACTTTTCACTGCTCGACTTTTGCACTTATTAATTTCGCCTTAATAGATTGCCAATGAAGATACGAAAGGCGTGAAATTGAAAGCTGTAGAAGAAAAAGCTCTACTCCTTTGCCAATGGCATTCGCTCACCACTGCCGGCTAAAATAATAAATAAAAGCTCTAATCAGGGCAAAACAAGATTGGCCAGCTAATTAAAATCAAATCAGATCAAATTTCCATCTCCGATCAACATTTCGAAAACCCTAGCTCAGATTGTGAATTAACCCACCACCTAAGAAAACACGACAAAGTTTTTCAGTCAAATTTATTTTATTTTTCCATAAAAATAAAGAGAGAAAATTTTTTTTGGGGGGGGATTCTCTTTTCTGTTTTTCTTTTCCTTTTCGATGCTTTTTCTTCTCCCTTTCTCTCTCCCTATAGACCTCGAAGCCGTCGACGAATCAGAGAGAAAAATATTTGAGGTTAAAATATGTCCAAGTTCATTGTAATCTTCATTAATTTTGAATTTAATCCTTTATTTTTAAATTCAAAATTCAAGTATAATGTAAATATTCTTTTGTTAAATTTGTAAATGACATTTCAAAGAAAAAAAAATTTATAACTCGAGAGACATTTGAACAATATAAAAACAATGTCTATTAAAATAAATGTTAATAGTATTATAATTAGATTTGAATTTTTAATTCTACAAATATTAAATTTAAAAATATATAAAAAATCAAAATATTTGATATTAAATTCATAAATTTTATGTATTTTAATAAAATAAATATTAATGTCACGTTTAAGACAGTGAAATAAAGTTCATTAGAAGAATTTAAAACAATTGACCGTCAAAATAACGATTGACATGGTAATTAATCGTAACAGTCAAAATTTAAGTTGATTCGAACATAAAGGGTAGCGTTGGTGGCTTGGTCTGTCCACTTTTCTGTCATTTTCTTTTTTATTGTTCAGTTGATTGTTGTTCCATTTTGTTATTTTCTAGTTATATGTTAACTTATTTATAACAATAGTTTCTTCTTTTCTCTAATAAAGAATATCACGACTATTAATCTCAGTACACATTTCTTCTATTAATCTTATTCTTGATCTTCAATTCTATGAGATTCATTGGTTGCTTGTTTTATTGATGCATGATCTTTATTCATTTGTGTATGATATTTCAATGTCATTAGTCGTTTACTATTCTATTTTATTTATAATTATCTTGAATGCATTTCTTATGTTAATCAAAATAACGTATTTTATAATTTATGCAACCTACGTATCTATTTCAAAAAAAAATTGATTCAGACGTTAAAAAGAAAATGAAAGAAAAATAGAAAAGATATTTTTTTATATGAATTGAAGATTATATCGTTTTGATGTAAATTTATTTTTATAATATTCAAAATGATATTATTTTAATACATGTTAAAATTGAACGACCAAATTAATCTTTTTGAAAATTTATTGAGTAAAATATAAATAAAATTAAAATTAATCGGTGAAATCTATTATTAACCATAAAAAAATGCAGCTCAACCTAATAATTAACAATGTGTATATTTTTTCTCAAAATATAAATAAGACGACCAAATTAGGTTCCCAAACTTCATAAGAAAACAAAAATAGCATCTGAGGAGGCATAGATGTAATTTCATCGAAGCAAAGCAAATTCGGTCAATTCCTGCCTGTGTTCTCGTTTGGTGGGCGACCCCCTCTCTTTATAAACAACAAAATCCAGAATAAACCCAACCTCCCCTTTAATCTTTTGACAACTTTGTAAACAATTCCCATTCTTTTCTTCTTTTCTCTCATCTATTTGTTTTATTAAATTTGATCTGATATTCTTTTTGTTTATGTAATTAAAATCGACAAGGATGTTCAACGGAATGATGGATCCTGAGTTGTTAAGAATCGCTCAGGAACAGATCAGTCGTATGTCACCCGATGAGTTATCGAAGATCCAACAACAGGTTCTTTTTTTTTATCTTTGTTCATTTGTTGTTATAATCTTGTTGATTTTTGTTTTTTTATCAGAATTATCAAACCCCACGTATAATTTAGTAACTTTTATGTCTTTTTTCAGTCTGGGTATTTTGGTTTCTGTGAATTTATGTTGGGTTTCAGTTTTGATTTTACTTTTAATTCAGTAGGAATATATATATATATATATATACAATGTTGAATTGCCTTCTTATTGGTTATATTTGTACCTTTATACGATGTTACATCTCAAGTTACACTCATTTTAATTGAGTTAATTGTCTAGAAAATTAACCATTGTGCTAATATATATGTATGTATGTGTGTATGTATGTATATATATGTATGTATGTATTTCATGAATTTCTTAAGAATCGGGAGTTTGGAATAAAATTAATTCAGCTCACAATTTGTTAGGTTTAGTAATTAATAATGGATTTGAACTACTAGTAATCAGTTTGTACTTAAGTAGTGCATTTTTCTTAGTATATTACATTAATGGTTGATTTGATTGTGGATTCAATGGCATTGCAGATGATGTCTAATCCTGATTTGATGAGAATGGCCTCAGAAAGCATGAAGAACATGAGGCCAGAAGACTTGAGACATGCTGCAGAACAATTAAAGCACACTCGTCCTGAGGAGATGGCGGAGATTGGTGAGAAGATGGCCAATGCGTCGCCTGAAGAGATAGCTGCATTGCGCCCGTGCTGATGCTCAGATCAGTTATGAATTAAGTGCTGCTGAGATGTTGAAGAATCAAGTGAGTTTTTGCCACCCAGCGTCAACATTTCTTTTGTTATTTTCAAACAATCAGATAGATGAAAATGTATGCCCCACAGTAGAATAGTCAATAGATTTTTAGTCCATAATCCTAATGAATGTGATCAATTCAAGCCCCGAAGCTCATAAAAGAGCCACAATACTCAAGTTTTAAAGAATTGAACTCATTGTAAAAGCTTTGATGATATACTATCATACTAAGGGGTGGTCCTAAACCATTGAGTTGTATAACTTAAACACGTCAGTCAAAATTTGAATACAAGTTGTGTGTAAAAAGTGCCAGATCAATTGTGTTAATCGTTAATATATGTATGGCTCATTTGTGGAGGCAATTCATTGCTAGAGATGTACCACATGCATTTTGTTGTGGGACATAAGAAGTCCGTCACCTGCATGACCTTCCTTTTTGTGTGTATCTAAATAACTTATGCTAAATATTGTTGTCGTATGGTAAAATAAGACTCCCCCATCTGTTTCCAAGAAGTGCTGACATAATAATTGTTTACCTCCCTACATTGGATTTAAGAAGAGCTCTGCACTATAGAATTCTTTTCAAATAATTGTGTCAGTTAATCTTTATATCTTAATCAAAACTTTAATTTTAACTATGAGCTGCCCTGGTCACTTGTTTTTTTTTTACTTAATGTTAACCCTCATTAACTGGTGCCTGACCCAGAAAAATGTGTATTTAAAATTTTCAGGGGAATGAGCTTCATAAGCAAGGGAAGTTCAATAACGCTTCTGAGAAATATTTGCTTGTAAGGCAGTAATCATATCTTTAATCTTTTATCCAATTATGGGGAAAAATCTTGCCTTTTATTTTAGATATTAATTTATGTATTTTATCTGTATTTTTTCCCTATTAATGAAAATCTTTGTTGCCTTCTTTACACCCTTAGGCAAAGAAAAACCTGAAAGGACTTCCATCTGCGAAAGGAAAAACACTTTTATTGGCATGCTCTCTTAATCTCATGTCATGTTACTTGAAAACAAGGCAATATGATGTGTGTGTACAAGAAGGCTCTGAGGTATGAAGACTCCATGTTCTCCTTTTATTGTCATTTGTATGCTACCATTAGCTTTTGTCGTAAGTTAAATCCTCAAGTTGTCTCCCAGCCCAATATAATGACATAAAATTATTTAATACCTATTCACCATGCTACTAATCATTAATCAAATAAATTAATAGTTCTCTAATTAGCATTTCATTCTTTGTAATCCTCTATTTCCTTTCTGGCTAAAATTATGTTTTTATTGACAGGTTTTGTCTTATGATGCAAAGAATGTTAAAGCTCTTTACCGAAGGGGTCAAGCATATAAGGAACTAGGCCAATTAGAAGTGAGTTCTATGTGCACATGAATTTTGTCAATAACTACTGAATTGCATTTTTAGTACATTTTCAGATTCTGGAATAACTGCTTATATTTTTTTTCTGTTGCTGATAACCTTTCTGAAATAATTAGGATGCTGTCTTGGACTTGAGAAAAGCACATGAAGTTTCACCAGATGATGAAACAATCGCTGATGTCTTGAGGTATTAACACTTTTTTCTTTGATTTCTTTTACCTACTTGCTCTTGAACCTTGTCAAGGGTGAGTGATGAAGCACTTAACCATTGAAGACAAGGGAAGAGTTGGTGAGGTATCAACACTTTTGAATTAAAATTTTGCAAACATGTCATAAGTTTTCATCAGCTGCATATACTTATAAAGTTTATCCTCCGATATCAACACATCATTACCATTGTTGGTTGGGATATGGTAAACACAACTCATTTTTTAGAAAAGAAAAAAAAAACTTGTTTTTGGATTCACCTGGTATGCTGCTTAGTGCTTAGTTTTAAACATTATTCTTAAAATTGATGAGAGGTCATTTTTTGTTAAATGCTTCATGGTGGTTAGTGATGCCAATTTTTATGCAGGGATGCTGAGGAAAGATTGGCTAGAGAAGGTGGTCATCAAGCACCCCGGGGTAGGTTTCTCATCCTCGATTTTTGAGTTTCTTATGGCTACTCTCGTTCTCTCTTTTATATCTCTTTGAAGTTTACATTTCTTTTTTCTCATTTTTCAGGAGTGGTAATTGAAGAAATAACTGAAGAAACTGCTAGCACATCTTCTGCTCATCTTCAAAGTTCATCTACTGAACCTTTGTTGAAACAACCAGGAGAAAGTAGTGGAATATCTAAGAGAGAGAGAGTGTACAATGTTGGGGACTTGAGAACCAATTCTGAGTGTCTGCAGGTTCTAAAGGAGGATCCAGAGGCACACAGGTTTGTTTCCATTATCACAAAATTGTCTGTTAGGTGATCTTGATTTTCAGTTCTCTTATTCTGTCGGGCTCTAAAATTTCAGTTCTCTTATTCCCCATTTTGGTTAGCAGGTCCTTTCAGAATTTCATTTCTAGTGCCGAACCTGACACCCTTGCTGCTATGGGTGGTGGTAAAGTTGGAGAGGTGTCGCCGGACATGTTTAAGACTGCTTCAAATATGATCAGCAAGATGTCGCCTGAAGAGCTACAAAGAATGGTTCAATTGGCATCTTCATTTCAGGGGGAAAATCCTTATACAGGTGGATTTGGACCTGGCTCCGTTCCTCCAAATGTGACACCTGACATGCTTAAAACTGCAACTGATATGATGACCAAGATGCCTCCAGAAGAGCTTCAGAAAATGTTTGAAATGACATCTTCTTTGAAAGGGAAAAACTCTATTTCCACAGCAACAGCTGCAAACAATTACAGGCTAGATTCAGATGCTAAAGTTAAATATCCCGAATCTCAGACGGCATCTGTCACCAATGTTAAAAGTGGTTTTGGTGAAACCGGGTCTTCCAGTTCTAGTCGTTTTCCAACTTCAGTGAGTGCTGAGTCAAGTTTTCCAACATCAACTGCTGATCTACAAGAACAGATGAGAAACCAAATGAAAGATCCAGGAATGCGGCAGGTATGACAAATATAGAAAATAGCTGATAGAGTCAATTGCAATAGTTTCTTCATAAATAAATCTTGATTACTCCTAGACCGTGTCCGTTAATGTTTACTTGTGAACTGGGCAGATGTTTGCATCAATGATGAAAAACATGAGTCCAGAAATGATGGCAAACATGAGCGAACAATTTGGAATGAAGCTTTCTAGAGAAGATGCTGCAAAAGCTCAACAAGCCATGTCATCTTTATCACCCGAGGACCTTGATAGAATGGTACATTTATTTACTGTTTTTACATTTCTTTTATATTTAGGACTTGGTAATGGATAAATGATAAAGCATATATCGTCATTCTTTAAACATAAGCCTAATGGTCTGAAATGATTCATCGATTGAACAATTGTTGATGTTTTGCTGAAGTATTCTCTCCCAAGATTCACATCTATCCTACAGTTAGGCACAACACTCAGGACCTTCGAAATGCCCTTTCAAATACGTGCAAAATGTTAAAATTTTGAACATACATGTGTTTAGGGGTGTAAACGAGCCGAGTCGAGCTCGAGTATTGCTGAGCTCGACTCGACTCGACTCGAAAACTCGCGAGCTTAAAATTTCAACTCGACTCGAACTCGAAATCCTGAACTAAAGCTCGTGAGCAGCTCGAAAAGGCTCGAAATGAAGAAAAAAAAATCTTAAACTTAATTCGATTGAAGCCTCAAACTCGAACTTGAACCTTAAATACATGAAAATCTTACTATATTTTTAAAAAAATCTTACTATATTTAAAAAAAATCTGTACATAAATGTTAATATTATTAATAATTTATTTAAAAAAAATAATATCTTAATATATTATATTTTCGAGTTGCTCACGAGCTTTTCGAGTTGAATATCAAGTAGCTCGTTTCGGCTCGTTAAGAGCTCGAGTCGAGTCCATTCGATTCGAGTATTTATCAAGCATTGATCGAGTCGAGCTCGAGTAGCTCACGATCTATCTCGTCTCATTTAGAGCCCTATATGTGTTGGACACTAGTCTGTGTAATGTGTGTGGTAGTACCTTGTAATTGGCTACTTTTTTACCATTCATCATTGTCTTCTGCGCTAAGGTCACTGATTTTGCCGATTATGGTTGATTTTTCCGTTATCTTATTTTAACATTTTGCCTTGAAACACCAACTTTTACCCCATGCAGATGCGCTGGATGGATAGGATCCAGAGAGGAGCCCAGGGTGCGAAGAAAGCAAAGAACTGGTTGCTTGGGAAACCCGGTATGATTCTGGCAATATGCATGCTCATCTTGGCTGTGATTCTTCACAGGTTGGGCTTCATTGGTAGTTAGAGACGGGACCAATCTCCATTTTGATTGTAACAGACCCTTGCAATTCTACTTCTAATCAAGATAGTGTTGGAAACTATCATGCTTCTTTGGTTGCAAATAGACTTGGCAAATTGTGTACCGTCTCGTGTTTATTCTTTCTCTCGTCTTAATCTTGTTTAAGATATATATTTATATAATTTTGACACATTAATAATTTATATTTTGTAGATTTTAACATATTCGTGCAGTGTTTTAGTTATTTCTCGTCTAGTATTCTAAATTGTCAGGTTTAGTTGCTAGATGGTAGAGAGGCATTTCAAGCAACATGTTTTCTGAGTTAGGATCCAATTCATTATTATTTTTAATCAAGCAATACATTGTCATTACTATTTATGTGTGTATGTATAAGTTGAGCATTGAGGTTGATTTATCTGAACGGATGTCTTATAAACATGAATAATTGAGTCAAATAAATGTTTGGCCCTCAAAGTTGTCAATTTTTCTCACTTTAGTACCTAAAGAAGTTTTCTTTATCACTTTAATATCCGAAGTTTCAAATTGGCCCCTAAAGAAGTTTTTTTAAGGATAAAGTGCACTAAACATCATTAGATCATGTTAAAATATTTTTTATCATAACATTATGGAATGATTATCGAACTTTACCTAAACTTATAGTACTTCGATAAACTTTAATGACCATTTTGTAATATTTGAGAAGTTCAATGATTATTTTATAATATTTAAAGATTTATTGATAAAAAATATAATTTTAACATAGTTCAGTGATCGCTTTATCCAAATTTTGATTACCTGTAAATGATAGGAGTTTAGTTACGATTACTAGTCAACGACGCAGACGCAGACGCTAACGACACTTGCTTCGTGCCGGCGAATAAAACATTCCAAGGTTGCGACCGGTGAAAACGACGAGAGATGAACTGAAAAGTATTGAGAGACTACCATATTTTCTTCTTAGAAATTTTAATTTTTTATAAAATTTAAATATTTTTAATTGATGATTTAATTTTATATTTTATAATATATTTTTATATAACATTTAAAATTTTATATTAAAATGTTATTTATTGATAATAAAAATGAGCTAATTTATATCCAAAATTTTAATTTAATAAAAAATATAAATAAATTATATTTATCTATTTTAAAACATAAAGAATAAAATATATTAGAGATCATTAAACTGTGTTTAAATGATTGTTTAATAATTATTAAATTTTCTGAATTACTATAGAATTATCATTGAGTTTTATAATTATTTTGTAATGATTTAATAAATATAATAATTATTTTATAATTTTAAAAAATCAGTAACTAAAATAATCATTTGAAATAATGACCTTTGATATATTTCAACTGAAAATAAATTATTTGATAAAGAAAAAGTAAATTTGAGTTTATAATAAAATTTATATATTTATAAATTTCATATTCATAATAAAAATAAAAAAACTTTCTAATAATTATTTCTTTCATTTTGATTATATTTATAGTGCAATGATTAATGTCAAAATTTGATTAAAAAATGAATCATAAAAGTATTTACATGTATTAGCCACGTTTGGGTATCTCAGACACCACTTGACCCGTCCCAGCTTGTTGGTTGGGTTTTTCACCTCCCTTCCCTTCCCCATGTCTTAAACCCCACTCTCATTAAAATTAATCAAAAGTCATCACTTTCATTTATTCTTTCTTCCCCAAGAACCTCAATTTCGAAGTCTTCCCCTTTGCTCAAATCTACCCCAAAAAACAAATTCTACCGTCCTTTTGCCCCTTGTTTTATTAATCGATCTACTCGGTTGTTTTCTGCTTGGAGGTAAAGTGATTTCTGGATGTTTCTCTGATTTTGTTTTCTGGGTTTCTCTTGTGGTGCTTGATTTGTGAAAAAATTGAGTTGAGTTCAACAATTTGTGGGCGAAAGTTGGTTTGTATGGATTGTTTTTTATCTACTGTGTATTTTGGGGTTTCTGCTTAATGAAGGTTTTTTTGTGTAAGGCTTAATTTTTTTGTTCTTTTGTTAAAAGGGAGTTGGTTTTAATCATTTTATGCTTTTGATCAGTGCTGAATGGAGGTAAAGTTTGAGATTTTGTGGGAAAAAGTTAGTTGGTTTTTATGCTTTTTTTTATCTATTCTGAATTTTGGAGTTATGCTCAGTAAAATATTTTTCAAAATAATGTTTTTAAGGCTTAATTTACTGATATTTCGTCAAAAGAGTGTCGATTTTACCGTTTTATGTATTTGATTAGTGTGGTGTTCGTGTCTTCCGTTTTGATTGTATATGAACTGTTGATTTCGTTCTTTGCTCAAGATATGATTTAATTTCATTTCCTATTTTTCTTTATCTATAGAAAACTGGGATTTGAGATTGAAATAGGATGTTTTGGTGTTTGGCCTTTGTAGGGGATGGAAGATATCAATTCTGAGGCACGCTTAAACTCGGCAGCGGCTTTTGTGGATGGGGGAATCCAGGATGCTTGTGATGATGCCTGCAGTATATGCCTTGAAGCATTCTGTGAAAGCGATCCATCCACGGTATATATGTCTGAGAATTTCAGTTCTCATTTGCTGATACATGAAATGTACATTTCATTGATCATTTTTCATTGTGACACTTACAGATGACTGGCTGCAAGCACGAGTTCCATCTTCAGTGCATACTTGAATGGTAATATAACCCTTATCCATTTCATTGAGTTCATTGTAGTTTATATTAGTTTCATGTGTATAGTAATAGCCAAATTGTATGGTTTTGAGCTTGAATGTGGCTCAATCTTCTTACTTTTATAAATCATTCAGTGAAATGACTTTTATGAGTAAAATACCCGATTCAACCAGACTAGTAAAACTTTGAAAATATTTACCAATGGAGTTCATCTACTTTCTAAAAAAGGAATAATTATTACCTTAATTCGTCATTTTATTATTCTGATCTTGCAGGTGTCAGAGGAGTTCTCAATGCCCCATGTGTTGGCAGCCAATTAGCCTGAAAGATCCTACCAGGTTGGTATTTCATCTATTTCTTTTAATTATTGTTTCATGTTCGGATTCTTTTGCCTTTGATATTACATTCTAACAATTTACTCTTGCTATGGCAGCCAGGAGCTGCTTGACTCTGTCGAACGGGAAAAGAGTTTCAGGTTCAATCCCTCAAGAAATGCTACCATATTTCGTCATCCGACTCTTGGGGATTTCGAACTACAACATGTTTGTATTTCTTCTCATCAGCTAGCCTGATGTCTAACATCCTCATTCTATGATCATTAAATTGACCGAAGCCAAATTCTTAAGAAAGCGCCATTCTTATCTTGGTTGCTTTTAATGCAGCTGCCTGTGGGCGTGAATGAGACAGAGCTTGAGGAGCGCATAATTCAGCACTTGGCTGCTGCTGCTGCAATGGGGCGAGCACGCCACATTTCAAGAAGGGAAGCTCTGAGGAATAGGTCATTAGCTCAAGGGCGTCGTCCGCAATTCTTGGTATTTGCTCATTCAAATGAACCCTCTTCAACTGATCCTGTATCTTCATTATCTCCAACTCAAAGTGAAGGTGAACCTGCCCCTGCAATCACTGTTGGAACTCCATCCTCTCCTGCAAGAACAGTGGGAGAAGAATCTTTGGCATCATTTACTCCTCTACCTTCTGTCCAAGCTGATCAGCTGTCTGCCTTGGCATCTGGGCCCAGAGCTCTTTCAGTCAACGATCAAGGGACTTCCTCGAACGCTAGGTACACACTATTCTCTAACTTGATTCTCCTTATTTTTCGGCTTTTAGGCAGTTTTTTCTGTTCAAATTCGTTAGAACGCATTTTTCAGCCTTTCTTTATGTCTTATCACAATAATATCTTCTATCGCTATATTTCAGGTCCCCTAGTCAGTCTTCTCCAAATAGTCAAGATAGAGCTGGACCTTCAGAAATTCAGTCATTTTCTGAATCACTAAAATCACGGTTTAATGCCCTTTCAACGAGGTATATGTCGTAGGTGATATTTGTATGTTTCCTTTTGCATGGTTTATTATATCAGTTTGCACCCTTATTTTGACATATGAATCTCTTTAGATACAAAGAGTCAATTTCAAGGAGTACAAGAGGCTGGAAAGAGAGATTTTTCTCTCGCAACACTTCTATGGCGGAAATTGGTTCTGAAGTGAGGAGAGAGGTTAATGCTGGCATTGCAACAGTCTCTCGCATGATGGAACGTCTAGAAACCCGAGATAGTAGAAACAACACTGATACTATAACAAGCACATCAGAGAATAGTTTTAATCCAGAACCAAATAACCTCCAAACTACTACAGCTACTGTAACTAGCAGTTGTGAGAGCGGTTCTAATCCGGAACCAAATAACCATCAGATATCAGATGCAAGTGGAGAAGCTCCTTTTACCGACACCAGTGCACATGCTTCATGTGCTACGAGTTCGGCATCCAAATAAGTATTGTTTCAGCTATTGCATCAACTGAAAGTGTTTTAGCATCAAAGTTACACTAAGGTGTTGAAATTTTGCTTGATTTCGACATAAATTGTCTTTTATCTGATATTCATTCCCATCTAAAGCCTACTCAAATTGACAATTGCTATGATGACTGGTTCCATGTGGTTATCATTCTCTCTTATGAATCCAGACGTAAGATCTAAATGGCCAATTCGACCCCAAAAATCAAGTTAAATTAGTTAAACTTCCGCACCATGTTAGATTACTTAATAACATAATATGCGTGTGTGTACAGCTTCTGGTTTCAATTGTACTACATGAATATTGCTGTAGCATGGTAATTAAAAAGTACCCCAACTTTCTTAAAGCTTATTCATCACCTATCCATTGTTGCACTGTTCCTTTGTTCTGTCATCGTGAGGTGCTATGTTGCACCGAATTTTTCATTTGTTTTTCGAAGTACCGTTATTCACACACACACACATATATCATTATCCGGCATTCATCTAAAGTCGAGTAACATAGGTGACGGTGTCGAAATGTTGTAACCAAATGTTTCTTTTCCCGTGCAGAGTGTTTTTGGTGGATGTTATCCAGGTACATGGAAGAGAACAGTTGGCGACCGTGAACTGATTCAGAATAAAGTTGATCATTATTCAGAAACCAGGAATCAGCAGGTTATGTAAATGAGTTTATAATTTTAACTATGCTTATTGTATAATTTAAAGCCCTCTATTGCTAGGTTCTCAAAGTGTTGAAGATATGACAAATTTGTTAAATACTATGTTACTTGTTCTGCCATTTAGATGACTATCTCATACAATAAGTTCTACATTGAACAAAGTTATGAATCAATTTAATCATGTTGACCTGCCAAGAATGTTGGAACTCTATTCATGAATAGGCTTCCTCGGTTGGCCAAACACCGGCCTTAGTACTGATTGCCAGACTGCCCCCTCCCTCCCACTTCACCTTCCATTTCTGTCCATCTTTCTTTCGCCTCTTATCTCGCCTTTTCCTCCCATCCTCTTTCAGCATCACTTGCGAAGTCACCTCCATCATCGGCCACCCTTTTCTGCCATGGGAGGACCTTGATTCTCGGAACAATAATGTTTGTCTAGAGTTTGAGGAAGTTTTCTCTAGTCAAAGAGGATTCATGAATTCTTGAATACATGGTGTTCATTACTATGAAATAATGCAGTAAATACTGCATTTGTAAGAGTGCTTCCGAAGTTACAAGCTTGAGGGTTGTTGAGGTACTCTACAATGGATATGTTCCGGGACTGATTTTGAAAAGTTATGTGTCACCTTTGTTCTATAACCGTGACATGTTATATGTATCAAATACATACCCTTATCCGATGTACCAGAGTCAAGTAGCATAGGTGACGGTTTCTCAATGTTGTATCTTCAGTTCTACGTGAAGCTATATTCATTAAATAATAGCCTTATCAAAATGGACAAAACAAAAACTTCAAGTCATGTGCCAACTGTGATAGAACTGCAACAACTTATTGGGGCAAAGTATTGTAATGGAAACAACTGGTTTCATTCAAACTCGAACGCAAAGTTTCTAAAAACAGCCAAATCATCGAACCAAACAATACGTTTTTCAGACATTACGCCATTATTGAGCAAATGAAAACCGAGCACAAGTGCCACTTTCAACGGCACTATAGGTTTAAGATCGCCTCTGGCACTTATTTTCCCACCATTCCATGAATTTGGCTTGTGCAGCCATTGTGTCCAACCTGTAGAGTTGATGCCAGTGGTTTGCAATTTCTTGTCCAAATGTCCAACCAAAAACGCCTCCTCCTAAGAAAGCCAGTCCGGCACCTGAGACAAAAATCGGTTTGAGAAGCTTAAGATAATTTATACCCATTTCTCGTAACATTAACCAAATCAGGTTCTAACACTAACACAACGTTTTATTCTAATAAAACTCGCAACCTAGAATTTTCTTCCAAGCCTTTTCATGTTATTGTATCCAGAAAACCAGTGGGGAGAAGCTTAAAATAACTTCCCTGTGTCTCGTAATATTAGTAGAACCAAGGTCTAACGCCGACTTATAATAGAAGTAAAATTGCAACATAGAATGCTCTTAAATGCACAAAAGTTACTTTTTCTTACAAGTTTTTTCGTGTTATTGTATCCAGAAAACCAGGCTAATTGTATTTTCCTTCAATTTTTATCTGTTTCTCCTACTGATCTACTTTAGTTGTATTAGTATAAACCATAAGCCAGGGAACAAGTTGGACCATGCTATTACTAGAAGTGCTTCTAAGCCAGCAAAGAAAGATATTCGTAAGACCTATAGGCACCAAGAGGACACAAAAACTTATAAGAAACTAAAGAACTTCAGTTTACGAGGAGAATACCGGAAACACACGGGATTATGACTCATTGAGAGCAGTGAGATCACTTATGCACTTACCATTGCCTTGTAAACTTCTTTAACTACCTAGGTGGAAAAATATGCAACTTGCTTATTGTTCTATATATTTATTTATCAGCTTAATAATGCGATGTACAAAAGGATCTTCTACCCATACACTCCCCTAATTCGTAGAAGGAACTGGGATTTTGATTAGTATTCAGACTGAACCAGATTTTGACAGTTCCATCACTATTTTGTATAACAAAAAAAGTGACCAAAGAGAATAAGAAGTATATTACCATGTAAACTCCTCGAGTATTTCCAGGCAAGACCTGCAGTTGAGACAGCTCCAATAGCACTTCCTGCTAAGGCAATGTTTGCCGCTTCCCTAGTGGTCTTCAACTGAAAAAGGGGAAAAATGAAATCAAGCAATTTGAGACTTGCTACTGCAATGAAATGACAATTACTTTTAGCGTCATACCTTATGGAGATATAATATTCGATATTTTAACAATACCTTACACAACAAACTTTTGAATCAATTAATAGAAAACACACCATTTTCAACAGTACTTTCAAGTTTCAACATTTTGAAATACTCGACATAATATCACATGGAAGGACAGCACCATGTTCCTATTAGAAAGAAAATAAAGGAAGGCTGTGCAAGGAAACAACTGAAGGCACAATCTAGCAGCTATGGGAATTCTAAAACCAAAGGTACAAGGTAAAGAAAACAGGGATAAGCTGAGAAAATATACGAATCCAATAAATTGATATATATATATATATATATATACAGGGATAAGCGAGTGCATCAAAGAAACCCAAAACGAAAACAGAAAAAATTCACTAAAATTCGAGCTAAATCAAAGAAACCCAATACGAAGAAAAAAAACATCAAAAATGAAAGAAGAAAAAAAGAGTGAGATGGGAAGAAATTATTACGATGGGGCCATGAACCGGATCAGAAGCGATGAACTCATTAACATCGGATTCAGACCATGATGGAAGAGACTCTTCGCGGCTTATGAATCTTGAATAGACGTCAGTATATGGAAATCGCTCAGCCCAGAATTCTTTGAATTCTCGACAGTGCTTCTTCAAGAACGAATCTGATGACGATGAATCGCCCATTTTCTTTCGCTGATTACTATTTTTTAAATCGTATTGATTGATCTCCCTCTTTCTCGCAGTCAGATTCCTCGGCCTCCTTACTTTAAAGATGGCTGTGAGGGTTTGGATTGTGTACAATGATGGGTTAGGTCGTGTCGTTTTGTTGCACTCAACAATCATATTATTATTTGTCAAATTTTCTTTTTAATAAGAAAATTGTGTTAATTAATTGTAGAAACCCATATCTTAACTAAATTAATTTTATATAATTAATAATCGAGTGTTAGTTTGGTTGGTATGTTTGTAGTTTATGTTGATAGATTTTTGTTGCACTCAACAATCATATTATTATTTGTCAAATTTTCTTTTTAATAAGAAAATTGTGTTAATTAATTGTAGAAACCCATATCTTAACTAAATTAATTTTATATAATTAATAATCGAGTGTTAGTTTGGTTGGTATGTTTGTAGTTTATGTTGATAGATTATATCTCAAAAAGGGATAATTAGTTCAAATTGAATACCATAAGTAATAAAATATTAACTATTTGATCAATAATGAAACTTTGAAGCTAAAGTAATTCTAAAAATAATTAGGGATACTCAAATATTAATTATTTGATCGAATTAGAAGCATCCCAATTCCTCATACGATAGCGGAACGTATGCAGGACAAGGTTAGTTGGGAATACTCGAAAGATGAGAACTTCACAATGAACTCCACCTTCAAAGATATTAGTAACAAAGGACCAGAGGATCAACAAAGTCAAAAGTTCGACTGGATTTGGAAGATGGAAATAGCAGAACGCATTCGGATTTTCGTCTAATTGTGCACACTGAACAAACTTAATACGAATGAAATCAGAGCTAAGAAAAACATGACACAGGACACAGTTTGTAAGCTTTGCGGAGGAGAAATGGAAGATATAAAACATATCTCAAGAGGATGTACAACGGGGAGAGCAGTCTGGGTAGGATTCGAAGCAGACTGTTACGACGATCAGTTCAATACTAGGAACTTTAAAGACTGGTTACACAGAAACTGTTGTTCGCGAAAAATGGGGGTCCATGGAATTCCTTGGGGACAGCTAATTCTCATCTACAATCTAGGGTTTATGGAAGAACAGAAATGAAGCAACATTCAACAACAATCCCAGAAATGCAACTCAAATTACAAATTATAGTCTTAAGCTTGCAAAAGATATCAAATCAGCTATGGAAAGCTCGCATGCAAAAATTATCAGGGAACCCCGATGGGTTAAATGAAGGAGACCACCCAGAGGTTGCTAGATATTGAACTCAGACGGAGCGTGCAGAAAATCAGGCCAAGCCACAGCAAGAGGATTACTTTGAGATGAAAATAGCAACCGGATTCAAGGCTTCATGGTAAATATTGGGAGAGCGACAAGCGCTATGGCCGAAATGTGGGGAGTACGACAAGGTTTCCTATTGGCAAAATCCCTTGGAGCGAGGAACCTCATAGTTGAAGCTGATGCAAAGTGGGTAATCGACGCGCTCAACAAAGAGAGAACAAACGACATTCAAAAAGAAGTTTTATTCAGAGATTGCGAAGAGCTAAAAAAAGGAGGGATGTATATCGGAGATAAGATATACCTGGAGAGGGGGAACCGTTACGCCGATCGGTTAGTCAATATGGCTTTTGGAAGAGGGGGGAACTCACATTTTGATAAAACCCATCGGAGGAGCTAAAAACGCTGTTATGGGCGGTCATTAATGGGGATGGGTGCTTGAGATGGTAGGCTGCTAGTGTAGTCGATTCACATGTACCCCAAAAAAATGTTAAGAACATATTTTAATATTATATAATTTTACGAATTTATGAGGTTAGTGATAAAAAAATTTATTTTTTTTCTATAGGATTCTAATTTGATCAATTGCATCTGTAAGGTGAATGTACACTGTCATAGTAAAATTCTAAACATATATTATTTTAAAATCATTTCAAATTACTATAAAATATTGTATTTTCTTATAAAGCATAGGATCATATTCTTATAAATTAAAGTTAAATTATTAATTTTTATTTTTCTATGAAGAGAGTGATGAAATCGATAATTAACCCTAATAAATTAATCTTTAATTCTTGCTGTCCTTTATTAATTGTTTTTCTTACTTCCATGATGGAATTGGAACATATGCCCAATTAAGTTATTATGCCTCGTAAAAATATTTGGAATCTGTTTGTTCCTTTCTTTCTTTCCAGTCCTCAAAAAGCTATCAATTATCATTTTAACCCCAAACAATCTTAACTAATAATCTTTAACGATTAAAATTTAATTTGATTAATATTGATATGATTGACATATTCTGAAATTGTGATTCAAACTCACTTAACCATACAATAACTCTTCTGATTTAAGAGTTTAAGAAGATTATAAATAGTTCAAACATTTATTAAAAATATTTATTTAGGATTGTATTGCTAAACATTTTAATAATTATTTTTGAAATTATTCTTAAAAAAATTCTCAATTTTTTGGAAAAATATCAATTAAGCCCTTAATTTATTTACACTCGATTAAACCTTTCGTATTATGGAATTTCATCAATTCACCTCTTTAATTAACATCGACTATTAAATTTAACAATATTTTCAATCAGTTTAACAATTAAAATCAATTAAATAATTTAATTATTATTTTTTGTTGTCATCTTGGTTCCTCATAGCTTTGTTCTAACTAATCTGAACCGACGTGTCGTTACTGTACCACACCTGGTTTTGGTAGGTGAGTCTTTCAACTGGTATTTTCTGTATATACAAGGCCTCAAACTTAAAACATACTTAAGCGATAATAAGTTGCTTACCACTTAAATCAATCCCGTTGGTAAATAATTAATTAATTTAATTTTTTAATTTAATAATTAAATCGAATGTGTACATAGTTTTTTTTTATTTAAGAGCTAAAAGAGTATCAATTGTTCCTAGCTTTATCTTTATTTACCCGTAAAAATTTATTACCACTTAAATTAACTTCATTGGAAAATAATTTAATTAAATAATTTTTAATTTAAGAATTAAATCGAATGTTTTTTTTTTCATTTAAGAGCTAAAAGAATATCAATTATTCCCAGCCTTATCTTTATTTACCTGTGGATTTTGTTGGTTGAAAAGGTGCAAAGAATTCCTCTCATCTAAAATATTCTATTGTAGCGTTGTTCTCGTTCTTTCATTGTCTAGGAACTTGACCATTACAGAATATTTAGATGCAATAATTTGTACATGTGTACAACTTTCATTTTTTAATTAATTATATAAATATAATATTAAATATTTATTGAATGATCTCAATAATAATAAAAATGTTATTTTCTAGAAATTATCATATTTAAATAATTACGTCTATAAAATGTGTGTTTTGTTATTGACTAAGAAAATGTATTGAGTGCGAATATTAATAAACTTGTGGAATCATAGCTTACCAAAGAACTCAATATGTGTAGGAATCTTAATTAACTCTCAATTGAACATGATAATAATAGAACTATAATATATTTAATTTTTTTCTATTTTTGAGCATTTTTACAATATATATATAATATTAAAATGTAGGATAAATTATATTATTGACTACTTAATTATTGTCCATTTTCACTTTGAGCACCTATCTTTCAATTTTGTCAATCAAGTCATCCAACTATTTAAATGCATTCAATCAAGTCACTTGTGTTAACATTTAACGGAATAGATGACATGGCTGTTAAAAATTGATATAATTGTACATTTGGTCCTTAATATTTATACATTATACCAATTTAATCTTAATTTGTATTCAATTAAATAAATTTAATATCCAATTAGATGGAGACATGTGTCACTACCATATTGGAGGATATTTTCTTAATTTTAATTAATTTATTTAATTTTATTTTGTATCCAACCAGCTGGTGACAAAAGAAAATATCATCCAATATTTAGTTCAAAACAATTAAGTAAAATCAATTAAAATTATTTAGTTCAAAACAATTAATGGAACAATATGCTGTAGTTAGGGTTCAAACCAATGACATGGAGCACTTTACACGTGGCTGAACCACTAAATCAAATTTCTTATCTGGTAATGGTTTACAATTATAATTTAATATATGAAATTTATTAATCCATTGAACCATATTAACCTATCGTTAATCATTTGCTAATATAGTAAAACATCATATTTGTTATGTATGTGTATATATATGTCTAATAATATTTTTTAATCTCATTTTTTAAAATATTTTAATCATTAATTTTTCATCTCTTTGACCTTTAATTTTTAAATTATTTATTGAATTGAATTAATTAATAAAAATAATAAAGCTATTGATCTAACATAAATTAATTCATATTTTTATCATTTCCAAAGTAAATTATTCAGTCTCTTTTATGAAAAAAATCCAAAAGTTATTTAAAAATCATACAAATAATTAAAAAAAAATATTACAATTTTTAAACGTATAGAATATATTAAATTATTAGTTAGTTAATATTTGAATCAGAAAGGTTTCTTTTCACAATATCTTAGATAATTAAATGAGTTGTTTCATGAATCGATAGTGTCAGTGGAAACATCTAATTTTACCAAATCATTTACCTCTATATTTATATTCATCTCACAATTAATTCATTTGAAATCAGTAAATTAATTGTTCTTGTAGAGAGAGAACTGCATAGACAAAAGAGATATAATTCAAATTAGCCAAATCATTAAAAACAATTGAGTAACATCCACTTTATCCAATTACACTTTAACGCGTTTAAAATTTAAGAATTATACTGATTAAAGATAAACAAGAATTCATAGTTCAGTACTGAACTAATATAAATCTTATCAACTTTGTAAAGTCCATTTGGCGTGAGAGAGAAACGAAAAGAAAATTTAGGTAGCAATCGCGATAAAACAAAATCTATAAGGACCAATCTAATAATTGGGATAGTTCAGGGAAATTTTGCTAATAAAACCATATAGAAGTAATCAAATGAGTGCCGATGAGAGGGAATCAGATGCCTTACTGTATTGGCCCCTTTATATACACTTGTTATCCCCTTCGATATTTTTCATATTCGGCACGTCGAACACTCATCATTTCCCCTCCGCGACTTTCCCTCTCCCCAAACACCTCATTTCGAGAGAAAGAGAAGCTCAAGTTAAGTTGTAGGAAAAAATTGGCCGATCAGCTTACCGAGGACCAGATCTCCGAGTTCAAGGAGGCCTTCAGCCTCTTCGACAAGGATGGCGATGGTCCCTTCTCTCATCTCTCTCGCTTTTATTTTCTTCTTTATGTTTTTCTTTTTAATCATGCTTTAATTATTTTCTTTGTTCGGTTCAGTTCTCTGGTTTGCGGATCCGACTGTCGTTTTTATATTTTATGCTTGATTTTTGTTTTTTTTTTCAAATTTGCGATCGTTTTCTTTTGCGATTCGAATGGTGTGACGGATCTAGGATTCCGAATTTGAATTCATGATCCTGGTTGATCTTTGTCGGTTTCATTTCGATTGCTTTGGCTCTTGATTTCTATCTCTGTACATGTTTTTTTTTGCTTTCACTTTCATTATTGTTGACTTTTATAGGCCATTTCATTGGTTTCATTTGTTTGACTTGCTACTGTTAGATATTTTTTGATGCAAAAGAGACTTACCTATGTCGCCATTTCCTTTGGTATTAGCTTATGTTTGAGATTTGATTTGTGACTTAATCATGATTGAAGACTGAGTTTCTTTTGCGTAGACGTTAAATCTTATTAGCTAAGCTTCCATTGATTTTGAATGCAAGTCCCTTAGATTGAATCTCCAGAAAATTTTCTGATCTATAATCCCATACATGGGAATTTATGTTTGTTACTTACTACATGTAGCTTAGGTTATTGAACCAGAAATCATATATGGGTTGCATGTATTAGTTGATCCATGAGTTGTTGAACTTCTATTTATCAATGTTTCCGCATCATTGAGCTTTTATGGAAAAATAAGTTTGATTGAATTGATCGGCGCATTGGAAAAATGTTCACTATCCGCATTCTTCCGTGTTTAGTTAGCTATAATTTATGTCTGTATTTCTTGCCAAATTTAGTTAGTTGTTTTGATTGTTTCATAGTCGATATAGTAGTCTTATTTTGTCGCGTTGCATATTTTTTTCATCCTTGTTGTAGGTTGCATTACTACCAAGGAGTTGGGGACTGTGATGCGATCACTTGGACAAAACCCTACCGAGGCAGAACTCCAAGATATGATCAACGAAGTTGACGCTGATGGGAATGGGACCATTGATTTTCCTGAATTCCTTAACCTCATGGCAAGGAAAATGAAAGATACTGACTCGGAAGAGGAACTTAAAGAGGCTTTCAGGGTGTTTGACAAGGATCAGAATGGCTTTATATCTGCTGCTGAGCTACGCCACGTTATGACAAATCTTGGTGAGAAGCTTACAGATGAGGAAGTCGATGAGATGATCCGTGAGGCCGATGTTGATGGTGATGGGCAGATCAACTACGAGGAGTTCGTCAAAGTCATGATGGCCAAGTAAGGATCTATCCAACCATAACCAAGATCCAAAAAGAGAGAGAGAGAGAGAGAGAGAGAGAAAGGGAAAAAAAAGAGCAGATAAGTTTGCAAAGATTTCAATTTCTCAATAGACATCTATGTTTTTCGGGTCTCACGGTCGGTCATCTGTTCATTGTTTGCATTATTTCATGGACCAGCTTGTTTGCTCTGTTTTCTGTTCCCAAGCCCGGGGTTTAATTAGCAGTGTCATCTTTTTTTTCTTACCGTTTGGTGTTTTCTTTCTATTCTTGGTGCCAAAAAGAGCAGATAAGTTTGCAAAGATTTCATTTCTCAATAGACATCTATGTTTTTCGGGTCTCACGGTCGGTCATCTGTTCATTGTTTGCATTATTTCATGGACCAGCTTGTTTGCTCTGTTTTCTGTTCCCAAGCCCGGGGTTTAATTAGCAGTGTCATCTTTTTTTTCTTACCGTTTGGTGTTTTCTTTCTATTCTTGGTGCCATGAAACTTAGAACAATTTTGCAACAAGATTCCATTTTTTTGCTTATGGGTGACTAATTTTTACCATATTTTAAAATTTCAGTATATCATTGTTTTCAATATTTTGTTTGATTTACCTTCTTAATACGGCACTTCTCGAGTTCTCGTTATGTGCTATGGTTTTGTTTTGCACGGTTTTAACAAATCAGGTTGTCAATGTTATTCCACTGTGAGAGTTTCTACAATCCCCGTTGTTCTATCACTGATTTCTTATGTTGCTTCTCTCCTCATTCTTCACCTTCCAACCGTCGGGACTTGAACGGAGATGCTTCAGTGTGAAAAATCGAAGAAATTCGAAATCTAGGTTAAAACTTTAGGACAATTTTAAGAATATTTTCATAAATATAAAAGAAAATTTTTGGAGTTCATTTTCATGATTTTCAAAAGATAAATGCTCTATTATTTAATTACGGGTGATAAAACCAGAGCAAGGTTAATAATATTAAGTGATCAAATTGATTATTATTATTTAGTTACCAGAACAGAAAATCAAAATTGAGTGATAGTTTATCCTAAAATGAGCATCTAAATTTAATTACAAGAAAGAAAACATCCTCCTTTTCTCTCTCGCTCTCTTTATTTCCCCTTCAAATGTTGGTGTGCAATAGAATCGAAAAATGGAACAAAATCTTGGCCAGCTATTATTATTCCAAAATAATGCATGTGTGCAGTGCATTGCATTGAATAACCACGCATCTCCCATCACCACATCCATGCATTGCTAATATATTCTTCCAAATAACACCATTTTTCATTTGGTCTAATCCTGCCTCAATCCCTGTACTCTACAAAATTTTGAAATCTAGTTCCGCAGGAGTTATTCAAGAACCACTTATAGTTTATTTGAAAGATCCTTTACTTTTAATTCTAAGGATTTGGTCTTTTTTCTTGTATGCTTTTAAAGTTAAAAGTTAAATCGATAACAATGTTAATTGAAATTTGATCTTTAAATCAATATTTTAAACTTTAGAATGTCGGGTATTCAAAATCTAATAGAAACAGTTTATTAATATTGTTTCAGTTGGAGTTTAATTTCCAATTTGACAAGTGTAGCGAGAGGAAAATATCTCAAGAGTTTGAAGAGTACAAGGACTTGAGGCATAATTAAACCTTTTCATCTTATCACCTTGTTTTTACCTTACTAATCTAACTACAATCGGAAACCCCTTTGGTTTTATTTGTTTTGACAGGAGGAGAGCGAGGACATCATCATACGTGCCCAACAATAATCGTAGCCAAAAGCCGAAGAAAGAAACAAAATCAAAAGATGTGAAACGACGTCGTAAGCGTGATTGTGTTTTCCTCTAGATCCATCGTATATTACATATGTTGTAACATATATATAATGTGTTATTTCGTAAGTTCTAAATTTGGAATATGTTGTCTTATTTAGTGCAAGTATGTTTTTGTCAATTATGTTGTTGTGATCTAATTACACTCCGATATTAATACTTTAAGTTTTTTATTCATTTTTATATTAGTTTCTTTTAGATTGTTTTCTCTGTTATTATTATTATTAACTCATATAATTTAAATATAAATTCAATAATTTTAAAGTTAAAGCTTTAATGAATTTGAGAATTTGAAATGTTTGTTTGAAGATTCTAAAAATGAAATATTTATTTTAACAAATAAAAATGATATCATAAAACTAATATCGTTTGATGATCGATGACGAAGATCGAAGTAAAAGGAGGTCAAAGTTTTAACTTGATATTCACTGATTTTAAGTGAATTTTTAGGGGAAAAAATCAACTCAAACATAAAGGAGAAAGAGAGATATATAATATTTTAATATTAATTTTACAGTAAATGATGATCTATAACATATAACAAAGACCAGAAGATTATTATTTTTTTAAAGTAAACAATCACATCATCAAATATTAATAGATTAATGGTTTGATAACTAAAAAAGTAATTCAAAAACATAAATGTATTAATATTAAATTCTTTATTTATATATCTTTTAACATGATGTGAATCACGGTTCTAAAATGATTTATTATCAGGATGGATAAAGGGATATTAGAGCGTGTAGTCGTATTTCTTAAACTTTTTTTTAATTATTATCTAATTTTACACCCTCTTAAAGTTTTATAACTTTTTACTCCAAAAACAAATAAAAGAAATTGTCGGGAATTAGGACATAAGAAAAAGTTTGGAGTCCTACTTAAAACACAATTCATGGAGTAAAAGATGTTTTATTCCAATAAAAATCCTAATTAATTTGATAGAAATTTCAATTTATTTTTATTTTGGTTGGATCCATGTTTGAATTTGTGAAGTTATATGCATTTGGATAAAGAATATAGATTTTTTTTAATGATTCCAGTTTATCCAAATGCTTATCTTGTTGTTTGGTAAAGAACTAAATGGTTTGAAAGAGTAAGGTTAATTAAATAGGAGGATTTATTTTAATCGTCTATGTTGATTCTAGATTTTGATTTTTTTCCAATGTGGTGTGGTAATTAGGTTGAACGAGATGATGAGGCTGCAAACCTATACCGGTCTCAGCTTTGTTGCGATGCTAGCTGTTATTTATCATGCATTCAACAGTAGAGGCCAGTTTTATCATGCTATGGTGTATTTATCAACCTCTAAGATCAGCTTGCTGCTTATTCTCAACATGGGCCTTGTCTTTATGTGCATCTTATGGCAAATAACCAAGCGGATATTCCTTGGGTCCCTTCGTGAAGCCGAGGTCGAGAGGTTGAACGAGCAGTCATGGAGGGAGGTTATGGAGATCCTCTTTGCAATCACTATTTTTCGGCAGGACTTCTCCATTTCGTTTCTCGTGATGGTTACTGCCCTGTTGTTAATCAAGGCTTTGCATTGGTTGGCACAGAAAAGGGTTGAGTACATCGAGACAACCCCTTCTGTTCTTATGTTGTCTCATGTTCGAATTGTTTCTTTTCTGGGTTTCCTTCTTCTAGATTGTCTGTTTTTGTCCAGCTCTATCAAGGTTCTGATCCAAACTCGACAAGCTTCAGTCTCCCTATTCTTTGCATTTGAGTAAGTTTTTAACTTGGCACATTTTCTTCTTTTATGATTACTGATTATCGATTGAAAAGCTTCTAAATGCATTTCTTCTAAGCATGTTTTTTTTGGGGGGGGGGGCATCATTCAAAACCTTTTTTGTATTTAAATTGTCCGGAGTATTTTAGGTTTATTGTAATGGATTGGCAATGATGAGCATGATACATGTAGTCATAGTTCCTCTTCTTCTTCTTTTTACTAAGGCCCTGATGACTATGCATGAGGTGTTGACTAAAGCACCGAAAGGTGCATACAATTAATGCACTGAAAGGTGTACAGTGGATTTTGTGGAAATTTGGAAAAGGGTAAAATCATTTTTAGTCATTGTAATTTAAGGTATTTACAAATTAGTTCTTAAGCTTCAACTATAAATATCATATCTCATTTAGATTCAAAACCATCCCAAAACATTCTAGCTTTCTTCCAATACTAAAGAATTTAGAGAGTTTCTTGAGAGTTGTTTTCTCATTTTTATCAACAGAGAATTATCATTGTTTTCTCCTTGGTAGATAGAAAGAAGTTGTAATTCCTATTTTCTCATAGTTAAATTCTTCTACCGTTGCTCGTGGTTTTTACCCTATAATATTTAGGAGTTTTCCACGTAAATTTTGTGTCTCTTTTATCTTCATATTTTATTTTCTCAAATTATCAGTTATGATTTTACTTTATTCGATAGCCGTCTTCCGCAACAATTAGTATCAGAGCTAGATTAGAGTGTGTAATATATGCTTATTGTCTTTGTGGTTACCACCAAAAGGTGGATCCTCCAACATAAGAAAGTAAGAAGTTATTACCCATTCTTTGAAGGTTCCAGAGAACTATTCACGATAGTGAAATAGTGAGAGCTATCCGTAAAAGAAGTTATGGCAACGAAATTTGATATTGAAAAATTCAATGGGAGAAATTTCTCATTGTAGAAATTGAAGATGAATGCCATCTTGAGGAAAGATGGTTGTCTAGCAGCTATCAGTGAAAGACCGGTGGATTTCACAAATGACAACAAATGGATCGAAATGGACGGGAGTGCTATGGCAAACTTTCATCTAGCATCAACAGATGAAGTATTGTCAAGCATCGAGGAGAGCTCTCATCTCAATTGTACGCACATCGTGCACAATAAATTTTCCTTAAGAGAAAATTATACACTCTCCGTATGCCATAATCTACTTCAGTGACGGAGCACTTAAATACACTGAACACTTTATTTTCTCAGCTTACATCCTTAAGCTGTAAAATAGGAGAACAAGAACGTGCTGAACTTCTACTTCAAAGTACTGGATTCGTATTGACAAACAGTCACATCTAGTCAACGTTGCAGCGCTACAAGAAAAAAATCGACACAAGAACAAGGAAGACAGACAAGTAAATCTACAATAAGCAGAAGCGTTGACAACGACGAGAGGGAGATCAACAGAACGTGGCCAAAGCAGCAATAACAAACATGGTAGATCGAAGTCGAGGAGCAAGAAGAATTTGAAGAAGTTGTTGGAGTCTCCAATCCACAAGGCAATACCGCAAACACTTCAGATGATGGAGATGCTCTATGCTGTGAAGCGTCAACCACCGTGGAAGGTAGAAAAAGATTTGCAGATATATGGCTCATTGATTCAGGAGCAACATATCACATGACCTCAAGAAGAGAATGGTTCCATCATTATGAACCTGTCTCAGGAGAATCTGTGTATAGTTGCAATGATCATGCCTTAGAGATCATTGGCGTGAGAACCATCAAATTGAAGATATATGATGGAACAATTAAAGTTGTTCGAGATGTGCGGCACGTGAAAGGCCTGAAGAAAATTTATTATCCTACGGATTGTTGGATAATAATACAAGCAAGATTGAAACACAGAAAGGAATCATAAAGGTGTTCCGTGGAGTGCTTGTGGTGCTGAAATGCGAAAAGATAGCTGCAAACTTGTACATGATGAAGGGAGAGACTTTGCTAGAAGCAGAAGCCTCTGTTGCCTTATGTAGTTCAGATTCTGCAATGCTATGACATCAGAAACTTGGACACATGTCAGAACAAGGAATGAAAGCCCTTGTGGAGCAATAGCTACTTCCAGGCTTAACAAATGTATCACTTACTTTGTGTGAGCACTGCATAACAAGTAAGCAGCACCGGTTGAAATTCAACACGTCAAATTCTAGAGGTAAAAGTGTTCTATAATTGGTTCATTCTGACGTATGGCAAGAACCAGTTACATCCCTAGGCGGAGCAAAATATTTTGTCTCATTTATTGATGACTACTCTAGGAGATGTTGGGTGTACCCTATTAAGAAGAAGTCAGATGTGTTTTCCACTTTTAAAAATTTAAAGCACGGGTGAAACTTGATTCTGGAAATAAGATCAAGTGTTTCATAACAGATAATGGAGGAGAATACATAAGTGAAGAATTTGATGACTTTTGCAAGAAGGGAGGCATCAAAAGGCAGTTCACAATGGCGAACACTCCTCAACAAGAGCGGATGAACAGAACCTTGTTAGAAAGAACAAGAGCAATGTTGAGGGATGCATGCCTAGAAAAATCATTCTGGGCAGAAGCAATCAATACCGCCTGTTATTTGGTGAATCGAGCTCCATTAACTGCAATAGAGCTAAAGACACCAATGGAGATGTGGACTGGTAATCCATCTGATTATTCAAACCTCCATGTATTTGGAAGTATTGTGTACGTGATGTACAACTCCCAAGAAATTTCAAAGTTGGATCCAAAATCCATGAAATGCAAATTCTTAGGGTATGTTGATGGTGTAAAGGGGTATCGCTTGTGGGATCCCACTGCTCGTAAAGTGATCATCAGCAGGGATGTTATCTTTATAGAAGATAAACTACAAAGAAAAGAAGATGATGATATCACTGAAAAGTCAGAGACTACACAAATACATGTGGAAAATGAGTTTGAACAAGGAGATTCTTCTGAAGCAGAACTAGCGCATGATGAACAAGAACCAGAGAGTTTTGAAGTTCCAACAACTCGTCAATCAGATCGTGTGAGAAGACGTCCTAATTGGCACTCAGATTATGTTATAGAAGGTATTTAACAGAGGACGGTGAGCCATCAATATACCAGGAGGCAATAAACAACTCAGATGCTTCACTATGGATGATGGCGATGCAAGAAGAAATTGAAGCACTTCATAAAAATAATACATGTGACCTTGTGCCACTACCACAAGGAAGGAATCCAATTGGTAACAAATGGGTCTTCAAAATCAAGCGAAATGGTGACGATCAAGTTGAGAGGTATCGTGCAAGACTGGTGGTCAAAGGATATTCTCAAAAAGAAGGTATTGATTTCAATGAAATATTTTCTCCTGTGGTTCAACTAACAACAGTTCGAGTAGTTTTAGCAATGTGTGCTACATTGAACTTACATCTAGAGCAACTAGATGTTAAAACAGCTTTTCTTCATGAAAATCTTGAAAAAGAGATTTATATGCTCTAGCCTGAAGGTTTTGAAGAAAAATAAAAGAAGAACTTGGTTGCAAGTTGAAAAAATCTCTGTACGGTCTAAAGCAGGCGCCGAGGTGATGGTACAAGAGATTTGATTCCTTCATTATGTGCCTTGGATACTGTAATATCCTTAATACGGGGTTAGTGACTAAATTATAAAATTTTAGAATTTGGAGATAAAAGTTGAATAGTTCAATTATTTATGTGGAGATATTTCCTGAAAGTTATTAATAATTATTAAAGGAGATTAAGGGAAAAATGGTCTTTGTTAACTAAAGATAATTATCTTATCTCTCTATTAAGAGTTAAGCTTGTGGGGAGAGTTATCTAGAAAACTCTTCTCCCTTCTTCTTCCTCCTCCACGTGAGAGCTCAAGCAAAGGTAATATTTCTTGTTGTTGATTATTAGCTGAAATTTAAGGTTGAGTTTTGATTATTAGGTGATAATTAAGCATAAGAAGAACTTAAATCATCTTGAAACAATAAGATGAAGAGAATAGAGGGAATTAAAGAAAAGAGAGGAATAAGTGAAATCTTAAAAGAGGGTTCTTTAATGAGGTTTTAGAGTAAATTTGACTTGTCATCAATCTAATTAACATGTATGAAGTGTTAGAATTGGATTTGTAACATGTTAAAATTTGGGTATGATTCTTGAATTTCTCAAGGAGAATAGGATATGGAGGTAAAAGAAGTGATTATTGAGTAGAAATGAGTGCAAATATGTATATGTAAGTTAGGAATATGAAAGGGGATGAAATATGAAGCATTTGAGTTGAATTAAATGGATTTTCGGGCTTAAAATGCAAATTTTGGGCAAGGTGTATCGGTGCACATTCAATGTGCACCGATGCACTCTTTAAAGAATAAATATCGAATGCAATTGGTGCATCGATGCATAAGGAGTGCATCGATGCATCCCTTTAAAAATGAAAACATCGAAGGTAATTTGTGTATCGATGCATGGGTAGTGCATCGATGCACATGTTAAAGAATGCATCGATGCACTGTAGAATGCATCGATACACTTCAAGGGGAAATTAAAATAGACATTTCTTTTGGTCTAAGAAATGATAGATTAGTGTATATCAATTGGATACTGATATATATCAATGTATGATTATATAGAGATCGAGCACGAACAAGTCCGGGTCGATTGATAAGTTAAGATTTGATCGAAAGATAGGAAAATCATAAAGTGTATTGGAACGTGGTGAGGCCAAGGTGAGTGCAATTTCATTGTACTTATGTTATAGAATAAGCATTGGCTTGCGATGAGCCAGTGACGGAGTTACTATGGTAAAAAGTAACTCATAAAATGTTATTTGATTTGTGAATTCTATGTATGCATGAGTATATGTAACATGATTTATATGATTGATATGATATGTGATACTGAACTATATGAATATATGAGAATATTATATCAGTGGTGTGATAGATTTGATATGTTATTTTATGTGATACATGTTTACCTGATCATAAGACATGAGTTATATGAAAGAGAAAGTATATGTGATACGTGAAAGTGAATCATATGTTTATATGAAAAGTGACATGAATTATATGAAAGTAAACTATATGACTATATGTACATGTGATATTTGACAGAAGAAAAGTAATATGTGATCATAAGAGCAATGAAAGTGTATAAGTGAAAATGCCCATGTTATGTGTATTGAGAGTTAGAGGTATAGTTGGTATGCCAAGAGTTGAGGGTTTACCTATGTTCTAAGGAACATATGGACAGTTTATCTAGGTTCTTTGGGACCTATAGACAGTTACCGAGGATCTTTATGACCTCTGGATAGTTACCAAGGATCTCTATGACCTCTGGATAGGTAATTCGGGACATTTATACGAGTTGTGGTGACAGCTTAGTGGTGCACAACCTCAATAGACTCACATATCTACAGTTCTAACATGTGTACATGGGCTAATAAATAGATAATTGTGAAATCAATGTATGTGATATATGTATATGAATTGCATGATATGATATATGTGTGATATGGGTTATTGTATCTGTTACATGAATATATGTTGATGTATATGTGAGTGAGTATAAATGACTTATATATGATATAAGAATTTTTTATAAGTTATAGAATATGAATGTAAGAGATCATATGAATAGGAGATAAGAGATATGAAGTATAATAGTATAGGAGCAAGATAAAAACATAAATGATGATATGTATGTAATTGTTATATGAAAAGGATATGAGTGAGATGATTCGATATGATGTGTATGATATGATAATAATAGTTGTTCCTGTATGATTACAAGTTGGAGTTTACATTATATATTTATTCGCCTCACTAAGTCATAGACTTAGCGTGTGAGTGTTTCACACGCAAGTTCTTACAAGCTTATGGATTGTTGAGGTGCAAGTCAGGTCAGCATCTTTCCTTACAAAGTTTCAGATCAGAAAATAGATGATTTAAATGTATTTTATGGTATAAAAGTCTAGTTGACATGTATTTAAAAGATTTGAATTGTATAAGCTCTGAATAGTTCTCTAAATGTTTTGAATAAGTTATATGTTATAAATTTTTTTAAATTACTCACTATTTTATACAAGTAAATGTTTTAAAAAGTCAATGCGACACCTCAGACTCGGATCCAGGTCAGATTCGGGTTGGGGGTGTTACATTTAATGGTATCAGAGCTACAGTTTAGCCGGTTCTAGGCTAAAAACGAAGTCAAAAAAAGTATTTTAAAAGTACACATGCCAACACAAAGTGAGAAATTTTCTGATCTGATAGGGTAAGGAGTGTGTTGTCTTGTTAATAAGTTAAATTGTTATGTTATATAAGATAAGTGAATACTTGAGAATGATTTATAAGATATATATGTTTATATGATATGATAGAAGATATGTGAACATATGCAAATGACATATGTTATATGATATGAATTGGATGATCATATGCACATGTGATATGTGATAGAAGAAATGATATGAGCACGTGAATCTATGAGAGCTTCCAAAGTGAAGCACAAGGCGATAGACCTTAAGGTAATAACATTCACCTGCCCTGGCGAGGCAGGGAGAAGAGCAAAAACCTCAGGGAATGCCTGTATATGATTAAAGAATGAATCATGATGTAGAAAGGTGTTCCAATGTGTTTTCAATTATATACTTCGTTAACTCATAGAATGAATGTATCGAAATAGTTAAAAGAGTTATGAGCACCCGAGCTCAAGGGTGAATTTGAGGAAGGTTTTGTTGCTACAGACCTTTGGATAAATGATATTAAGATAATGCTAGAAGGTGTTCATTTCTCCAAAGTGGAGAAATTAAATTGAGAAGTTCGTTATAACGTGGATAATATAGAATATAGTGAACAAATGTCACTATAAGAATGTTAAAAGATCAAGTGATGTGGTTAGAATTTGAAAAAAGAATCAAGAATAAGTGCATCAGTGATACATTTATAAGATGAATGAAACCAGAGTTATGGATATGAAACCAAGGGGTAGTACTGTGTATAAGCAAGAGTGTGGAAATAATAAGGGTTTGTACTCTAGAAGAAAGAGTTAGTGTTGGCTAACAAGGTTACACGATGAAAAATGTGTTGATCATATGAATGTGATATAGTGAAGGAAATAATGATTCTTATGTTTGAGGGAAAGTAAGAATTGAAAGAGAAGTATAAAGTAATATGAAAAGATCATGTGCCTTAAAGTACATATAAGAATTAAGAAATGATGAAAGGTTAAATGTATATGATTGGTTAATTAAGGCTTGTGCTCTAGATTGAACAATTGTTATTGACTAGCCGTAAGAGTAAAGGTGATAGAGTTAAAAAGATTGGAAGAAAAGATAAAGTGAGTTAATTAAGTATGATATGGATTTGAATATGGTTTTGTATTTGAATTATATAGATATGGTGAAGACAAAGAGAAGAGTATTTACAAGTTTTAAAGAGAGCTTTGAGGGAGAAAATTATAAGTGCAAGATATGGTGAAGAATAAGGTTCTGTATAAGTAAAACTGATTATTAAAGTTATAAAAATGGGATAAAATTGTGAAAGCAATATAAGAACATTAAAAGATATGTTTTTATTGGTATGTACAATGAAAATTCGAGGACGAATTTTCTTAAAAGGAGGGGAGATTTGTAACATCCTCAATACAGGGTTAGTGACTAAATTGTAAAAATTTAGAATTTGGGGATAAAAATAGAAAAGTTGAATAGTTCAATGATTTACGTGGAGATATTTCCTGAAAGTTATTAGTAATTATTAAAGGAGATTAAGGGCAAAATGGTCTTTGATATCTAAAGATAATTATCTTATCTCTTTATTAAGAGATAAGCTTGCGGGGAGAGTTATCTGGAAAACTCTTCTCCCTTCTTCTCACTTCTTCGTCCTCCTCCACGTGAGAGCTCAAGCAAAGGTAATATTTCTTGTTGTTGATTATTAGCTGAAATTTAAGGTTGAGTTTTGATTATTAGGTGATAATTAAGCATAAGAAGAGCTTAAATCATCTTGAAACAATAAGATGAAGAGAATAGAGGGAATTAAAGAAAAGAGAGGAATAAGTGGAATCTTGAAAGAGGGTTCTTTAATGAGGTTTTAGAGTGAATTTGACTTGTCATCAATCTAATTAACATATATGAAGTGTTAGAATTGGATTTGTAACATGTTAAAATTTGGGTATGATTCTTGAATTTTTTAAGGAGAATAGGATATGGAGGTTAAAGAAGTGATTATTGAATATAAATGAGTGCAAATATGTATATGTAAGTTAGGAATATGAAAGGGGATGAAATATGAAGCATTTGAGTTGAATTAAATGGATTTTCGGGATTAAAATGCAAATTATGGGCAATGTGTATCGATGCATATTCAATGTGCATCAATGCACTCTTTAAAGAAGAAACATCGAATGTAATTGGTGAATCGATGCATAAGGAGTGCATCGATGCATCCCTTTAAAAATGAAAACATCAAAGGTAATTTGTGTATCGATGCATGGGTAGTGCATCGATGCACATGTTAAAGAATGCATTGATGCACTGTAGAATGCATCGATGCACTTCAAGGGGAAATTAAAATAGACATTTCTTTTGGTCTAAGAAATGATAGATTAGTGTATATCAATTGGATATTGATATGTATCAATGTATGATTATATAGAGATCGAGCACGAACAAGTCCGGGTCGATTGGCAAGTTAAGATTTGATCGAAAGAGAGGAAAATCATAAAGTGTATTGGAACGTAGTGAGGCCAAGGTGAGTGTAATTTCATTGTACTTATGTTATAGAATAAGCATTGGCTTGCGATGAGCCAGTGACGGAGTTACTATGGTAAAAAGTAACTCGTAAAATGTTATTTGATTTGTGAATTCTATGTATGCATGAGTATATGTAACATGATTTATATGATTCATATGATATGTGATACTGAACTACATGAATATATGAGAATATTATATCAGTGGTGTGATATATTTGACATGTTATTTTATGTGATACGTGTTTACCTGATCACAAGACATGAGTTATATGAAAGAGAAAGTATATGTGATACGTGAAAGTGAATCATATGTTTATATGAAAAGTGACATGAATTACATGAAAGTAAACTATATGACTATATGCACATGTGATATGTGACAGAAGAAAAGTAATATGTGATCATAAGAGCAATGAAAGTGTAAGTGAAAATGCCCATGTTATGTGTATTGAGAGCTAGAGGTATAGTTGGAGTCAAGGGTTTACCTATATTCTAAGGAACATATGGACAGTTTACCTAGGTTCTTCGGGACCTATGGATAGTTACCGAGGATCTTTATGACCCCTGGATAGTTACCGAGGATCTTTATGACCTCTGGATAGTTACCAAGGATCTCTATGACCTCTGGATAGGTCCTTCGGGACATTTATACGAGTTGTGGTGACAACATAGTGGTGCACAATCTCAATAGACTCACGTATCTACAGTTCTCACATGTGTACATATGCTAATAAAGAGATAATTATGAAATCAATGTATGTGATATATGTATATGAATTGCATGATATGATATATGTGTGATATGGGTTATTGTATCAATTACATGAATATATGTTGATGTATATGTGAGTGAGTATAAATGACTTATATATGATATAAGAATTTGTTATAAGTTATAGAATATGAATGTAAGAGATCATATGAATAGGAGATAAGAGATATGAAGTATAATAGTATAGGAGCAAGATAAAAACATAAATGATGATATGTATGTAATTGTTATATGAAAAGCATATAAGTGAGATGATTTGATGTGATGTGTATGATATGATAATAATAGTTGTTCCTGCATGATTACAAGTTAGAGTTTACATTATATATTTATTCGTCTCACTAAGTCATAGACTTAGCGTGTGAGTGTTTCACACGCAGGTTCTTACAAGCTTATGGATTGTTGAGGTGCAAGTCAGGTCAACATCTTTCCTTACAAAGTTTCAGATAAGAAAATAGATGATTTAAATGTATTTTATGGTATAAAAGTCTAGTTGACATGTATTTAAAAGATTTGAATTGTATAAGCTCTGAATAGTTCTGTAAACGTTTTGAATAAGTTATATGTTATAAAAGTTTTTAAATTACTCACTATTTATACAAGTTTTTAAATTACTCACTATTTTATACAAGTAAATGTTTTAAAAAGTTAATGTGACATCTCAGACTCGGATCCAGGTCGGATTTGGGTTGGGGGTGTTACAGATACAACAGACTTAATGCAGACCCTTGTGCTTATTTCAAGAGGTCTGATGATAACAATTTTGTTATATTGTTGTTGTATGTGGATGACATGTTGGTTGCAGGACCCAACAAAGATCATATTGACGAATTGAATGCACAACTGGCTAGGGAATTTGAAATGAAGGACTTGGGATCAGCAAACAAGATTCTAGTAATACAAATTCACCGAGACAGAAGTAATAGGAAGATTTGACTTTCACAAAAGAATTATTTGAAGAAGATTTTGTCACGATTTAACATGCAAGATTGTAAGCCAATTTCTATCTCTCTTCCTATTAACTTCAAATTATCCTCCAGTATGAGTCCTAGTAGTGAAGAAGAGAGGATGGAGATGTCTCGAGTACCGTATGTATCAGCAGTGGGAAGTTTAATGTTCGTTATGATATGCACAAGACCAGACATTGTGCAAGCAGTGGGAGTGGTTAGTCGGTACATGGTGAATCTAGGCAAAGAGCATTGGAATATAGTAAAGAGGATCTTGAGATACATCAAAGGGACCTCAAATATTGCATTATGTTACGGAGGATCAAACTTACTAATCAATGGGTATGTAGATTCTGACTATGCAAGGGATTTGGATAAAAGCAAATCTACTACAGGATATGTGTTCAAAGTTGCTGATGGAGCTGTAAGCTGGGTTTCAAAATTGCAGTCAGTTGTGGCTACATCCACAACAGAGGTAGAACATGTAGCAGCTACACAAGCAAGTAAAGAAACAATTTGGTTGAAGATGTTATTGGAGGAGCTTGGGCACAATCAAGAGTATGTCTCTCTGTTTTGTGACAGTCAAAGCGCCTTGCATCTAACAAAGAATCCATCATTTAATTCAAGGACAAAGCACATACGAGTTCAGTACCATTTCATTCGTGAAAAGGTGGAAGAAGGGACAGTAAATATGCAGAAGATCCATACCAAAGACAACATAGCAGATTTCATAACGAAGGCGGTCAATGTTGATAAATTTACTTGGTGTCGATCCTCCTGTGGCCTGTCAGAGACGTAAGCAACATGTAGGTACAACGTAGAAAGAATGGTATTAAGATATGATTGTTCCAATCAAATCTTCAAGTGGAAGATTATTGACTAAAGCACCGAAAGGTGCACAATGGGTTTTGTGGAAATTTGGAAAATGGTAAAATCATTTTTAGTCATTGTAATTTAGGGTATTTACAAATTAGTCCTTAAGATTCAACTATAAATACCCTAGCTCATTTAGCTTCAAAACCATTTCAAAGCATTCTATCTTTCTTCCAATACTAGAGAATTTAGAGAGTTTCTTGAGAGTTGTTTTCTCATTTTTATCAAGAGAGAATTATCATTGTTTTCTCCTTAGTAGATAGAGAAAAGTTGTAATTCCTATTTTCTCATAGTGAAATTCTTTTACCGTTGCCATTGGTTTTTACCCTATAATATTTAGGGATTTTCCACGTAAATTTTGTGTCTCTTTTATCTTCATATTTTATTTTCTCAAATTATTAGTTGCGATTTTACTCTATTCGATAGCCGTCTTCCGCAACATGGGGATCTTTTATTTTGGAGCGTGATTAAGGGTTGCAAAATTATTCTTGTTCTGGACTGCTAAACTAGAAAGAATTAAGAAAGAAACTCTTTAAATATGTCATGTGTGTTGAAAATCCAAATAAATTTTGTTTTACAGTTGTTTACATGATATGACTAGTTTTGATTTCCCCCCGCCCCTTGTTTCTTTCCAAATGCTCTGTGCATCTCCATTTTTCATACGTATCATTGTTCTTTGTCTGTTTCAGCTGCACGGGGAGTGATGGATATTTATTTTTCCAGTTGATCTAATTTCACTCTGGACTGATGTTGAATTCTTTGGGTCTAGGTACATGATATTGGCAACAACTATAGTGTCGAATTTCATAAAATATTGTTTCTATGTGAGTGACATGCTTATGGAAGGACAATGGGAGAAAAAGCCTGTCTATACCTTCTACTTGGAGCTCATCCAGGACTTGCTTCACTTGTCTATGTATTTATTCTTCTTTCTTGTGATTTTCATGTAAGTAAACCTTTTCTTTTTAGTTTCTGCACGATCGCATATATGTTTATTTAATTTATGTGCATAAATAATTTTTCTGTTGGATTATGTTCTAATGCATGAGGTTCTCTAAAGCTTTTTAGGTAGAATGCTACACTTTATGTTAGGAGTTTTTATCATGCTTCAGATCCCATTCAATCGTCTTGACATCATAGAATAGGTTTTAAAGTTGAAGGATGGCATTAGGCATGTGGTATGCAATGAGCTGATTGGATGTCAACCTAAGCTCAAATACTGGTGTATGATGTAAATATGTGTGTATAACTGTATATATATCCTATAGATTGATCAATGAAATGGTTGTGAGTTTTTAATTTGTTTCTGCAGGAATTATGGTGTACCACTTCACTTAATACGGGAGCTATATGAAACCTTTAGGAATTTCAAAATTCGTGTGGCTGACTACATGCATTATAGGAAGATCGCTTCAAATATGAATGATAGATTCCCAGATGCAACCCCTGAAGAGCTCACTTCGTGAGTCAACTGTTATTTTTTTCATGAACTCAATTTAATTTTTTAGGAATCTTTTAATTGCATGTTAAATTCTGGATTCTTAATTACTTACCGATCTGATGGTCAGAAACGATGCAACATGTATTATATGCCGGGAAGAGATGACCACAGCGAATAAGTTAATTTGTGGACATCTTTTTCATGTGCACTGTCTTCGATCGTGGCTGGAGAGACAGCATACCTGCCCTACATGTAAAGCTCTGGTTGTACCACCTGAAAATGGAACAAGTTCATCTGGAGGGCAACATGGACCTTGGTCAGATGCTCAAGGACAGGGTAACCTCATTGTAACATCATCTATAATAAGATGAACTCTTTCTTTGAAGATTTTGATTTTTTTTTTCAATAAATTTGAATTGTTGTATGCTACCTGTTAGTTTTGCTTTCTGGTTTTTGAGATAGTAGAGATAATCCATGAACAAATTGCCAAAACCTTTTGGAACTTTGTTGCTTTGTCCTAGGTATCTTATAAATCAGTGGATCCTTTAAAATTTTCCATCCATTATTAGCTTAAATTTAAGTTATTTCTCTTTTTGCTTGCTATCTATTTATGCCTTTTTGAACTGCATGTGAACTAGCTAAGGCCTGTGCCTCTTATAAGGTGCGGAAATGCAAAATGTCCAAGGGTTTTACTCGTGCTTCATGGCATGCATCTTATTGTGGTGCATTACTTGAAGGCTTTTTCTCCCGAATTCTATGTTAACAACGTCCGTGTTTTGGTCTCAAATTTTGGGGGAATAACCTGTTCCATATCCTGGTATTTTATACCACACAGCAGCAGTTAAGCTGATTTAGGTCAATAAGAATTGGGATTCGGGCATTAAAGAATTACTTGGCTCAGTATCGATATTGCTTCACTTCTAACTTTCATAACTTATAAAACTTACATTACTGTTTGAGAAACGTCAGCTAATTGTTTAAAGTGGAAACAGGGTCCGGCACAAGTTCAGTTAGATAAGGTTCTGGTGGTGGTGACATGGCCACTGATAATTTGACCCAGCATCAGGCTTCAGCTTCAATATATGAGAGATCCTACGTTTATCCTTCTGCGAACACTCTAGTTTGGTAGGTAGTTTTGTACTTGTAATACTGCATGTCAATGAGATTTGAAGTTTCCTGATTTTGCCGGCTTTATAATCTTTCCTCGTTTTTTCCATGTGATGTTTTATCCGACAATTGCAGTGCACTAATTATTAATTATTGCATTTTCAGAGAGCAGTTTAGCTCTTTTGAGCACAAAAGAAAAGAATAACGTCAAATGTATTAATAAGACAATTCATTTGGCTTCTGGGTTGTACAAAGTTGTGCATGTGTGTGTTTAAGATTGTTAAATGATAATTCGGTAGTGAAATGTCTAACCCCGTTTGAAAGGGAGCAATTCAGCTATACTTCTATTAATACAGAACATGTTGCATTGCAATGATAGCTTTCAAAAGCTGATAAGTTGTTCATTGGTTCAGACGCTCCTCTAGATCGTCATGGTCTTTGCACTTACATCTTCTCTGCATTCTGATTGTATATTGATGCCGATTCTGATTAGACTCCCAAGTGCATTGGTTGGTTACATCGATTTAAATGTTACATTGTTGTGCATTTTATATGCAGGTCTCCTGGATATGTTGTACTTCCTAAGGCTCATGAGTCATTGACCGAGTCCATGGGAGAACAATTTGTCATTCCTGATGGACAAGCTAACATGTCCTTTCCACAGCTCCCATTTTTTCCCTTTCCAATCACCTTTTGCTGATGGAAACTCGGGAGAGGCATCGAGCAGCAACCCGAACATTCCGGCTTCGCAATTGGAAGCTCAGTAGAAGATAATTCAACAGCGGATTGAGGTATCCCTCATGTATTAATCGGTTCTATTCTCGCTTTCTCTTTTATTTCTTGTACCCGTCGTAGGATATACGGATTTTTCTAGCTCGCAACATTTGGTCTACTTATACATACGTACAATTCATTTATATAAATGTGTAATTCGCTGGCATGGCACGAGATTCCAATGTCACAACCAAACATTTTTTTTTTCAGGATAACCTCCTAATTTGCCTCTTTTGTTCTGTTCCAAAACCGAATAGGTGCTGCAACATCAGCTCGAACTCCTACAGATGCATAAGCCGAAAACCGAGGGAAGCATGGATGCCGGTCTCACCGCCTAGTTGGATAGAAAAGGAAAGACAATTTCTTCGTCTTCTTCGAGAGACTGAAGAGAAATACATACCTCTTTCACGATTCTATTTTTTATTTTTTAAATCGAAACAGACCCTACTAACTCTGTTGTGATTCTGAAGACAATTTAAAGCAGCAGAAAATGAATCTCGAACCGATCCGAAACTTGAACTAAGAATCGGATGAATGGGACGCGAAGAATTTTGAATTTTAAACTATAAACTGTAAATTCGAAAATCCATTAAAAAAAAAGGAGCCCATGCCCATGTGTGTATTTTGAAAAACCATGATCCAGTAATGGAGAATAACCGACTTCAGCCTATATATATAGACATAAACTCCTCTATGAGAAATCCCTATTCTTATCAACAGATAGCACTTATTTTCTTTTAAGATTGCTGATATTAGTTTCGAGGACGATGACGGCGACCATCACCTATGTTTATTGCTCTCATTGTCTCCAGTTTTCCAAGGCTGCCATTGAAGCTAAATTCTTGTAAGCACCTCCACTCGTTTTTATTTTAAATTCCTTTATTAATTTATATGTTGATGGCGATGAATGTGGGATTGATCCGATTGTAGTTCGTGTTCATCTTGCGGGAAACTGGTGAGCGAGGTCAGTGTAAAGGGAAATTCTTCGTCGGTCATGAGAAATAAGTTTAAAAGATCCGGAAAAGCCTCGAAGATTATTAGACCTAACCTTCCTCGTGTATCGGATGACAAGATTGAACGTTTCTAATTTCTTCTTCTTCTTCATTTTTTGAAGACTATTTGTTAATTTCTGTATCATTTAGTTTTCTTTCAAGTAACAATTGATCACGAACTGACTAAGAAACAGCTCTTCATAGATGTGAATGTGATCAAAGAATGCCTTATTTTTTTACCCAATCGAAATCCTTAAAGAAGGATTGCACGAGAAGAAAATGTTTTTTCCGGTCAAATGTCATGTTTTATGACTCATAAAATAAGAAATAAATCGATTGAATCGGGAATGAACAGATATAACGGTTTAAATATTAATATTGGAGCCGGTGACCATTGAACTGTCTAAAATACATTATCTTTCTCCCACTAAACTTTAACATAGAGATCTTAATAGTCAAAAATAGATAATTTTCCAAACATATTATTAAAAAAAATTCAATCAAATAAAATATATTTATTTAAAATACTTGAAAAGTATAGTCAAATTTCAATACTTTTGGCCAAATTATTAACTTGACCTGAATGGATCAAATTGCAAGATTGCCGGACGAATATTTTTTTAAAATGCATGATTTATATAAATATAAACATTACTTATTAATTTTCTTTTTGTGTTCACGGATAGAATCAAATTGATATTTCAAAAAAAAAAACCCATCATAAAAACTTAAGAACATAACAACAAATTAAATGCAATAATATGGCATAAAATGAAGATTAAAATCCGAGGCTAATATGTTTGGAGAATTGCATATTATGTATGAATTTTATCATAAAGGTGAAGCGTGATATATGTTGGAAGCTTAGAGGCATATATAATATGTAACCATAACAGATGTTATGTCTTCACCTTTGAGTCAATGCTCCGTTTACTATGCCAGACACTGTTATTCCTATCACCGTCCACCAGATTCTTCTTGGCAGCAACCGAACACCTACCACTTCGTCCACCCTTACCATTCATCTCGATCTGAAGTCTGCGCCGTCTCATTCTATTCTCCAAACGTATTCCTCTTAGAGCACGGGCCCTCTGCTCGATTTCTAATGCTTGCGAGAAGTTCCAAATACGAACAACACCTTCCTCACCGCCACAAACGATTCGATCTGCTCCAATGTCGACCGAGAATAAATTGCACCCGAATCCATGCAGCATTCTCTGGGGTGGTTCTATAGTCTTTTGGTCGGATTCTTTAAACCTTGGAACTCTTTTCCCTATACTGGCCCTCAACAACTTTCGAACATCAATTAGAGCGAGCTTCCCGTCATTGGAAGCTGACACAAGCCAAGGGAACTCAAATGCGAGGGCATAAACAGCTCCTGAGTGAGGAATCCATGTTGCAACCTTCACGACTCTATGTTCCTTAGACTCGGTTATGATCTCGAACATATGTACTGCCCCATCTTCTCCTCCGGTAAAAAGGAAGTCTCCAGTGCGGCTCCGTGCTAAGGCATATGTATAACCGACGTGAACATTGTGAATCACACTTAACAAAGTCCCACTATTAGTCTCCCAAACATACACATCCGAACCTGCCGTGCTAGCAACAGTCGTGTCGTGAGGAACAAGGCTCCAAACCCAGTCACCATGCCTCAAGATCTGTGTGCACTTCAGTGTCGACCGGTTCCACACACGAACAGTCATATCCCAAGAACCGCTATAAATCCTAGTAAGGTCCAAAGAAAGAGAAGTTATGGGCCCATCATGTTCCCAAAGTCGAAACTCGGTGTTCGGTTTCTCAACTCCCTTTAGGTCAAACAAATATTTAAGACCCTCAACTGCCTTCCAACAATGGATAAATCCGTCGGTACCCCCAGCAACCAATAGTTTAGTATCTGCTGCAACTGCCCTAACAGTACAACCAAGGGGGCGGGATGATGCAATGGACAACCCCTCTTCCATATCCCACATTCGGACAACTGAGTCATACCCGGCTGTGAAAACAAGCTTGGCAGAAGCCAACAAAAACACGGTTCGAACAGCTTCAGTATGACCATATAGAACATCGATGCTATACCTTCCTAAAAAGGTCTTGCTCCTATAATCCCTCTCCACAAACAGTTCCTTCCACGACTTCTCATCCGAAAACCAAGCTGCAGTCGGTAAACCCCACCTCTCACAATAAAATTCCTTCCAAACCCGATGCTCGGATGCTATGCTATGGAGAGTGGTGGACACACAAGACACTACACCGAGCTCTTTGGGGTCAAGACAATTCAAAATCTCTGATATCAAGGCTGGTGGGAGATCAGTGATCGAACGCCAGACATTCGAAAAAACATCATCAGGAGCTACCTGTTTAGAACTACAAGAGCTCGAGATCCCTTTCTTACGATTACAATCCAATGTCAGTTTCGAAATTTCTAAATCCTCCGTTATGGAATTGGAACTAAAATGATTCGTCTCGGAGCAGTTTGCTAAATCCTTAAATACCAGGGTGCTTTCTTGGCATTCAAATTCCATAAAATGAATGAGTTTTTAACCTAAAACTGTTAGATTCAATGGCTTAAACCAAAATCCCCTGATTGGGAAGCTAAAAATAGGAAATTGAACCCAGAACCTCAATTTACTCTCAAAATCAAAGATGCCCAAAATCTAACAAACCCTCTAAATTCAAACCCAAAGTGTTCAAATCAAACTACAGCAGGTTTTATAAAAATCAGAAAATATCCAATCAATTTGATTGCAGGATCTAATAAAAATCCAGAAAATAAACAATACCTGTGGCGACTGATAATTCGTCCTCCGGATCAGAGAAGCTGTTAGAGTTTTTTTTTTTTAATTGAAAAAAGGGAGAATTCGAGAAATTAGAGAAATATGCATTTGGAATTTGGGGCCAAAAGCGATGAAAGGGTGAGAGAGGAGACCTTTTATCACCGCTATTTCACGGAACGATCGTACGGTAGACATGATTAGATCAGGAAGACAGAGATTGTTTGGGACGTTGGATTAGAATGCGCCACGCACGAACACGTAGGCTGCTGCTTGTTATTATGTATTTTTAATCTTCAGTGAAGTTGTATGTTTTTGGGTAAATTTTGTTATATGTCATTCTATTTTCCGTAAGTTTACAATTATATTACATTTTTTTAAAATTACAATTGAATACAACAATAACAAGCATTGTTAAATATCAAACTATTCTTATAGCATTAAAAATGTTTTTAACTAATTTTTTTCATTTCAAGTGATGATGGTAAAAATTATTTGTATTCCTCGCAAATCAAAGATTTATTCGACGATTCGAATGATGAAAAGATTATTATTAATGAAAAAATTAATTGGAGTTTAAGAAATTCAAATAGATAGTTGTTTGTCATCATAATTCTTTGATTTTTGATGCTCCCTATCTTGTCTGTGATGCGCAACCACAGTAGGTCCATGAATTCAACTGGTGGAGAATGTGTAACAGCAAAGCTCTTTTGGCATTTTATAAAGATGGCTTCCATTGTGTACATCATTGTCCAACCTCAAAAGCTTCAGCTAAACATCGTGTTTCATCGGCTGCAATGGTCGGCGAAGAAGTCCCAGGCGACGGAGAAGCACAAATGTTGCCGGATTCTGCTCGCAAACACCGCGGTTGGACTACTTTCCCCTTCATTGCTGCTCTCTTTCTCTTTCTGCCTATCTCTTCTAATGTTTTACATTCCTAAGAAATAGAACTTGAGGTCATGATTCAACTGGAACAACCGGTAATTGGTTTTTTGGTTTGAACATGAGTTTTTATTGTTTTCGACATATAATTATATCGGACACTCATTTGAGCCTGGATTATCAGAATCGGACTAACAAACAAATGAGAAAAAAAAAAACACAGGGACACTGATAGGATCAAGCATAGCAGTATCAGGGCGGGGAAACAACTTGATTGTGTATATGATCGAGAAATTCCACGTGAGAAGCATTGATGCAACTCAGACATTCAACATTGCAGCTGCTTCCACCAGTTTACTTCCCATGGTTTCTGCAATCCTCGCTGATTCTTTCCTAGGTTGCTATAATGTCATCTGGATGTCTTCTCTCGTCTTGATCCTGGTAAACCACTTCTTTCGTTGTTCCGGTTCTTTGATTTTCTTAAAAGTTTTCATGTCCGACTGTAACACCCCTAATCCTTACCCAACCTGAATACGAGTCTGAAGTGTCACATTGACTTTTCAAATTTTGACTCTTGACAAAATTCAAAGAAAATTTAAAACTTTCATTAAAATAAAGGTAATTTATTTACGTAAATTGACCAAAATAACCAAAATCGATCAGAGCATTCATAACTGACACTTTTCTTATATGCCAACACACTATACACAACAAAATACATACTTTATCAGTTACTTCTGATCTGATCTTCTAGCAGTGTTGTTGTTCTTGCCACTCCTATTTCTATTCTTCCCGATTCCTGGTACCTACGTGTAAATCACTTACACGCTAAGTCACAGACTTAGTGAGGCATAACATAAATATATGTATATACATATATAACAATGAATTCATGAACATGCATTCTTACCATTGATTATGACATTTCAACTTGCATGTATCTATTACACTGTAACATATATGATGATAATATGCACATATATAAAACTTGTATTCTTATGCTAGTTTCACTTAAATTTATCTTTGGATCGCCCATGTACATTATTGAGAACAGAAGGTACGCGAGTACAATGAGGTTGTGCACAACGTTGTCACTACAGCTCGAATAAAATCCCACTAGGGGCACTGAATATTTGTCCCGAAAGACCACTATATCCTGAAGGACCACTGGTAATCCCTCGACTTTTAGCATGTCAATTATACATACAGCTCTCACATTAAGTAACATGGGGTTAATTATAATACAAGTATCATTTTCATATCTCTTCTATCATTTTTCACATAAACACATGATTCACTTCATATGAGTACACATGATCATTTTCATTATTTCCCATACCTGAATGGATTCTCATATAATTGCATTCATTCAAATAAGTTCATATTAAAGCATGAATAAATTATGCATGAAAGCACTATAGCATTAATACATATATAAATATGCATGTACATGAATGTGAAATCATAAGTTTAACTATAAGAGATAGACTCATCGCAAGTCTTATCTCAATACAATTTCATATAAGATATGCACTCACCTTAGCCTTGCTTTGACTCGATTCTAATTTTTCGATTGTTCCTGAACAAGATTACGTTCTATATCTACATAGTAATACATTGATACATATCAGTATACTAATTGATATATTCTAAATTATCACTTCTTAGACTAAAAGAAAGGCTAATTTCATCTCTTAATGAAGGTATGTATCGATGCACTCTATAGTGTATCGATGCATCCCTTAATATGTGCATCGATGCACTATCTATGCATCGGTATACAAAGCACATTCGATGTTTTTATTTTAAGGGGGTGCATCGATGCACTCCTCATGCATCGATGCACTAATTGCATTCGATGTTCATTTATTTGAGAGTGCATCGCATTGAATGTTTGTCGATGCACACAACCCAGAAATGTTATTTTGAGCACGAAAATCCCTTCATAATCCTCTCAACACTTCCTATTTCACCTCCTTTTATGTCTCTAACTTGCATGCACCTACTTAAATTAATTATTATCCATTCAATACCTCTAAAACTTAAAAATCCAATCCTCCATATAAAATTCAAGAATCTCACTCAACTTCCAATATGTTCTAAATCTAATTCTAACACTTCATATCCCTCAATCAAGTTGGTGACAGGTCAAATTCAACTTCCAATTCTCATTATGAACTTTATTTCAAAATTTCATTCAAAAACTCCTAACCTTTAATTCTTTCTACACCCTCCGTCTTGTTGTTTTAAAGCAAATTAAACTTTCCTTAAGCTTAATTAGCACATAATGATCAAAACCAAACTTAAATTTCAACTAACAATCAGCTTATGAGAAGTCTCACCTTTGATATGAGTATTCACGTGTGGAGAATAGAAGAGAAGAAGAGAACTCTGGAAGCTTAGGTGTTTCTCTCTTCACTCCACGTGGAAACATATATAACCATAACAATTAAATTATTTCCCTTTTCAATGACCATTTTGTCCTTCTATTCCTTCTTCTTTTCAATTTGATCATACACCGCATTTTTCATATAAGTCCTTAACTATTCAATTATTATACTTTAATCACCAAATTCTGAAACTTTACAATTTAGTCACTAACCTGGTATTGAGGATGTTACACCGACAGTTATGTCGATGCATATTCGGATATAGTACACAATATGATCCTCCAAATATTTGAAGAATCCCAACAATAGAACTCACTCTTGGAAGTAAATTTCTTACTATCATTTGTCACTGCTTTTGAAGGGGATTATCCTCCTAGCTTTAACAGCCATGCTCGATCCCTTAAGGCCACGAATGTGCCCAACTCCATCAAAAGTTCAATTCCGCATACTTTACTTGGGCATAGCTTTAGGATCTATAGTTGTGGCCGGTACTAGTTTCACCATTTCTTCCATCGGAACAATTCAATTCGATGATTCGAAAGATCAAAGGGTTTTCTTCAACTGGTTTGCTATCACTCTGTATACATCGGTGGTGTTAGGTGCCACAGTGATTGTTTATATCAACGAAAATGTAAGTTGGGTATTCGGATACTGGCTATGTTTTGCGGTGAACGCGATCGGATTAGCCATTTTTGTGTGGGGAAGACTTTATTATTGACAAGTGAAGTGTAAAGGAAGCCCATTTACAAGCTTTGCTCGTGTTGTGATTGCCACCATTGTTAAGAGGAAAGTCACTCTTTCATCAAGAGCTGAAGATTACTGCCATCAGAAAGATGGAGATATGGAGAAACAAGCTTCATTGCCTTCTAAAAGCTTCAGGTATACAATTCCCTCGCGTTATTAACACAATGCTCTTAACGTTTTCAAATCTCGATGTTCAAGATCGCTCAAACATCGTTGAATCAATTAAGCATGCAGGTTTCTAAACCATGCTGCTGCAATGGAAACCGAGGCGGACACTAAGGTGAATGGATCAACGGAAAAACCATGGAGACTATGCTCGGTACAACAAATTGAGGATTTTAAAAAACTATTAAGAATATTCCCACATCTTTCGAGTAGCATATTAATGTACGCCACACTACCAATAATAAGCACCTTCGCATATCAAATTCCCAGCAGGCTCCATGATAGTGTTCGTTTAACCTCAACAGCCAACAAAATCACCTTGATCGATCGGTTCCTTTTTCCATTGTGGCTGAAGATAACACAAAAATCGCTGATGCATCTCCATCGAATCGGACTCAGTCACTTGTTTAACATGGACGGGTGTGGACGTTGCTTCCCCGGTTGAATAAGAAGGCTAAATTTGGGTCAAACCCACCATGTTTCAGACTATCCGGGGTCTATTGTTCCAATGTTCGTACTATGGTTGGTGCCTCAGCTAGTACTGGTTGGACTGGATGAAGCATTTCATTACCCGGGGCAAGTCGCATTGTACCATCAAGAATTCCCGAAGCCACTGAGAAGCACAGCCACCGCAATGATTTTAGTCATTGTCGGACTCGCTTACTATTTAAGCACCACCACTATCGATCTAGTTCAAAGGGTCACAACATAGTTAAAGCATAATATAAACAACGGATGGCTTTGGAATTTGTATCTGATGTTTGCCATGACGCAAATGCTGAAGTTCTTTTATTTTTTGTTCTGCGCGAAGTGTTACAAGTATCGGAGTGTGGAGGAAAGAAATAAAAGCAATAATGAGTTCTACTGCTGAAAAATAATGCTGAAGGTTGAAGAAACAGATAAGCTCCATGATTTCATGAACCTGAGTTTTGGTGGAATTCGAGAATCATTTCGAGTTTTGGTGGAATTCGAGAATCATTTCGAGTTTTATAGGGAAACAAACAGAGAAGAAAGGAATACCTGGCTAGAAGCTTAAAAGTGTATATTAAGCAAAACCAAGATTGCAAAACTTGAGAACTTATATTATCTAAAATATAACCAACAATAAAGAGTAGCAATGTACTCTTTCAGCTAGTTCTTTGTCAGGCAACATAAATAAAAAAAGAAAAGAAACCTGTTGATACTTGCAAAACCAAGAAACACCTATATTTGCTTGTTTTGATTCATGCTCTATTTCGCTTCTTGTTGTAGAGGCGGTAATCGATATCCGATTTTGCCCTACTCCAGAAAGAGGAGCCATGGTAACCATAACAGCAATGAACCACCGAACACCAACACTTCATGAATAAATATTGATAGAAAGATGGTCATTGTACAACGTCACAAATCTAATCATAATGGAGAATTGTTTGAAAATTGAGAACCACCAAGACGGGAGATATAAAATCCGGAATACTTGTAAGCATTCATTCTGAATGCAAACACTAGTTTCCAGAGGCAACACCATTCTTGAAGCGAAAACTCTTCATCATAGATAGCTCCCCTACTAACATTAGAAGAAGAGAGATCATACGAAAGCTTGATATTATCAAAATATTTTACGATTCTTGATTCTGTATCTTCATAATCATGTAAAGAAACATTATTTTCCATGTCCCCAGAAGAAATAAATCGAAAGAACTTTAAATTTCAACTTACAAGACATTAGCTGATCTTGCAATCTCCCGAGTTATCATCAGGATCCTCTTCAGAAACTGCAATGTCATTGGAGAGCCCTGAAATATGATCTTCATCCCCATTGTCTTCATCACTTTCAAGATCAGCACTACTATACCTCCTTTCTACATATCCAAACATCTGTCGCCTCTGTAGGCGGAGAACATGCATTATAACATCAGGGGCAAGTGTTACAGGCGACTGATCTTCTCTACTCTGTCTATTGGACTCCATGATCTGTATATAGAGAATATAAGTACGAGAAAATAGGCATTCGTTAATCACCTCATTAACTATCAAATATGAGATGATACCTTCTTCAAGTTGTTAGGCAGTGCAGGTTCATCACGGGCTGTAGGAGCCCAGAGCTTCACATTTTTATCAATTCCACAAGTAGCAAAAAAAGGCATATATGGATGGGGCTCAAGATGATTTACTACATTTCGGTCACCTAACATTACACGAACAAGCTTAGCGTCCACCTTCTTCCAAATAAATATATGGCCACAATCGGAACCGCTCATCACATATTCATCTTTGGGGCCAAAAAAACTCACTCCTTTGACTGTCCGTGAATTTCTGTGACCCACATAAACTTGCGGCTCCTCATCTCTCTGATGAGTTTCAGATTCGAGAGATACCGGAGGAAGTCCGAGCCCCATGTTCTTTTGGAATAAGTAAATCAACTCATCATTGTAAGAAACAAGTAGTTCACTTGTGTTAGAATAAGCTAACCCTGTAATATGAATATGGTTAGAGTGAAGCAGATGACGAGGGCAAAATACGTTCACTGGTGTGTCTGAAACATTAGATGCATCCAATGGATATCTTCTGATATCATAGACGCGCGCATATTCATCAGAACCTCCTATAGCAAAGTAATTTGGATTCCTTGGATCAATTACGATGGCATTTAACCTCATGTTTAAAGGTTGCCTATTAGCTTCTTCAAACGAGAAGCAGTGGAATAGCTTTGAAGCAGAACCACATCGCAGATCAAACTGCAACACAAAATAGCAAGAATAACAACAAAACCTAAAATGAACTGAAGCTATAAGTTGCAATTTCAATTAAATTAACTAACATGTTGAACTAAGCCATCTTCACCACAACTAAAGAATATGTATGGACTTCCGGGTTCAATAGCAAGGCTGTGCACTCGACCCTGATGCTTTCCCAACTTTCTCGTTTTAACATGACCATTCTCCGAAATCTCTCCAAGCCTCACCTGAAACAAGAGGAAAACTTTTATACAGTCAAACTCATTACTAGATTCTTTGTTTAAATAACTTTTTTTCTGAATGAGTAACAATAACCTAATACTAGCATCTATATTACTTTGGCACTTCATTTTTCTTTAAGTATCCATTTCTGACACCATGTGTTAGACACAATTCCAAAATGGGCATGGGATACCATACTTGACGAACCGATAAAATTTTAAAATTGAATATACTTGTGCCAAACACATAACCATATTCAAACTCTACTTAAGAGGATAAGACCGAGCAACATTGACTAGCATCGAGGATCAAATCAAGTATAAATAGAAGCAAAGAACTTCACTACCTGGCCATCAGCAGCAGAAGTGATTATTCTCTTATCATCATTGAAGGGCATAAATTTTGCCTGAAATATGTTGTCAAAGTGGCCGGAAGCATATGAAAACGTTTTGCTTTTAGCAGCCCAGTTCCAGAACATAACATGTTTATCATCAGAACCAGACACTAGGATGTCACCAGTGGAGTTGAATTCCACAGTGTTCACACATCCCTCATGGCCGTTTAGTTTCCCATAAAGGTCAAAATTTTCCAGTATAACCTGTACCAAAACACAAACAATAAAGAACTACCGAATCTTAATAATACCCAGAATTTTAGATCAAATTTGAGTTCATACTGAAAAACAAATCATACCCATTTCGTATGGAATTCCATCCAACATACACCATCAAAGAAACACACAGAATTTCTAATTATTCTAGAGATGATTCCTTTTCATAATACATTTGATGCAGTGATCAAAGTATTTCAACAGAAGGGGGAAAAAGAAAGACCCAGAAGAATAAGCTATGAAACCTGAGAAGCAGAGAAATAGCGAGCAAAGCTTTTGGGGGTGCAAAGACCCATTTCGCGGTTGATGATCTCTGAAAAACCATGTTTAATTCTCTTTAAACTTGTCGTCTCCATATTTCAATTCATCAATGATGAACCATGTTCACGCTGTACAGATCATTTTAGTTCTGGGTTCTTGCTTGGTGGTGGCTTACGAATTGTGCACCCTTGTGTAGAAAGCGCGACGAATACGTAGCCTTTTCCTGATCGGGTCAAAACCCGTTTCCTTAAGTTTTATTGGATTAAAACTCGTCGGCAAATATCCATTCCTATGTCAGAAGCCACCGAAAAATTGAGTGAACTGAGCCCAATATGGCTTGATTTTGGATTTAAAAAATAGAAATTAAATAACATGTTCAACAAGAATTATTATTATCTTTTAAATGATTTAATCTTTTAATTAGACCCTCAAAATCAAATATTAAAATCTCTAATTACATATTGATATCATATATTCACCTATTATTCATATTCAAACATAAATATAAGAATTAAGCCCTCTAAATATATTAAAACAATTATAAATATAAGCAATAAAAAACACATAATTTTATGTTATGATACAATATATAAAATTTTAGGATGATAAAATTATATTTTAATAAAAATATAAAAAATATTTATTAAAATATATGATTTTATATATATTTTTTAAAACGTTTATCTTGTCAATTCCCTTTTATCTATCATGTATAAAATTACGGATACATATGTGTATAGTATACTCCAATGAAAATAGAGTAGCCAGTGGGTAGGCGGCAAAATTCATGCATACAACTCCATCAAAAGTAGGCAGAATAATTAATTGAGTCCCACCTTGGCACCTCATCAAGCTTCAAACCAAAGGCAGCCATGTCTCTCTCGGTCTTAGAACAGCTGGGTCGACGGTCCACATCAAGCAAATATCACTAGATTTAAAATATTTACAGTAGGACTCCTTTAATAAAATAAATAAATTTAAAAAATAAGAATTTATAACAGATATAGGGACTCTCTAACAATTTAATTAAATTAAGATTCTGAAATTTTAAAATTTAATATATTTTTACAAAATATTATTATGTTTATCGTTGACATGATAACATTTCTCTTTTAGTTGTAACTTTTTTGATTTAAAATTGAATACAAAATTCTTATATTTTTATTTACCATCTAGTTCCATTAATAGTCATTTGTAGTCATGCATTCAAAGAGGTAAATAACATAAGTTTTCGGCAACCAACATAAAAAATTAACTAGTCAAACACTAGTCTATGGTTTTAGACTGCACCAACCACCTGCTTGATGTAATGCTTGACCGTCGGGTAGAAATCCTAAATTCAAGATTGCTTTGTGGTCCACCCCATTTCTGATAACCTAACTTTATAGATATGGTAAAAAATATTTATTTTTTTATTATTTAGTTATTGATAACCTAGACCTTAGTATAGGTAATGTTGAATTTGGAGGGTGAGAGGACTCCCCTCCCAAGGATTTGGGCCAAAATGTCCACAGTGTCAATTTGCATTCAACTTTCGGCCAAACCATTACGCCCGCACTACTTAGCACAGCATAGGTGACACCGCCCATCTTCATGGCTCACAAAGGATCGCCTTTGGATCTACAACTCCAATGTGATTGAATCATGTGCCAAGTTGATGAATCTATATCATACATTATCTATGTCCAATATATATATATATATATATATATATATATATATATATATATAAATATGTGAGAATAATGAGGCGAAAGCCCTGTGTCACAATATTATTGTTTTATTTTCAAAAGATGTATATAATAAGATGTGCAACTATATTATTGAAAACATGAGACTTAATACTTTTTTTTTAATAATTCCTACTTAGTGGAGGGGTCATATAAATTTTATTTTTAATATGTATTGAACCTAAAATCTAAGAGATACAAGATATCAACTAAGAATTTTTAACTAAAAATTATTGACAACGTTAGACGTAATATTAATTTACTTGGTTTATTGATTTGTAACATTTACTCGAAATAGTGCTTGTGTTAACGGTTTAGGTGCATGCATTTGTCATGCTTGGAAAGCAACCAAATCAACTCGCGTACTACATACGTTAAGAAATAGGGATTATGATTAGGTTTGTTGTTTCATGGAGCGTTAGAATAGTATACGATACCAATGAATTGAAAACGGCCGTTTGTTTCTCAATTCCGTTACCGGATCCTCTCTGTCCTTATCCGTAACAGAATGAGAAAACCGAAAGTCCGTTACCAACCATATGCCTTATTGTCTTGTCCTTTTCTTTCTTTGCTTTTTTCTCACTTCCTTCCTTTTCTTTGCCTCTATGGTTTAAATTAGGGTTAAGCAAAATAAGTTTAATTTGATTTGTACGACAGATTAAGTCATCTAACTGCAATCAAAACTAATCATTACGATGTACAAACAAACCAATTTATAATAATTAGTTTTATAGCAAAAAAATAAATTTAAACATAACGAAGAGAATGTGTCTTTTTCTGTTAAAGATTATTATGTGGTGGAACGAGATAAGATAAAACAATTTTTGTTACCAATATTGTTTGGATTATAATAATTTATTTTATTATTGTATTAACTGTTTCATGAAAAGGCGATTATTATTTCAAGCTATATTGTATATTAACTACCATATTAAGGATTTATTTAACTCTATAGATTTAATGTTTTAGGGAAATATCTCTAAAACGGATGTTATAACACACATAATTTTATAAAATGTAAAATTTAAAATATTCGATAAATTTGAAGCAAGTCATGCAGTGGGAATGCATATTAGTGGATTCTTTTCGTAACTGAAGATGCTATCAATACGGCACAGTTTTCTATTCAACTTTCACTTTTATTTTCTTTAAATAAAATATCTATATTTTTTTTATTAATTTAGTGAGTTCTTTCACTGTCAAAAATTTGACCAGTCAACTAACATGATTGATTTCATATGAACATCAAATGACAATTATCCACTTGTCTCACCATTGAGCTTCTACAAGGTCCACAAATTAGAAAGGGTGATTTCAAATTTGGTCCCTTAATTGTATTTATTAGTAGTGTATTATAATATAAATATATCTATCTGTAGCTTATTAATGCTGATTAATTGTAACCGTTTTGGTTAATTTGTTATAACTGAATCATGTACAGTTGGGCTAGGTGTTAGATATAGTGGATCTGCCCACTATACATGATCCATGAGGATATTTTGTAATTTTGGAATTCTGTTGCATTTTGTTATTTTTCCAGTAAAGATGCGTTATTTCCTTTTTGTTTGGTCCTCTTTCTCTTTTTCAGTGCCATTGCTAGGTTTATGTTGCTTTGCTATCATGGTATCATTCGCCTGAGATCCTGCGGCCTTTTTTTCTTCCGTTCTGCGTACCAGCTTTCTCGTCGATTTCTCTCCGATTGCTCGTCGATTTGGATTTTTTATTCATCACGTCTTTTTCCCTGCTACTCTCCTTTGGTTATGCTCTTCGATTCTGGTGAGATTGTTCTATTACTGGTTTCAATTAACCTCGTGATTCTGCATCTTGATTCATCTTTGTTCTTTGGCATTTTTCACTTCCGTTCTTCATCAATTATGTTGCTACTCTTTCACTTGCCCTAATAGTTCAAATTGAGGCAAATCTTACTGTTGTTTTCCTTCAGACGCTTGATAAAATCGATTTTCATCCTTGCTGTGTTCTCAGGTTGATTATCGTGTTGTCTCTGGTATATGCTCGCATTATTGATTTTTCCTTGCTCTACGGTGGATCTTTGACTCTAGTGAGATCGTTTTTTGTTTCTTGCTGGTTTAGTTGTCTGCGTCTTGTTTCTTGCTGATCTCTGGTTGATAGCTTACGATTTGCTCTCTTCCTGTTTTGCGTTATGTATGGCAAATACTGTGGATGAAAATAGTTTAAATGTTGCTTGTAGTTCTACTATTACTGCCTCTAATAGGTTGTTCTCTACTAAAAAGATTAATGTCACTCTAGATGATCATAATTACCTGATTTGGCATCAGCAGATTTTCCTCACTATTAAAACACATAAACTTCAGAAGTATATAGACTCACATATTTCTTGGCCTACACAGTATGTTACTTCTGAGGGAATAATTAGTTTGAATCCTGAATATGAGCTGTATGAGGAGCAAGATGGAGCTATTGCCTTATGGTTATTTTCTACTGTTAGTGAGGAAGTTTTACCTCATCTTATAGGCCTTAATATTGCAGCTGAAATCTGGAGTACACTGCATAGATTATATAGTCGCAAGACTACTTCTAGGTTAATATCTTATAAGAGAATGCTTCATTCTCAGAGGAAGGGAGAGATAACTATGAGAGACTACTTGATGAAAATAAAGTCTGTTTATGATAATCTAGCTAGCTGTGGAGAGATAATATCAGAACATGAACATATCACTGCTATTTTGAATGGGTTACCACCTGAGTTTGAACAGGTTATCACTGTTATAACTGCTACTCCCACTCCTCCAGATTTAAGGTCTGTGAGCACCATACTCCTAGATGCTGACACTAGACAGACACAGTCTTTTAATCATGTCACAACATGTGCTCATATTGCTACTCAAGCTACAAACGATCAAGTGATCTCTAATAATAAGTCAGAGTACCAAAACAAGGGTGAATTTCTTGATAATGCTAGTCAAAATTTTAATAATAATAATAATAGTAATAGGGCTAGAGACCGAGGGCATTTTTCATCCTCTAGACCACAGTGTTAATTTTATGGTAGAATGGGACATCTTGTGGAAAAATACTAATATAGTTTTGCCATGAGTTACAAGAATAAGTCATCTCGACCTCCACAAAATAGCAATAATAAAGGCTATTCTAATGTTCAAGCCAATGTCAGATCATATAATTCAAGCAATGACAAATTCACTCCTTATAATTTCCCCTATAACTCGATGTATCATGGCTCTTCACCTTCAATAACAGCCCCTCAAGGTTTTATTTTTCATCCACAAGTTTTTCCCTTTAATTTTCACCATCAGGTCTGCCCTCCTCCTTACAATATGCCCTCATTTTCTTCTGGGCATCCATCACAATTCACAGCTTCTACTCAACCTCATGTCCCATCTCAAACTTACATAGCTACACCTGAAACTGTAGATGATAATGCTTGGTATCTAGATTCTGGAGAAACACATCATATAACTAAAGACCTTAATAATTTACAGTTTAAAGACACTCACCCTGGAACAAGTAGTGTGATTGTTGGTAATGGTAATTCTCTACCAATACAGAGCACTAGTCATTCTTTCTTTTGTGTTAATTCCAATAGATTTCATTTAAATAAATTGATGTATATTCCTAATATCACTAAAAATCTGTTATTTGTTTCCAAATTCACTCAGGACAATCAGGTTCTGCTTGAATTTTATCCTAATTTATGTCAAGTTCGAGACCTGCACACTCAAAGAATTATGTTAAAAGGGAGTGAAGATGGAGAACTGTATAAATTCAATGTTGTTATGAATAAGTCTGTTGAAAATGACACTTGTTTGCCTATTAATAATTCTACGTCTATTAATAATAATTCTGCTCGTATTAATAATTCCGCTCCTGTTAATAATTATGTGCCTATTAATAATTCTGCTCGTGTTAATAATTTTGCGCCTATTAATAATTCTGCTCGTATTGATGATTCTGCTTGTATTGATGATTCTGCTTGTATTAATAATTCTGATTTTGTTAATAATTCTGCTTGTATTAATAATTCTGCTCCTGTTAATAATTCTGCTCATATTAATGATTCTGCTCATAACTTTTTGTCTTTAATAAGCTGTCATATTGTTAATAGTAGAGTGTATATGGATATATGGTACAAAAGGCTTGGTCACCCCTCTAAAGAGGTTTTACTTTTTGCTCTAAAACACTATAATGTAATTCCCTTTTATGCTAATAAAGAACAAGTGTTGTGTAAAGCTTGTCAACTTGCTAAGTCACATAAGTTGCCATTTTTTGATTCACACACTTATTATACACAACCCTTAGAGCTTGTAGTATCTGATGTATGGGGCCTTGCTCCTGTCTACTCTAATGGGTTTAGGTACTATGTTGCTTTCACTGATGCTCATAGTAGGTATACTTGGATTTATTTTTTAAAACAAAAATCTGAGGTCAAGTCTAATTTTCTTCAATTTCATAGATAAGTATAAAGACAGTTTGGTGTTAAGCTCAAAGTGTTCCAGTCAGATGGAGGGGGTGAGTTTTGTGCTCTTCAAGCCTACATGAAGGAGCAAGGCATTGTGCACAGGTTATCATGCCCTCACACGTCATAACATAATGGCTTGGTAGAAAGAAAGCATCGACAAATAGTTGAGGTAGGTCTTTCTATGCTAGCTCAAGCTTCAATGCCTTTAAGTTTCTGGAATGATACTTTCTCTAGTGCAGTATTTCTTGTTAATCGATTACCTACACGAGCGTTGGCTGGCATTTCACCATATGAAAAGATTTTTCATAAAACACCAGACTATAATTTTCTGAGGGTTTTTGGTTGTGTGTGTTACCCATTTTTAAGACCTTACAATCAACATAAACTTTAATTTAGATCATCTGTCTGTGTATTCTTAGGGTACTCCCCTGCTCACAAGGGATACAAATGCTTAGATTCTAGTGGTCGAGTCTATGTGTCAAGACATGTTCATTTTTAAGAAAATGAGTTTCCTTATCAACAACACCTAAACCATTCTAGCACTTTCACTCTGCCAAAGGTGAACAACCCTACTAGAACATGTCAAAAAATAACCCAGTACTAAAACCATTAGTTCCCAAAACAGTTTATTCTTTCCTTCATTTCTTTCTTCTAATAGCACACACAGTCATAAGACAGTTCTGTCATTTTTCATATTACCACAGCATGGGCCAGATTTGTCATCTCCTATATTATCATCTCATCTTTCAAATTTACCATCTTTATTACCATCTCTATCACCATCAACATCATCACATCCATTCGCTTCGTCATCACATAATATTTCTCCATTGCAACATTCCATATCATCCTCATCTCATCCTTTCACGACCGCTACATCACGTATATCCACATATTCATCACATGATGAAACTCCATCACTTCCATTATCAACATCATCATCATCACCACCACCACCACCATCACGAGTAGTTCAGAATGTTCATTCCATGGTCACCCGTGGGAAGACTGGTATCTTTAAGCCTTAAGTGTTGCTTGCTGAGACAAGCCCTCAAGAGCCAGCTAATGTCTATGAAGCATTGCATCACTTTGCCACCAACACACAAAGCAGTGGGTTGCAAGTGGCTTTTTAAAGTGAAGAAGAAGTCTGATGGATCAGTTGACAGGTTGAAGGCCCGTCTGGTTGCCAAGGGTTATTCACAAACGATAGGAAGAGATTTTTCTAAGACATTCAACCCTGTTATTCGAGCTAATACAATAAGGACTGTTATGGCTGTTACTGTTATAAAAAATTGGCCACTTAGACAGATTGACATTAACAACGCATTCCTCAATGAAAAATTAACTGAGGAAATTTACATGCGACAGCCTCCAGGATTTGAGCAGAAAAGTGAAGATGGAAAGGAGTTAGTGTGTTGTTTAAGAAAGGCACTTTATGGGCTTAAGCAAGCTCCCAGGGCTTGGTTTGAGACCCTGAGAAAATTTTTGGTTGAAAGCCTTGGTTTCACTGTTTCAACAGCTGACTCCTATATATTTATTAGGAATTCAGCATGTTCTCAAGTGCTCTTAATGGTGTATGTTGATGATATAGTCATCATAGGAAGTCAGGAAATAGAAGTGGATGCCATAGTACAAGCAATCATTAAGGAGTTCTCTCTCAAAGATTTGGGTCGGCTATAGCTTTTTCTTGGAATGCAAGTTGAGCATACTTCAGAAGGCTTGATCTTAAATCAGAAGAAGTATATTTCTGATTTATTACTTCAGAAGGCTTGATCTTAAATCAGAAGAAGTATATTTCTGATTTATTAAAAAGATCAAACCTAGATGAGTCAGCACCTACACCTACTCCTATGGTTCTTACTCCCAAGCTTAAGGCAAATGATGGGCAGTTATTTGGAGATGTTCATCTCTACCGTAGCATTATGGGAGGCTTGCAATATATGTGTTTAATAAGACTTGACATAGCCTACGCAGTTAACAAGGTTAGTCAGTACATGAATAGCCCATGTGATACACATTGGAGATCAGTAAGGCGCATATTGAGGTATCTCAGTGGCACAATTGAGCATGGTATATTTTTCACTCAAGCTGGAAACTTCAGTCTAATCTGCTACACTGATGCAGACTGGGCAGCCTCAGTGGAAGATAGACGATCCACAACAGATTATTGTGTGTATCTTAGAGGAAATCCAATTGCATGGTTCTCCAAGAAGCAAAGTGTTGTGTCTAGCTCTACATCAGAAAAAAATATAGAAGCCTTGCCAATTCTGTCTCTGAATTAATTTGGATTGAACAGCTACTTGATGAAATTGGGGTTAATATAGTGGAAAGCCAGTTGTGTGGTGTGATAACACCTCTACAATTTCAATGGCAGAAAATCCGACACACCATGCCCATATAAAGCATGTAGAAATTGATGTTCATTTTGTGAGGGAGAAAGTTCTGGCTGAACAACTGAGTGTCAATTTTGTGCCTTCTGCAGAGCAGGTGGCTGATATACTCACCAAGCCATTTCCACCTGCAATATTCAGTGACATGCGCTCTCGCCTTGGTGTGAAGTCATGGACAGAAATCAGTGGTTGCAGTCATAAGAAGCATATTTGAGTTGCCAGGAAAATGTTGAAGCAGATTTAAGTTTCCAGGAAAATGTTGAAGTGGCATTTCAGGTCATTAGAAAGCCCAGAGAATATTAGTGTTTTATAATATATCTGTCTGTAGCTGATTAATTGTAATTGTTTTTTTTAATTTGTTATAACTGAATCCTGTAAAGTTGGGTTAGTTAGTTGAGCTAGGTGTTATATATAGTGGGCATGTCCACTATAAATGACTCATGAGGATATTTTATAATTGAGAAAATAACCTCAGTGACCAAAAATGCCTTATAATATACGATTTTAACCAACTTTTTTTGGATTTGCCAAAATGACCAACTAAATCGCAATGCGATCGATAATTCGCAACGCGATCTCCGGTATCGCAAATCAGTTTCCAGATTCGCAACGCGATTCTGACTATGACATTGCGATTTTACAAATTCGCGTTGCGATTTTCCTAATTCGCAATGCGAATAAGTAAATCGTAATGCGAATACGTAAATCGTAATACGAATACGTAAATCGCAATGCGAATACGTAAATCATAATGCGAATACGTAAATCACAATGCGAATATGTAAATCGCAACGCGAATCTAACTATCGCAACGCGATTATGACTATCGCAACGCGATTCTGACTATCGCAACGCGATTCTGACTATCGCAATACTGAATTTCAAATTCGCAACTCGATTTCTGAATTCGCAATAGGTTTTAGTTTCGCAACATAAATGTTTTGGGTATATAACTACGCAGCAGCATCAACTCATAACCTAAATCCCTAAATTACAACTCATTCCATCTCCATCTATCACTCTCTCCGGCGACATCTGTTCCTATATCCAACGACATCATTCCCCATCCTTCCCCATCCGGCAACAGGTTTTAGTTTTGCAGCTCGTTTGTTTAGTAAATTAATTTACAATAATGAAATCATCTAATGTTGATCATGTTTGGATAGATTTGTGTTTTGGAGGGTCATGGGAGAATGCTCATGGTGTTTTACAATATATACCTTTACCCATGAATCTTCAACTAAAACTGTCATTAAAAAAGTTAACTTATGAAACTCTAATGTTACGTGTTGCAAATAAATTGAATTTAGAGCCCCTAAGTGGATTTAGGCTATCTTATCAGAGAAATTATAAAGTTTATTTGTTAACCGACAATGAAGATGTTGAACGATTCATTGCTTACATTAGTGTTTCAAGTGATGATGTTACATTGTATGTTGTTGAACCTAGAAGTAGTGAAGTTAGGTCAGTAGCGGGTAGTAATCAACTAAGTTTTTCAACCATAGTTTATGGTGCTCAAAATTTAATGGTTCCACCACAATTTCATCACCAAACAAATATTGTTTAACCACATTTACAATACCAAACACAATCTCAAAACCCACAACCTTTCCCTAATCCAAATCTCAATAAACTTTCAGTACCAAATTCCGGTTTTCGTATTGACCAGTTAGACGATGATGAGCCAACAGAAAAAATTGTGAGTATTAGTAAGTATTCGAAATTTGATCTTGGTCAATACCCGGACTTTGATCTTGGTCAATACTCAGATTTTGATGATTTTTCAGAAGAAGAAACAAACCCTGCGTGTAATGATTTTGATATTGGTCAATACCCGAATTTTAATGATGAAATAGCCGTTGCCAAGGAAGATGTTGTTGATGATAATGAGGAGGAAGTTACGACTGTAAATGAACATGTTGAACATCCATTCTGTAATTCATATAACCCTGAAGAAGAAAAAGAAGAAGAAGAAATCCCCAAAGAAAAGTCCCCGAAGAAAATGCCACGGGAGTATAACTGGAATATGTCAGAATTACTTCAGATACCGGAAGAAGAGTTGGTAAAGATAGCAGTTGATTGTTACACAAAATTATTCGTATCAAGAAAGATGATTGTTTTGATACAAAGGAAGACTTGAAGATAACTTTGTATATGAAATGTGTGAAAGATGTCTATCAACTAAAAGTTAACAAATCAAGCAAAGATCATTTCGAAACAAGGTGTATGATTGACAAAAACTGTACGTGGCGTATGATTGCAAAGAGGATAAAAGATTGCTAAATGTTTCAAGTTAGGAATTTTATTGATAAACATACATGTTCAAGAACCCATGTTTTTCCTCACCATAGACAGGAAAACAAAAAAGGTGTTGGGTGGTTTCTGGCTGAGTTAATGTTTTTGAATGGCAGGGTATATCGGGGACAAGAAATTATGACTGACATGAATGCTCGGTTCAAGATTAGTATCTTATATTCTCAAGCTTGAAGAGCCAAATGTTATGCCTTGGAATTGTTGAGGGGGTTGCCAGAAGCATCGTTTGCCCAACTGCCGGCTTATTGTCACAATTTAAAGCTGAAAATCTTTGGTCGGTAACTCATATCAAAACAGATAGAGATAGACGCTTTGAGTTGCTGTTTATCGCCATTGGTGCTGCGGTTAGTAAATCAATATAATTTTGTTGACTCATTTTTGTTAGTTACATGCATTTCACATTTAAATGATTATATTTTTTGTGTATATGATTTTGTAGATTCGTTCGTTTATTACTTGCATGCGCCCAGTTATTATAGTTGACGGAGCATATTTAAAAGGTCGATACCTTGGAGTAAACTTATTAGCAGTAGTCATGGATGCTAATAATGGGATACTGCCAATAACTTACGGGGTTGGCAAATCTAAAACCTCTAATTCATGGACATGGTTTATAGGGCATCTTAGGGATTGCATAGGTCCTATTAGCAATCTGACAATCATATCCGATAGGGCAAACTCAATTGACAACACTGTTAGAAAGTGTTTCCCAGATGCTTTTCATGGACTTTGTGGTGTTCATTTGTATAGAAATCTAAAATCAAGGTCTGCTGGTATAAAAAATCACAAATGGACATACTGGAAGGCTGTAAAAGCATATCGGGAAGTGGATTTTAATAAGCATATAAACTGTTTAAGACGTGTTTTGCCTCAGTGTGCTCAAACTCTAGAAGATGTCAGGTTTGAAAGATGGTCAAGTGTACATCAACTTGGAACAAGATATGGTTTCATGACGTCTAATAGTGCAGAATCAATCAATGCTCTAAGTCGTCATTCCCGGAAATTACCCATTACTATATTAATGGAGTTTTTTCGAGCTTCTATTCAACAGTGGTACTACAAGAAAAGAAACCATGCATGTATTATTACTTTAAATTCGTAACTTATCATATATTTTACTAAGTATTATTTATTTAAATTTACAGGAACATTGGAACATCGTGTTACACCATGGACTGAAAAAAAGATAACGAAACGTGTTGTGAAGTCAACGTCATGGAGAGTTGAACCATGTTCAAACACTTTGTTTGAAGTACTGGATAATAACTTAAATGGGCTTGTCGATCTAAATGCAAAGACGTGTAGTTGTATGAAACGGAAAACATCTGGTTATCCGTGTGGCCATGTTATAAAAGTTACTCTTCATCTAAACCAAGATGATTCAAGCGCATACGCTGTGGATTGCTACACTACAGAAGTATATCGACAGACTTATGTCGAGATTGTCTACCCTATTCCACATCCTTTTGAGTGGGATATACCAGATGACTTACAAACAGTTTTGCCACCAGCCATGGACAGAAGGCTACCTGGCCGACCAAAAAGTCACGATCGTATACCGTCTAAGGGTGAAGAGAAGAAGAGATCGACATGTAGTCGGTGCAAGGAAAGTGGTCATACAAGGTTGACATGTGGATCACCAGTGCCATCACAATCATCTTTTCCTCTACCAAAATATGGATCCTCATCAAAATCCCAATCACAACCGGCTTCACCTTTTGGGACTGTTAACTTAGGTGATTTTTAAATGCAAACGTTGTATTATGTGTACATTATGTGTGAACTTTTAACATTTTCAGTTAGGCATGTATTAGTAACTTGAGTTTGAACATTGCTATGATATGTTCAGTTGTTATCACTTATTAGACATTCATTTGACTATCGCAACACGGAAATCGCAACGCGAATATGACTATCGCAACACGGAAATGACTATCGCAACGCGAAAATAATTTCGCATTGCGATTTTCATTTTAGCATTGCGATTCTCTCGTTGCGATTTTCATTTCGCATTGCGATTCTCTCGTTACGATAGTCATTTCCGCGTTGCGATAGTCTGTTTTGCATTCAACATAATGCATATTGAAATCAACAAATCAACTATTACATTTCAATCAATTAAACAAGCACAATTAATAATTATGTACACATCAATTAAACAAATCAACATTTATAAATCATCTTTTACAAATCAATTAAACAATCAAAAAATAATAATAAGAATTATTTCCTCATCAATTATTGAATCGACTTTTGTACCCATACATCCATTTCACGCAGGTCACTTCAGGATTAACCTGCAGAAACAAAACATTGAATCAACAACACTTTCTACACATCTAAAACCTACAAACATCAAATTATTGAATTCTAGCTACTTAACCAAAAAGAGTATATATGTTTAACAACACTTGCATTTGACTTACAAATTGTTTATGGACACTTTCATAACGCGGATGCAGGTAGGCAGCGTCTCGCATATATCGTTCTAGCCATAAAATGCCGAAACCACAAGCCTACTGCACCTCTATCTCTATCGGTGTGAGGTAGAAACTGTGTACTTCCTGTCGTCAAACGCTCCAAGCACATGCATACGAGAGGACCACAATCCCCTCTGGCTTTCTTCGTTTGTTGTAGCGCGGTCTCGTCTCTGATAACTGTAACATTGAACTTCTTTGGCTTCTTGTTTCCAGAATTAGTCCAATAATTAATTGTATCCAAGAATTTAGCCAAATGAGAGCTCCATCCCTTAATAATATCTCTCAAATCAGACAATGATATGTAATTTATCATGCTGTCATATACTATTGTCTTTAGGGATGGGAGCTGAATCTCGACGAGAAGCCAATGAGTACGTTCTAAAACAGGGATAAACACCTGTATCGAAATGTAATAATTCAAATTGCGCACTTATTTATGAACACCTTTAAAATATTTAAACAAATAAATACTAACCTTATCTGTAACACCCCAACCCGTACCCGACCCGGATATGAGTCAGAGATATTACATTGACTTTTAAAACACAACTCTTAACAAATAATAGCAAAATATTTGAACTTATATTAAGAAAATACGATAATATACATATTGTAATATAAGTTTACCAAAATATTCAGAGCATACACAACTTAACCCTTTAATTATATGCCAACTGCCATTTACATAACAAAATGACCTACTGATTAAGTTGCTTCTGATCTGGTGGTTGCAGGAGTAATGTTGTCCAGTTATTTAACGTGTCCCATCTATTTTCTTGGATCCTACGTGTGAAACACTCACACGCTAAGTCATCGACTTAGTAAGGCAATGTAATAATAATAACAAGGAAATGTAATAAGAATGTCATAATGATATGAAATGAGATGAAAGCATGTACTTAATCAATGTAGTTTACATCACCAATATCCATACCTGTAAGCATATTACTTTAACATTCATGAATTTGTATTAATAAGTTTATTGGCCCATGATATCATATTGAGAACCTAAGGTATGTGAGTATTGTGAGGTTGTGCATTATGCTGTCACCACAGCTCGTATAATTGTACCGAAGTGCCACGTAGAATTGCACCGTAGTGCCATATAATAATGTCCATAAGGACCACATATCATTCCTTAAGAATCATATACATATACTAGGGATCAAGTATGTGTCTTACAAGACTTCACACATGTTCCGCAGAATATATATATATCCCGAAGGACCGCGTAGAATTGCACCGTAGTGCCATATAATAATGTCCATAAGGACCACATATCATTCCTTAAGAATCATATACATATACTAGGGATCAGTATGTGTCTTACAAGACTCACACATGTTCCACAGAATATATATATATCCCGAAGGACCGCGTAGACCCTCTACCTTTTGCATGCCAACTATACCTATAGTTCTCATCTACATAACATGGGCTTTCACACTTCACATAATTTGTATCACGTAGACATAGTATTTTCATACCTTTATCACATAGGCATATCATTTCCTGCATATTCATGTCATGTAATGCATATGGTAAAACTTATATCATGTTTCATATATGGAATGTAATCATTTATTAAAATATTGAATCTAGACTTATCATAAGTCTAGAACTGATTATAATACTATATTCATGCTATGCATATGCACTCACCTATATTTCCTTTCTTTTTCCTCGATCGATCCTACTTGTCGATTGTTCCAGAACTCGTTTAGGCTCGATATCTACATAGTAATTCATTGATACTTATCAGTATACTAATTAGTATATTCTAAACTATCATTTCTTAGGCTAAAAGAAAAGACTTTTTCATCTTTTATGGAGGCATGCATCGATGCACTCCTGATGCATCGATGCACTGAGGGCATTCGATGTTCATTTTATTAGAAATGCATTGATGCACTCCTTATGCATCGATGCACTGACGACATTCGATGTTTGTATTTAAATTAATGCATCGATGCACTTCATATGCATCGATGCACCTTCAACAAATTTCTAAGATTTATCATTGATGCATCGGTGCATAATGAATGTGCATCGATGCACATTGCCCAGAAATGTCATTTAAGCACGGAAATCTCTTCTTACTCTACTTGAAACTTTATATTTCCCCTCTTTTAATATCCCTAACTTGCATACTCTTACTTAAACTAATTATTATCCATTAAATACTTCTAAACTTAGAAATCTAATTCTCCATGTAGAATTTAACAATACTAGAATCCAACCCATTCCAACATGTTCTAATTTGAATTCTAACACCTCATTTTCCTTAAGCTTAGTTATCTAAGGATCAATAAGCAACCTTAAATTCATCAAGAATTTGATTCACAAGAAAACTCACCTTTAGCTTGGCTTCACGGGGAAGAAGAAGAAGAAGATGAGAGAAATGTCTAGAACTCTAATTTTTCTCCCAAATGTCATCCACGTGGGTTATAAGATAACCCCAAATAATATTAAATTCATTTACTTAATAAAAGACTAGTTTGCCCTCTTAACTTTTCCTTATATGCAAAATTATCCTTCTCCAAATATTTTAATCCAGTTCATGAACTTTCAATTTATCTAATTTGGTCACTAAAATTAAAATCTCACAATTTGATCACTAACCCGGTATGAGGGATGTTACAAATCTCCCCCCCTTAAAAAATTCGTCCTCGAATTTTCATTGCACGAACAGATAGGGGTATTGATAACGCATATCTTCTTCACGCTCCCACGTTGCTTCCTCTACTTTGTGATTCCCCCAGTGAACTTTGACCAACGGAACTGATTTATTCCTCAACTGTTTAACTTCATAAGCCAATATTCTCACTGGTTCTTCTTCATATGTCAGATCCGATTAGACTTCTACTTGTTCTGATGCAACGATGTGAGAGGGATCGGACCTATATCTTCGTAACATGGACATGGAAGACGCTATGAATCTTCTCCATTTCCGGTGGCAAGGATAACTGATATGCCACGGGTCCTATCCTTTTAACAACTTCATATGGCCCAATGAATCTAGGACTTAACTTTCCTTTCCGACCAAACGTAATACTTTCTTCCAGGGAGATACTTTAAGAAAACTTATCTCCAACTTCGAACTCATCCCTTTTCTTTTAAGATCAGAATAGGACTTTTGCCGATCAGATGCCACTTTGAGGTTATGCTGAATTTCCCGCACTTTCTCTTCCACATCTTGAATCAAATCTGGACCAATTACACTTCGATCTTTGAGCTCATACCAGTTTAATGGAGTACGACATTTCCTCCCATATAACGCCTCATAGGGTCCATTTTAATGGATTGATAACTATTGTTGTAAGCGAACTCTGCCAGTGTAAATATTTCTCCCACGACCCTTTAACTCAATAACACATGCTCGCAACATATCTTTCAATATTTGAATAGTTCTTTCTGATTGCCCATCCGTCTGAGGGTGAAAGGCCGTACTAAAGTTAAGGCGAGTTCCCAACGCTCCCTGCAAAGATTTCCAGAATCTCGAAGTGAATCGAGGGTCTCGGTCAGAAACTATAGAAACAGGAACTCCATACAATCTAATAATTTCTCTAATGTACAACTCCGCATATTTTTCCATAGAGAAATTAGTTCTGACGGGAATGAAATGAGCTGATTTGGTCAAACGATCAACGATGACCCAAATTGAATCTCTTTTGTTCGGAGTCCAAGGTAACCCGAAACAAAATCCATCGTCACATTATTCCACTTCCATTGAGGAATAAAAAGGGGTTGTAATAATCCAGATGGAACTTGGTGCTCAGCTTTAACTTGTTGACATACCAAGCACTTAGACACAAATTCAGTGATGCTTCTTTTCATCACTGACCACCAAAATCGATCCTTAATATCCTATACATCTTGGTTCCACCCGGGTGCATCGTCAAGGACTACAAGAGCCTCGTCATATTTCTTTCTTCAAATCTTCCTTGTCGGGTATCACAATTCTTCCTTTGTAATACAAATTTCCATCTGACTTAACCTCAAGGTCTTTAATTTCTTCATTCTTTATTTGCTCTATTCTTTTCAAACACATTTCATCTTTACTTTACAATTCTCTATTTCGATCCAACCATGCTGGTTTAAGTTTTAACTCTACACATAGACCACCGTCTCCAGTTAAAGATAATCTTGCATCCATAGCTCGTAAGGCTGCAAACGTTTTCCTGCTTAAGAATCTGCTACTACGTTAGCTTTTCCGGGATGATAGTCATTATCACATCATAATCTTTCAAGAACTCTACCCATCTACGTTGCCTCAAATTTATCTCTTTTTGTCATCAGATACTTCAGGCTCTATGATCCTATATAAGTAACAACGCTCTCCATAAAGATAATGACGCCAAATCTTGAGAGCAAACACTACAGCATTTCTAAATATGGGTGGGGTAATTCTTTTCATGTGGTTTCAACTGTCTTGATGCCTACCGCTACCACTTTCCCTTCTGCATTAACACACACCCTAACCCATTATAGGACGCGTCACTAAACTACTACGAAATTCTTGCCAGTTTCAGGTGAACTAATACAGGACTTCTGTCAAAATTCCTTTAAACTTCAAAACTTTCTTGACATTCAGGAGTCTAAACAAACGGTATGGTTCTTTCTCAGCTTGTTAGAGGCAGCCAATCATTGAAAAATTCTTAACGAATCTTCGATAATAACCGGCAAGTCCAACTCTTCATGGGATTTCGAGTACACCAGCATGTCATCAATAAAGACAACAATAACTGGTCCAAGTAGGGCTGAAAAATCCTGTTCATAAGATCCATTAAAGCAGCAGGTGCATTCGTTACTCCAAATGGCATTACAATGAATTCATAGTGACCATATCTCGTTCTGAAAGCTGTCTTCGGAATGTCTTTCTCCTGAATCTTCAATTGGTGATAACCGGAACGTAAGTCAATCTTCGCGAATACCGAAGCTCCTTTTAACTGATCAAACAAATCGTCAATACGTGGAAGGTGATACTTATTCTTGATTGTCACCTTATGAGCTGATATCAATGCAAAGACGCATTGATCCATCCTTCTTTTAACAAATAACACCGGAGCTCCCCAAGGCGACACTTGGTCGGATAAATCCCTTCTCTAGCAACTCTTGTAATTGATTCTTTAACTCTTGCAGTTCTTTTGGAGCCATTCGATAAGGTTCCATTGCAATCGGAGCTGTTCCCGGATTATTTCAATTTGGAACTCTACTCTCTATTGGAGGTAATCCTGACAATTCAGCAGGAAAAACATCAGGGAACTCTCGAACTATTGGAATCTCCTCTAACCTTTTCTCTTGAGCTCTTGAATCTATCACATTTGCAAAAAAACCCTGACATCCTTGTAGTAGTATTTCTTGGCAGACATCACTGATATTACATTTGCTAAAGGATTACACTTTCACTGATCACATTAACTTCTATTCCTTCTGGACTCTTCGGGTTACCTTTTTCAATCTACGTCGACATTCCCAATAATAATGAAACAACCATCCATTCCCAGAATCACTTCAAACTCGTCAAAGGGTAATTCCATCATATTAGCAGAGAATTCAATTCCCTGAATCTTTATGGACACCCCTTACAAACCTTGTCCCCCCGATACTATGCCCTAACGGATTAGTTACTATCATCATATTACTCGTAGCTTCTATAGGAATTCTCAATTCTTTTACTAATTTACTGGTAATATAAGAATAGTTAGAACCCGGATCAATCATCACCAATACTAATTTATCATACAGTTGAAAAGTACCTACAATGATAGGATCATCACGGTCATCACTTGTCTTTAAATTGTATACCCGAGCAGTGGATCGAACTTCCGGTTGCATAGAGGATTCAGACTGGTTCCTTCCTTACCTCTCCTCGTCCTCTCTGTGAGGTAGAACCACTCTCTCAGATGGTGCAGGCTCACCAACCAATATCGGGCAATCCCGAATAAAATGTCTAGCATCTCCACAACGAAAACAAGCTCCAGAAACCATCCGACATAACCCAGAATGATTCTTCCCACAATGCTGACACTGTCTCACTTGACTCTGAGTGAATCTCCCTGCACCCGATCCCACTGATTGTGTCTGTCTAGGTCTCACCTGACTTGCTCCTCTTGCTGAGGATGCAACTGATTCGGATCTAGTTTGTGATCGAAATCCTGAGTCTCTTCCTCTTTTTGGTGGTGCTGAACTAGAAGAAGTAGTCGTCCTCTTTGATGTCTGAACTCTTGAGTCCCCAAATCTTTCATTCTGAGCCCTTTCAAGAGCTTTTACACGATTGATCACCTCCTGGAACGAGGACAAGTTTAATACTATCAACATTTCTTTAAGTCTAGGGCGCAAGCCCTCCACGAACCATTCGCAAGCATCTTTTTCAGTAGGCACAAGCTCAGCTGCAAACCTGCTCAGCTTATTAAACTCACATTCGTACTCATATACAGAGCGGCTCATCTGCTTCAAATTCATAAACTCCTGCTTCATTTGTCGAATAAACTGATCTCTAATATATTTGTTTTTAAATTATTCTAAAAACAAAGACCAAGTCAACTGGTCGGTTGACATCCTCATGGTGACGTTCGTCCACCATATCCTCGCCTGACCCCTCAATAAAGATACAGCTCCATCTAATTTCTCCACTTCGGAACAGTGGAGACCATCTAGCATGATTTTCAAATTATTCAACCAAAGATCCGCTGACACTGGACCTTCCTCAGCTTCTCCCTTAAATTCGGGAGCTCCTAAACCTCTCAACTCTTTTGCTACATTCATTCTTTGAGTTGGTGGAGCAGGAGGTTGAAAACGCGTCAAAATAGCGTCTAACGTTCTGAAGAACGTATCCTGATCTTGCACAGGCACTCCTGGAGATGTCTGTTCTTCACCTTGCCTGGCCAGGGCAGGTAAATTACTGCTTTCAGCAGGCCTATCTTCTCCCGCTTCACTTCGGGAGCTATTATGTCCGGACATCTAATAAAATAAACACATTATTCTATTAGCAAAACAACATACTCATACTATACCAGATCAGAATTTCACACTATATGTTGACATGTATTCCACTTAAAGACTCTATAGACTCTGGTTTATGCCTAGAATCAGCTAAACCATAGCTCTGATACTATTAAATGTAACACCCCAACCCGTACCCGACCTGGATATGAGTCAGAGATATTACATTGACTTTTAAAACACAACTCTTAACAAATAATAGCAAAATATTTGAACTTATATTAAGAAAATATGATAATATACATATTGTAATATAAGTTTACCAAAATATTCAGAGAATACACAACTTAACCCTTTAATTACATGCCAACTGCCATTTACATAACAAAATGACCTACTGATTAAGTTGCTTCTGATCTGGTGGTTGCAGGAGTAATGTTGTCCAGCTATTTAACGTGTCCCGTCTACTTTCTTGGATCCTACGTGTGAAACACTCACACGCTAAGTCATCGACTTAGTAAGGCAATGTAATAATAATAACAAGGAAATGTAATAAAAATGTCATAATGATATGAAATGAGATGAAAACATGTACTTAATCAATGTAGTTTACATCACCAATATTCATACCTGTAAGCATATTACTTTAACATTCATGAATTTGTATTAATAAGTTTATTGGCCCATGATATCATATTGAGAACGTAAGGTATGTGAGTATTGTGAGGTTGTGCACTATGCTGTCACCACAGCTCGTATAATTGCACCGAAGTGCCACGTAGAATTGCACCGTAGTGCCATATAATAATGTCCATAAGGACCACATATCATTCCTTAAGAATCATATACATATACAAGGGATCAAGTATGTGTCTTACAAGACTTCACACATGTTCCACAGAATATATATATCCCGAAGGACCGCGTAGAATTGCACCGTAGTGCCATATAATAATGTCCATAAGGACCACATATCATTCCTTAAGAATCATATACATATACTAGGGATCAAGTATGTGTCTTACAAGACTTCACACATGTTCCACAGAATATATATATCCCGAAGGACCGCGTAGACCCTCTACCCTTGGCATGCCAACTATACCTATAGTTCTCATCTACATAACATGGGCTTTCACACTTCACATAATTTGTATCACGTAGACATAGTATTTTCATACCTTTATCACATAGGCATATCATTTCCTGCATATTCATGTCATGTAATGCATATGGTATAAACTTATATCATGTTTCATAATATGGAATGTAATCATTTATTAAAATATTGAATCTAGACTTATCATAAGTCTAGAACTGATTATAATACTATATTCATTCTATGCATATGCACTCACCTATATTTCCTTGCTTTTTCCTCGATCGATCCTACTTGTCGATTGTTCCAGAACTCGTTTAGGCTCGATATCTACATAGTAATTCATTGATACTTATCAGTATACTAATTAGTATATTCTAAACTATCATTTCTTAGGCTAAAAGAAAAGCCATTTTCATCTTTTAATGGAGGCATGCATCGATGCACTCCTGATGCATCGAAGCACTGAGGGCATTCGATGTTCATTTTATTAGAAATGCATCGATGCACTCCTTATGCATCGATGCACTGACGACATTCGATGTTTGTATTTAAATTAATGCATCGATGCACTTCATATGCATCGATGCACCTTCAACAAATTTCTGGGATTTATCATTGATGCATCAGTGCATAATGAATGTGCATCGATGCACATTGCCTAGAAATGTCATTTAAGCATGAAAATCTCTTCTTACTCTACTTGACACTTTATATTTCCCCTCTTTTAATATCCCTAACTTGCATACTCTTACTTAAACTAATTATTATCCATTAAATACTTCTAAAACTTAGAAATCTAATTCTCCATGTAGAATTTAAGAATCTAACCCAAATTCCAACATGTTCTAATTTGAATTCTAACACCTCATACTTCTTAGTTAGCTTTATGACAAGTCAAATCCCACTTTCAATTCTTATTATGAACTCTACTTCAAGATTTCACTTTTCTACTTCATTTCTTTAATTATTCATATACTCCTCATCTTATGGTTTTAAGATAATCTAAGCTTTCCTTAAGCTTAGTTATTATCTAAGGATCAATAACCAACCTTAAATTCATCAAGAATTTGATTCACAAGAAAACTCACCTTTAGCTTGGTTTCACGGGGGAGAAGAAGAAGAAGATGAGAGAAATGTCTAGAACTCTAATTTTTCTCCCAAATGCCATCCACGTGGGTTATAAGATAACCCCAAATAATATTAAATTCATTTACTTGATAAAAGACTAGTTTGCCCTCTTAACTTTTCCTTATATGCTAAATTATCCTTCTCCAAATATTTTAATCCAGTTCATGAACTTTCAATTTATCTAATTTGGTCACTGAAATTAAAATCTCACAATTTGATCACTAACCCGGTATGAGGGATGTTACATTATCGACCTCCCACCATGCAGGATAAAGTTTAGCTTGTCCATTAGCCAACACATATGATCACTGTCGTTGATTCTTCAAGTGAACTACGTGAAAAGACGTCGGCATAATTGTATATCGCATTTTTTTTTATATTTTTCTTCAATTTCCTTACAATTAGAAGACGTGTCACCCATGCATCAATATGCTGTTTTACAAAAAAGACATATATTAGTGAATTACATAAATTTTAAAAAAAATTAATCAAACTGAAATATAAGAAGAAATATAAGACTTACCCCCCATCGAAATAGTCGTTGTCTTCAACCCCTAATAATACACCCCACCAAGACCGTTCAATCAACAAATGTATATCATCGTTGAGTTTGTATATGTCAGCGTAACACCCTTGGCTCCGCTCATGTAGATAAAAATCAACTGTGGTCTTAGCCCAAAGGGTATTATCCAGAATTGTTTCCGGTAGTTGTTTCCTCTCCACTTCATCTGCCGGAATGGTACTGGCCGGTAACTTATACGAAAGCCAACAGTCATCCATCATGTCCGGCACGTGAGGGGGCTTCTCAATAATTCGATATATTACGCCGTGTGAATCGGGCTTTAGAATGTTGGGAGGGACCTCTTCAACGATGACAGTGGCCTCTTGAACGGTGGGAGGGGACTCTTGAGGGATGATAGGGGCCTCTTAAACGATAGGGGAGGCCTCTTGAACGATGACAGGTGAGTCGGGCTTTTTCTTACGGATTCTTTACACTATTGGGGTGAACAGAGACGTAATGGCACGTGCACGCCGTCTGATGCGTGAACTCCGTCTTGCAAGAAAAACCCGAAGTAGAGCATCCACCTTAGCGGGCTGCTAAAAATAAATTAATACATAAATCAGTAAATAAACAGACATGATATTAAACAGTGAAAACAAAGACAAATATATTTCAAACTTGCACGGTATTCACCCAAGTCATTATTATATCATTGTTCACAAAATGTATCAGATAACATTCCAGAAGTAAGAACTTATATAAACATTTAAAATGACAACATATAGGTTTAGTGCAGGTTCAATGACAACATAAAGAGTAGTAGTTTATTCTTGAAACTTAAATTTTCAACACTGTAAAGTTAGTATTTGTCTTTTGGTTGAAGTAATGCAATTCATTCAAGTTTCAATTTGCAGAAGAAGAATAGAATCTGAAACTTAAAATCGCAACGCGAAAATGACTATCGCAACACGAAAATGACTATCGCAATGCGAATTTGACTATCGAAACGAGAGAATCGCAATGCGGTTTTCATTTCGCATTGCGATTCTTTCGTTGCGATAGTCAAATTCGCATTGCGATAGTCATTTTCGCATTGCGATAGTCATTTTCGCGTTGTGATTTTGTTGTTGCGATTTTCATTTCGCATTGTGATTCTCTCGTTGCGATAGTCATTTTCGCGTTGCGATAGTCATTTTCGCGTTGCGATAGTCATTTTTGCATTGCGATAGTAAACTATTCTTCTTCTGCAAATTGAAACTTGAATGGATTGCATTACTTCAACCAAAAGACAAACCAAAAACAAATACTAACTTCATAGGGTTAAAGAATAAACAGTTAAACAATATTGGCAGCAACCGAATGAATTTACTAAGCAATCTAAGTGAAATTACGAGTAAATTTATCATCAAGTTAAATATGAAAAATATTAAACTTACCTCATTGCGTAGAGTATGAACCTCGTTCTACAACGATGCTACAATCTCACTTAGAGCTGCTACCTCACCACGTAAAGTAGACACCTCAACACCCCATGCACCATTGTCATCGCGTAAAGTACCGACCTCCTCACGCAAGGCATTAACCTCATTACGTAACTCCCCTAACTCATCCCGTGGAGGTGGAGGTGGAGAATAGGGAGATAAACGTCGTGACATCTTTGCCGGTCGCCTATCATGAGGTGATGGTGGAGAAGAGGCTCGATGATGTGACATAATAGGTGATGACTCTCGTTGTGGAGGTGTATATTCGGGTCGATCAGGTGATGGCTCTGGGTGAGGTGATGGCTCTCGAAGTGGTGGTTGCTCATCATCCGTGCCATAAAAAAAACGCTTACTAGCTTGCCACTAATCAGTGGCAAGCTCAGCTTCCGTGGGTGTCAGCCTCTGTAATGGAGTGTTGGCCTCCTAACAATATAAAAGCTCAAACAAAGTTAAACGTGTACTAGTAATAACTTGTTTATAAACATATGGTAGTATTTGTGTTAACTTACATTATTTATTGTAGTATACGGTAGTAAATCTTCCCATTGCTGCAGGACCATTTTCTCTTCCAGGAAATAGCCCTAGGAATATCATTAGAAGTTTTTAATGCATATGTCTGCATGGCGGGAAAGGCCTCAAATATCCAAATCTACAAACAATATAATAACAAACATTAGTAATTGTTAAAGAATTAATTATAATTTTGGAAACATTATATAAAAATTATTACCTTAAAGGCCCAAATAAAGCCTAACAAAGTGTATTTGGAACCATCGCCACGCAAACTTTTTTGATCATCAAAGGCAGACGACAACTTATTCCATGTAGCTTTCCATATATACGAACCCCACGGAAACAGGTTCCATGCATTTAGGTCATCTACCAATTTAATTAGATCATTAGGAATAGGTTGTCGGGCCTCTCTACCTAAAAAGCCGGCTTGCAAAAGTATTAGAAGGCATACTCGGACAACATCGATGTCATCCATCCGAGTAAAACCATATTTCTTATTCAATAATCTCGTCAAGTCTTCCACGTGTAAATTCGGCTTCTCCGTTGACAGCTTAGGAAAAACCCGGGAAAACCATGATAGGCGGATAATATGTCTAGTGTACCGATCTACATCATCGTGTCCAAAGCGTAGACCGGTGATTAAGCAAAACTCTTCCCGCCCAAAACACGTATACGCCGGTGGAAAATCAAATCATATCTCTTCATCACGACGTTGTATAGTCTCTGGTAGATCGCTAGTCATGGTTTGAAGAAACAGATGGGTCAACACAGCATCTCCACCCGGATGTTGTACTTTCAGCCATGGCCCGAAGCAAGTATCCTCAAATATTTTTCTTTGTGCATATGAAAGCTTCGACGCAATTATTTTGGCCATGCTTACTTTATTTCTTAAGGTCAATTGAGCCGAATAAAAGTTTTGCAAAAACAATAAACATACCAAGTTAGATATACCAAAAACTACACTGTGAAGATATAACAAGAACAATAAACATAAAGAGTAGTAGTTTATTCTTCAAACTTAAATTTGCAACACTGTGAATTTAGTATTTATCTTTGTTTTTTGGTTGAAGTAATGCAATTCATTCAAGTTTCAATTTGCAGAAGAAGAATAGTTTCTGAAACTTAAAATCGCAACACGAAAATGAAAATCGCAACACGAAAATGACTTTCGCAACGCGAATTTGACTATCGCAACGCAAGGATCGCAACGCGAAATGAAAATCGCAACACGAAAATGCCTATTGCAACGCGAATTTGACTATCGCAACGCAAGAATCGCAACGCGAAATGAAAATAGCAACGACAGAATCGCATTGCGATAGTTATTCGCAGTTTCAAATACTAAAATTGAAAGAAACTTGAATGGATTGCATTACTTCAACCAAAAGACAAAACAAAGACAAATACTAACTTTACAGGGTTAAAGACAAAACAGTTTAGCAGTATTGGCAGCAATTGAATGAATTTAATAAGCAATCTAAGTGAAATGGTTAATCTATTATTGAAAACACCAGTAAACTTATCATCAATTTCAATATGAAAAACCTAATAATAATACAAAAATTTCAAAATAAAAATAATTAAAAAAACTAACCCTCGGTGGTTGATTTGGTTGATTTTCCATTTCTGACCGTGAATGATTTCGCCGGAGATGGAGACTGATATCGTCGGAGATGGGGACTGATTTCGTCGGAGATGGGGACGGATGTCGTCTTAGAGAGTGAGAGATGGAGATGAGACTGAGTTGTGATTTAGGGTTTTAGGTTATGAGTTGCGATTACGGGATATACTGTGGACGGTTCAGTGTTCCGATATATTAATATATTCGTGTTTGGAATTTGAAAAAAAAATATGCGTTGCGATATGAATGGCGCTATGTAAATCGCATTGCGATAGTCAGATTCGCGTTGCGATTTATGTATTCGCATTGCGATTTACGTATTCGCATTGCGATTTACGTATTCGCATTGCGATTTACGTATTCGCATTGCGATTTACGTATTCGCATTGCGAATTAGGAAAATCGCAACGCGAATTTGGAAAATCGCAATGCGATAGTCAGAATCGCGTTGCGAATCTAGAAACTAATTTGCGATACCGGAAATCGCGTTGCGAATTATCGATCGCATTACGATTTAGTTGGTCATTTTGGCAAATCCAAAAAAAATTGGTTAAATCGTATATTATAAGGCATTTTTGGTCACTGAGGTTATTTTCTCTTTATAATTTTGGAATTCTGTTGCATTTTGTTATTTTTCCAGTAAAACTGCATTATTTCCTTTCTGTTTGGTTCTCTTAGGTTTATGTTGCTTTGCTATCATTTATCTTTTTGATTTAGTCTCCATACTTTAATTTTATACAATTTTGTTAACATCATTTGTAAGTTCAAATAGTGTAATACTATTAACTATTTTAGTTAAACTGTTGACTCAACTTCTTTCTTAAAAACACTCTCATTTCTAGGGATGGGCATGGGTCGGGTTGGGTCGGATTTTTGGTCCACTCGGCCCGAGAACAAGGGAGCCTCCACCCGAGACCCGACCCGAATATATGACTTAGAAACTCGTCCCGAAATAATAAAAAATTATTTTTATTCAATAAAACAGTTATTTAATTGAAAAAAAAGTTATATATAGAGGGGTATTATTGTAATTATTCTTAAATATATAAGATGAAATTATATTTTTTGGGTTGGGTCGGGTCGGGTATTTTTCACCCTAAAACTAAACTCGACCCGACCCCGAATTTTTTTTTTTAAATTTAACCTAATCGGGTCGGAACTCGTCGGGTTCGGATTGAGTGCCCATCCCTACTCATTTCGTCATGCTAATATGGTTTTATTAATGTTACATATTACATCATCTAAGAGAACGGTGGTTCAAGTACATTATCCTTCAATTTAGAAATTTGAAAAGTCTAAATAGTTTGAACATCGCATCAAATATGTGTAATGCCTATTGAGTTCAAACTTAAGAGAATACACTGTTAAAAAAGGATAATCCCAAAATCCTAAATAAGGATAAAAGATAGACATAGAAGATGAAAAGAAAATTATAATTTAAAGATCAAATATGTGACTAAAAGACATTCACCTGAACACTCCTTGACCTATCCTCTATATTTAATTCTTCATTCTCATATTTGTACTTTTAACTTTTGTATAAATAATCTAAATTAATTATAAAATAGTATCTGAATGGTAACATTGGTTTCCTCGCCGGTTCAAGAATCTTGACCCGTAAATAATAAACAATACTAATATTAAGGGTTAGGCTAAGCAGGATTTTAGCCATTTGCAGAAACTAATTTAATCTTAATTTGTTTGATTGACAGAATCATTATAATTTTGAGTGGATTGCATGTGGATTACAAGCTTCACTTTTTGTTGTTGTGGATTTTCTTTAGGATATAAAATGCTTCTTTTGATAATTCATTCTCACATGTAAATATCTTTTTTCATGCTTTAGTTTTTATTGTATTAACATATGATTTTATAAAATGTTGCAAAATATTTTTTTTTTTGGGTTTGTTGTGATGTTATGGAAACACGAGGTTTATGCTTTACCGTTTTCATTGTTTCTTCTTTTTGGAGTACTACGTGGACCGGAGCGGATATGGGAACGATCCTCTGTGTCTGGGCTGAGTGCATTTACGGGTAGAGCGGCCCCACAAAGGCCGGTGATAGTAACGTATAGTGGCGGTGGCGGTCGTCGTGTGGGTCCCACCTCCTCATCCTTCGCTGGACCTCACGCTGTGCATAGTTGCATCCAATCCAGAAGAAAGGGTCCCACAAAGAAACAACTAGAGTCTGGTAGTGACTAAAGCTAAGCTAAGCTAACGTTATTTTTCCTTCTTTCCTTCTGCAGATAAATATGAGTTATGAACGCTTTCTCTACGTGCAAGCCAATCACAATCATATATATACATATATAATTTATTTATCCTCTTTTATTATATTAAAAGGGGGGGGGGTGCCCTTGTTTTCTCTTCACTTTGTTTTGCACGATTTTGAGTTATTATAGAACACAAAATCATCTGTTTTCTTCTTCTTCTTCATCTGCTACAGCTTCTTTCTTGTCATATTTTTTTTTTGTTGCATGGATGGATCCTTCAAGCAGACAATATCAGGTATATATATTTGCACATATATGATCACAGTGTATATATATGTGTGCGTGATATGATGAAGGAAATATTTTTTTTCTCTTTTTTAAATGTTTAATGACTTTTCCTTTCACTGGTCTTTTCCTTTTTCTTATTTATTTTTTGTCGCTTGAATATTCAAAAGAGATGAGATCTTCAAGTATATTGATTGTGGTACTTTAATTTTATTTTCAAGTATTTAGTTTAATGGCTCTTCTACATATTTTCTAGAATAGGGTTAGGGTATGCCACCGGGATAATCGAAATTATTGATGAGACTCTAATTTTAATATTTGTAATCGGATTTTCAGGAGATGTCTAACCCTTCAATGGTAAACATGGTGGTTACCACTATAGGAAATGAACAACAAGAGAAGAGACCAAGGCCACAACCGGATCAAGCTCTCAAGTGTCCAAGATGTGATTCCACCAACACCAAGTTCTGTTATTACAACAACTATAGCCTGTCTCAGCCAAGGTACTTTTGCAAGTCATGTAGGAGATATTGGACCAAAGGTGGCACACTGCGGAACGTCCCGGTCGGTGGCGGCTGTCGGAAAAACCGAATATCGTCATCCAAGAGTACCCAAGATCAACCATTAACACCAAACACCACCCTCCCATCTTTGAGCTATAACACAAATGACTTCAGCTTAGCTTTTGCGAGGCTCCAAAATCAAGCCAATGTAAAGTTAGGATTTGATGCTAATGAACTTTCCATGCTTGGAAACCCTAATGGCCTCACCTTCATCGGGAACCAGAACGATTTTCAGGGCTTTTATAACTACGTGAGCTTGGGGGAGGTTGACAATGGCGGTGGAACCGTGGCCGGTGTTGGTAATGACATGATGACGGTGTTGCCGTATAACAGCAGCGACGATGACAATGCTGCAATAACGACGACATCGGACGCGATGGTCGCGAAAATGAAACAAGAGTTTTGTAATAACGGTGAACAAAATGAGGACCGGTCCGTATTATGGGGTCTTCCATGGAAACTCAGTGGTGACCATGGGAGTTATAACATGGCTGAGCTTGGCTCGGGAAGAGAAAACTGGGGTGGACTCAATTCATCTTGGCATGGACTCCTTAATAGCTCTCTAATGTATTAATGTAGAAAAAATAATTTTTAATATCAGTTGTACTCGATTCAAATTAATAGATCAATATTGATACTTTCCTTTTATTTTTCATTCCTTCTTCCGAGTGATTGATAAACTGATTATATTTGCACTGATTTTGGCATCATTTTTCAAGGTTTAATCTTACTAGATCTACTCAAGATATCATCTAGGTTTAAAATTGGCCCCCAAAGTTTAAAACATTCTAATTAAGTTCATAAACTACTAGTTTTACATCAATAAGATCTTTCGATTTGTCATTTAAAGTATTGGGTCCATTTAACTAATATGATATTGATACTTCAGGAATTCAACTGAAAATATTTAAAATAATTATTGTTTAAATCAATATCGAATTTTGCTCTATGCAGCTTTTCACAGTTTTCTTTTTGCGATTATAAAAAAGAATCTCTTTAAAAGTTATCATCGTTTTAAATCAGAATTGAAATTTCAAAATCCCAATAGTACATATATTAAAAAATCAATTAATAAAATGAATAATCAAATAGCTTTCGAGAACAATTTGTCTACGGTTTTAAATGGAGAATGAACGAGTCCAAACTTCAGGCCCAAAAATAATGAAATACAATAGCAATTAAGGTGTAAACAAGGCCAACATACCCTCAAATTGTTCGGGCTTCATTAAAAAATTGTCCAGTTTAGTTTGGTTATTATTTTAGAATTTTTTAATTCGAGTTCGAACCGAAGTTCAAGCATACATTACCGAGTAAGCATTTGATAATAAAAAATGTAAATTAAAATATATTGTAATAATAATTTCTTAATATATACATATATAAATATTATTGTAGTTATCCCTAAATATGTATAAGGAGAAAGGTATTATAAGGGATCAAATTTTTCTTAAAAAGAAAACCTGATTCTATAATGCGGAGTTCAGATATTGGCCATCCCTATACTGAAATAGTTGGAAAATTAATGTAATGCGATACGTGTGAAAAGTTTGAACCTAAAACAATTAGCTAAAACCAAGACTTTTCCCCAAAGATAATACACACATTCTTTTTCAATAGAAAGCGGTCAAGCTAAACCTAACTCAACTATGGGAATCAAGACTTTCTAGAGGGTTACACTTACACAATTATTGACCTTCGTGGCTACCAATATAATTTGAAATTGAATTGGATCGGATCGGATTAATTGAATAAACTTATATTTATGAGTAAGTGATTTAACTACTTCAATATGTTTAGACATTTATATCAAACGTTCTATTGAATTTCAATAATATGAAATATAAAAACTAATATAAGCCATTGATATACTCGTAATCAACATTTCTACAATCTTTTAAATAAAAATTGAAATTCAATTCATTTACTATAATTTCATCTTATTACCTAATGAGAAAGTTTGGCAATGTTAAACGATTCAAATTATCTTTACAAATTTTTTTTTTAAAAAATACAAGGATCAAATTCTAATAATTTTTTTTAAATGACCAATCTATCAATTATCATAAAATGGAATTATATATATTAATTGGGAAGTCCTGTTCAGAATTACAATGCAATAAAGATCATAAGTTGGTCGATTTTTTCTCATATGGAATGGTACATTATCTTTGACCTTGTACTTAAACTATTTAAATTTCAATAAGTCCAAGCCCAATAATTTAATATAATGCCCGTCACTAGGGGGTAAGACTTCTCAACTCTTACTCTTTTCCTTATTTCCTTATTTATATTAGGATTATTAAAAGATTTAAATTGGATAGATTCTAATCTGGTTCGGTCTATTTTATACAATTGATTTTCTTTTTCGAAATTTAGAATTGGTTCAACCAGGATGAAATTTTTGAAGGAGAAAATTAGGTTTGACGTAGAGTCGGATTTAAGGTAAAAAATTCATAATTCAAGATAATTTTTATAACTCTCCTCTCTATGTATTTAGCTATAAATATTATAATACTCGTATCTATATATATTAAAGATGATTTTTATCCAAAATTTAGAGAGGATGGAATGTCACAAAATGCTAGAGCGGGTAAGAATTGAGAGGAAGCCTTTAATTTTTGGGTCGGGTTAAAATAACAAAAAGAATAGTCATATTCTCTTGTGCCCATTCCTAATTCTAGTCGGTTCTTTAATTTTTTTTATATAATCATCTATATTCAAATCATCAAGAGGCTAATTTAGATCGAATAATGCAGAGATTCATTATGAAATGGTCTTTCCAATCCAATTCTTTAAATTTTTTATCCAATTTATATGACGAACCATAAGACCAATCAATTCCAAATTTAACCAATTAAATCGACTGCTCTGATTTTTACAACATTTAAAAGAAAAAAATATATGAATAAATTGAACCAGACTTGGTGGTATTCCCATAATATTGTATTTTTAGCTAACAGTAATTCAAAGATAAACTAGCGGGGAAGACTATTCCTACACTTCTAGATAATTGAACACATACCAACCTACTGTCTACCACGAGCTGAAAGCATTTCCATTATTTTAAACGATGAAAAATTAGACAAATTTGTTAATCCGTGTTGTGTTGTAAGACTTTGGGACATGTCATGAGGGTGACGCCATTGACATGTCCATGGAAATTTGTTCATTATTCCATTTATTTGGTGCCCATGTTTCTGCTGAAATTGCAACATTGAAGAAAAAAACATAAAGAATGGAGAATTTTGAGGTTGCATTTTTAAGCTGTCGTTTGTGTTTTCCAGTGCGTTTGCGAACGGTCTTGGGTGGGAAAACTCTAAACCTAGCTGCAATCAAATTATGACCATTGTTGCCCTAAAACCGTGTGGGTCTTCTATATACACCCAAGTCTATACCATATATATCTGTCCTATCACATATTCCAATATAAATATAAAAGTATAATACTCTACATATTCAATATATGCATATTCACGTAAAACTTTTTTTTACGTAAAATAATAAATAAAGAAGAGAAAATTTATTATGACCGACGTATAAAACACACTCTAAACATACTTAAAGCCTATATATACATAAGTAAGTGTATGCTATTTTTCTTTTCTTTTCTTTTCTTTTATTTAATTTTACTGAGAGGGTGTATTATGAATTTTTTAAATCGAGTAAAGTGAAATTTGGATTATAACTTTTTTAAAAAATACATACATTTTTTTAATAATCTCAGCCGACATGAAAATATCAAGTATGGATAATCAATTTTAATCTGAAAATTTTCATAGTTCAGGTTCCACTAGTTTTTGTTGGTCATTCACGAGGTCCATGCACCATTAATTTACACACATACATACAAATGTTGGTGGGCATTTCCATACCCTAGCCGTTTGATAATTGCTACATTTGGAAGCATGAGTCAGTGGTTCATATTAACTTTAGTTTTTGTTTATACAATTTCAAGACAGATTCTTTTAAAAATATAAAATCAATTCAGACATTCCTAATTCCTTCTAAAATAAACTTCAACATGAAATATGTTAAACTTTATATTCCAATGCATAGAAGTTTGTGGTAGAGTAGTTAGAAATTATTCCCTTGCCAATTTCACTTGCAAAGTTCCACTCCACTGCGGTCTCCATAAGAGTCTTTTCCGCGTGGACTTTAGGTCTACATATGATATAATCAACAAAGGCGAACTTATTTTAGTTATCGAAATATATATGGTTGATGTATTAAATTGTATATCATCAGTTTAAAATAGATATTATATATGGTTGATGTATCCAATTATATATTATTATAGAATCATATACGGTTGATGTATCAAATTATATATGATTAGGCTCTTATTTAAAATAAAAAAATTTAATTCTATTTTTGAGCCTGTGATAATCAAATTTATGTGAAATCTTTAAAAAGTTTGAATTTTATATTTGTGTGATAATAATAATAAAGGTGAAGATGTAATGTCATTGTCATTAGGTGGTTAAAATGATAGGGTATTGTCTTGAAGATGGCAGCACCAGAGCTAAGCCTAACCTATATCTTTCTTGGCTCCAATCTATTTTAAATTCATATCATTTTAAATCTAAATTACTTTAAAGTTTCGGTTTATATTTTATGATTTTTTTAATTGAGTCCTTATATATTTAACATTTGCTCTAATGGTTATGGGTAATAAATATAAATTAAAAATTAAACTTATTTATTTATCTGATTATTCATTCGATTATATATATATATATATATATATATATATTTTAAATAAATGTTTTAAAGGGTAAGAGAGACATAAAGAGGTTTGCTCAAGTAAGATAGAGATTGGCCCTCGAGTGCAAAGATAAAGGAGAGCTTGACTGCAAGATCCACCTATCGAACAAGAACGAAAGTCGACCTTAGTGATCCGACAATATCAAGTGAAAGAACTGTCGTTCAATGGATAAAAGTTACTCTAAAGATAACATGTTGATCTTCCCCAAGAGCTCATATCAAAATGAAGGTTTGGCACCTTGATGTCGGCTCTTCGTCGCTTAGAGCTATAGTATGTTTCAAGAGTTGAGTTTAGAACATCGTGTGATAATTTGATCCATATCCAATGTGGGTATTTCAATATTGAGAGGACATTTTTCTAGTACGTGAGGATCGGGAAATGTTTTACCAAATTAAATAGTTTAGATTATGATATATAACAACAATAATGTTACTGTTTTATAACATTTCTTTACCGATCATTCAAATCATCTAGCAGGAATTCAAATAGAAAAATTAGGTCATGGGTCGTGAGGTGTACAAAAAAGAAAGGTTTCAAACTAGAGGAAGTCATTCTTTACACGACAAAACAACTTAAGGAAGAAGGAAAGAAATGAAAAGGCATATGATAAAAACACCTTCACTGTAGAAAGCAGCCAGACCAGACACGAATCTGGAAACAATTTTGAACCAATGATATCATGTTTCATACTACAACATCCCACGATCACACTGTTTTCTATTTTGGCCTCAATTTTATTTGTTCTATAAATAATAACCCTCTCCTTGCAAAAAACAAACCCCATAGGTCATAGCTCTCTCTCATACAACACCAAATCTCCTTTGGCCTAAACCCCCATGTTCAAGATGGAACATAGTGAAACAACACCGGTCGGTACTCCGAATTCTTTGAACTCGTTGTCTCCTTCCCTCTCCCCTCCTCTGACTTCGAATCTTACATCTCCACCGGTCGTTATTAGTCCATGTGCTGCGTGCAAGATCTTGAGGCGAAGGTGCACTGATAAATGCGTGTTGGCACCTTATTTTCCTCCGACCGAACCGGCTAAGTTCACCATTGCTCACCGCGTGTTCGGTGCTAGCAACATAATCAAGTTCTTGCAGGTAGTTTAACTTGATCTCAAGACAATAGCATGTCTGAATTGTTCCCTGGGAGATTTCTCAGAGAAAAGGCTGCTTTTTTTAGTTAGGTGTGAAAATGGTAAAGGGTTAATTTAATAAGATATCCCTATATTATAACTTAAATTTTAAATTAGTCGTCAAACTTTGAAACGTCTTAATTAAGTTCCCCAGATATCATTGCCATATCAATCAATTCCTTTTATTTGTCTAACTAAATTGATTCATATAAATTTCAAGTTTAAATCTCAAATACATGTCATCTCTTTCTCAGGAACTTCCAGAGTTCCAAAGGGCCGATGCGGTAAGCAGCATGGTGTATGAAGCGAGCGCGAGAATTCGAGACCCAGTTTACGGCTGTGCGGGTGCGATTTGCCAGTTGCAGAAGCAAGTTAACGAGCTTCAAGCACAATTAGCCAAAGCTCAGGCCGAAGTGGTCAACTTGCAGTTTCAGCAAGCGAACCTCGTGGGGGCATTGCTTTGCATGGAGGTGGCACAATCTCCTCAGCTAAATCCCGAGCAATCAGTCGACGAGAACACTGTCATCGGCGGCCTGCAAAGCTTCCATAACAACCCCAACTTCATGGAAGACAATTTATGGGAGCCTCTTTGGACATGATTGATGCTCGTATGTATAAAGTAACCAATGGTTTCATTATGATCCCATGAAAAAAGTTATAGACGCTACAACTCTACTGAAATTTAGGGTTAAAAGCCTAATTTCAAAACCATAACAAATTTTAGGTCACCGACTATATTATGATTTACTTAAAGATTGATGTTTGATTGCTCCTTGTCAAATAAGCTAGCTTTTGACTGTCTCTTTCATTTAGTTTTTCACTATTACAGTGCTCTGCTATCTCTATGGTATACCAATTAAATACGAACAAGTGTCATGACTTACCAATCAATTCAATTCAATTTGAGTTTTTCAATCTTAACTGGTTTTAGTTCAATTCAATTTGAGGAGAGTTGATTTTTTTAGATCCATATAAAAAATTGTGACAAACTAAGATTATATTAAAATCTTTGAGGTCGGATAATATTTTTTTAGAGTCGGGATAGAGTAAATCAATGGTTTTTTCTAAACATTTCAAGATCAGATTGAAGTCGAGTTATGCTTCTACTAGGTCAAGTCGAAATCAAATCAAATCAAATTATGTTAAATTTAGGATTAGATTAAAGATCGAATAGAGAATCTAAAAATTCGGGTTGGAATCATAGTTGCAAAAAATCTAGCCCATAACGCCCGTTATCATCCCTAATTACAATTCTACTTCAAAAAGTATGGATAAGTAATTCAAGACCTAACACAATTGCTAGTGTTTTTAAGGATTTTTATTTGATTAATTTCAAGATTTTATTTCTGAGAATATATGTATTTTTTTAGTGATTCACTCAATCGTATGAAACATCATGAAAATTTTAAATAATATCAATATTAATAAAATTAATATTTAATTATTTCATAATTTATGGGAAACAGATACTATGATAAGGTGATAGCGTGACAAGAACGAAATTATCTTATCTGCTGTTTTGGGGCCTTGGGCTCACCTTTGTTAATTGGTAAAATTTCAGTTTTAACCCCCTTGGATTAAGTTTTGTAGTTATCTTTAACATCTTAATTTTCTTTTTAATTTTATCTCGGTCACCTAAAATAAATTTTCTGACTTCAGCTTTGATTATCACACAAGAAACATAAAACTAATTATATATATAAAAGTCGATTCAATAAAGTACTAATTTATAAAGTCATAATCAATTAAGATTAATGTCAATATGTTTTTTATAATTAATGATATTTAATTTATTAATCAACTAATTTGATAAGATTAGTACATGTGCATTGTTCCTCAAATTTATTCACAAGTTTTATTGTGTGAACATGATGAATGTAAGATTTTATATTAGGGGAGACAAATTTGTAAATTTAATTTTTTTTCTAAAAAACAAAAATATATTATCAATAAAATATATATATAAAAAAATTTAAAATATAAGATATTTTAAAAATTTAAAGAGGAACGATTACTCACATCCGTCCCCTTTTGTACATGCCTATGTGAAGTGATAGGTAATGAAGATCCCGTATTGCCATTGCATTTGGTCCTTGATAAGCTTAACAACGACAGCCACGTTGGACACATGGTTGGCACCCATTTCTTCCTATCTTTTATCTATTTTCATCCATCATTCTTTTAGAATTTTGATTCCTTTTTCCTTTCCCAATTTGTACAAGCTAAATCTTGATTGCTTTATATTATTAATTTTTTTTATGTTTTATTATAATTAGAGATAACGGCTTAATTTTTTATTTGATATGATTGAATTTTTTTTTACAATACAACTAATTAGACAAAAAATGTAAAATCTCTCGAGTCGACACGCATCTAACTTTTTGGGGCAGAACTCCCTGGGTATAACACAATATCAGTTTAGGGTTTTGGGTCTTCCTATAACTATAAACGTGTATATAGAATTTTTGCGTTTAAGTTGTGTTAAAGTGTTTTGTGAGATATTATGACCCATTTAAGTTTTGTTGTATGAACCCATCAAATAACTTTAATGGTTAAAATAAGTGTTGTTCTTTCTAGAGGTTCGGGGTTCAAGCAGCCGCGTCTATAGGTGTGGGCGTTGCTAATGGTTAATTTAAGTACATGTATTTAACACTTGTGTCTGATTCAAACGATGAAAGACGCTCAAGTCAGACACATATTCACATTAGACACATGCTAGTATCCAACAGGGGCATGCGTTTCGAAAGGTTTTCAAATGCAGCATTGGTTGTTGACAAAGATAATGCAGTATCAAAGCTTGAACTATGGTATTCCTCGATCCTAAACCATATATCGTAACTACAAGACACTGCTTTTGAGTCTTTTTTATCATCCATGTCACCCTAATATTAGTTCAACATCAAGACAATGCATATTCTAATGGTTTGGCTTTGAATAAATGGTTATAAAATAATCATTTGCGCATATTAGAGCATAAGATATTATGAGCAAAAGTTTAAAACTTCTGTATGCTATACCTGATCTGGCTTCTATTGTTTCAATCCCCAAAGTCATCCTCCATTGCATATAGAAGTTTCCGACAAGTCTGTCCGTCGACAAGATCTTTGTTTTGCAATTCTTTTAACAATCCCATGGCTTCCTCAACCCTTCCTCTTCTGCAGATCTCATCCAAGATCGTTCTGTATGTTATTAAATCAGCAGACTTGCGCATTTCAATCATATCTCTTAGATAACGCACTGCTTCCTCAACCTCTCCAGCAATGGCCAAAGCATTCACAAGGGAGTTATACGATTTACTGCTAGGAGTAAACCCGTTTTTCTTCATTTCATCGCACAACTCCCTAGCATTATTTGTTCTACCTTGCGCACATAACCCGTAAATCAAATAATCATAGGAATAAGCATTGGGCAGGCACTTGTAAACGACACCCATTTGGTGAAACACCCGTAGAGCATCATTGACATGAAGCGAAAGTACGTACCCTTTTATCATAGAATTCAACGAGAAAATGTCCGGTTCGATCCCATCATCGACCATTTGCCTGAACAAACACCTAATAGTCCCCATGTACACATGGTTTATATAAGAATCTCTTCCCCTACTCAACATCGCGGTGAAAAGAATGTTATATGTTCTAATAGACGGCCTGCAATCGAGTTTCCAATTGTTCCTCATATGCTTAAATATATTCACAGCTCTACTCAACTTCCTAGCTTCCGTAAAAAAGTAAATGATGGTATTATAAAGAGGCTCGGAACCGAATGAACGAATCGCAAGCACTTGGTTAACCACAACATCCATTTCTTCATACATTTTTGAAACACCGAGCTTCTTTATGGTAATATGATAAGTGGAAACTTCGTGCCGGAACCGAGGCTGCTGGGCAGCCCAATTGAATAACTCCCAACATACTAAAGGGTCTTGTTCTAGAGTTATGGCATTGAAAAGCTCTTCAGCAGTGAATCTAGGTGGGAGCTGTGAAATGGCATTATGAAATTTAGCTTGGTCAAGGACTGGTTTCTTCGCAGCTTTTAATCTCTTATTGGTTCTTCGTCTAAACGATCCAGACCGGGCTTTAGTCGAGTAAAAAGAACACGAAAACATGCTATGAAATTGGTGTGAAATTACAGAGAATGATGGGTCAATCTGGGTAAAGCCAAAGGGGCTTTGTTTAGGCAGATAACTACAAAAACCAGGGTAATAACAAAGATGGTGGAAAGGGTTCGTGTGGAAAGCAGTTCTCAAGCAATATCTACGAAGAGCAAGCATATTACTGTTCATCAAATGAAATTGCATCTGGAATTGAAGCACAAAAAAGATGATTTTCCGTTTGTTTCTCGGGAAATTGACATGGAATATAGAGACAAAGAGAGATGGATGTTGAGAATCTAACCTCAAAACATGTCGAAGCAGAGACAAAACAGTCGAAACTGAACAGTGAGCCGCGAAACTCAAAAGCTTCATTGGTGGAAGACTGAAAATTTCAGGCTATTTTCTGTTCAGTTCTCAGCTTCGACCAGATGGGCCTCAAGTAGTTAAAATCCTAATCCAGAATTTTATTTTGGGCTACATCAGTATGCAATTGTGCGAAGATTCTGAAAATCATATTTTAAATCGTAATTTTTTTTTTCAAGACAGGATATAAGAAAAATATTTTATTATTGGAATCTAATTGATTTCAGTTAAATGTTTAATATCATTAAACATTTTAAAAACTATTCGATGATTTAAGAATATAAAATAATAAATCTTTTTAAATAAAATTAAATATTTAAATATTTTTTTAATAAAAAAATAGTTTGCAATATCTAATTAATTTGATTCAAACATTATATTAAAATAAGATATTTGTATCTATCAATTTAGTTCAAACAAACCAACAAATTTGAAATTCTACAAAATAAATGGTGCATGAAGGTTGTGCTAATTGCAACTCGACAACTACTATTGCTAGGTGAAATGCTTGATTTTTCTGATGCTACAATCAAGAAGATAGCTAGCTCATCTGTGCATGACTTACTGCACAGACCTCTTGAACATGAAGTGGATGATGAAGGCAAGAAAGTTGTGATCGGAGATGGCATAAACCTGGGTGGCGACCGAGATTGGGCTAATGCATTGGCAAGGTTGGTGAGGAAGGTTCACTCTGCTGCTGATGAATTTGAAGAAGTTATTCTTAGGATTGTACAAGAGCTTGTAGGTCCTTGCAGGGAGAGAACCGCTGACTTTATAAAATGGATGCACTGTCTTACTGTTACTGGTCTTATGTTGGAAAATACAAAATCATTCCATGCAAAATCATTCCATGAACACAACAAATGTGAAACATTACTGTAGCTGGTGATAACATGGGCATGTGGCAGTTAAACTTCTCTCTTGCTATGCTGTGAATATTCTTTGCTTTTGTGTATAAGCTACAGGGTGGTCCCTTGTTTCTTTGTTGTGTTTTCGAAAACCAGACAATCGAAGTTATCAATATCCTGTTCCGAGTCCAGTCTATCGATAACGACAAAATGATTTAAAGTTTTAAGTTCTAACTATTCTAATACCATTAAATTGACAAACTAAAGGGTTATTAACATAGGGTTTATTAGGGAGGAAATACAAGAGAAATGA